>NC_137076.1:107663402-107893402 GCF_951640355.1 Cnephaeus nilssonii | reverse complement strand
AAAAAAGTCTATGTGTGAAGAGTGGCTACAGCATTTGAACAGGTTCAAGCCTCGGACTGACGAGAGGGCACGGTCCTCTCGTGGCAAAGCCACGTGCAGGTCCCAGCTTGGAGGGCAAAGCCCTCTCAGCACAATTATAGCCAAAGGCTGTGGTTGTAGCTTGACCTTATGGTCCGAACCTGTGGTCCCAGGTGGCTGAGTGATATAGGCTGCAGGAGGTGCAGCAAGAGCTGCCAAACAAAGCTTGATCGAGTTCTCAGGTGCATGTAATTGAGTAGATTCAAAACCTGGAGAACATTATAAACATCTTGACCACGCCCTTACTTTGCCTCGTGGAAACTGGCTATAAAATAAAGACTCAGCTTACAGGCTGTGGCGCTGTCTCTCCATCAAAGAGCAGCATCCCACCCAGCCCCAGCTTTATTCTCTTGTCTGTCTTCTTTAATCCTTCACCGCCCCCACCCCCCTCAGGTTCACCCCTGGCCCTGCTAGACACGGTTCAGCTATGGGGAGATCGGGCCACAGAGGCCTCTGAGCACTTCGAGCCTCTTCCCTCTCGTGCCTGTTTCCTCCCAACTGCCCTCAGTTAAGGTGCTAGGGGTGCGCTCACATGCAAGAAAAGGGGCCTGTGGGCCGTGCGAAGAGGTCCCGGAGGGTCAGGTCGGGATGACCCCTCTCAAGGCTCCGCAGCGCACAGGGCAGAGCACGAATTACGCCGTCGCTGGCGGCTCTCCTGTGGGTGAGAAGTGTTTCCAGAGAACAGGCCGCTTGTGAGTGATGGAAAGATCCTTCCCAAACTCGCACTGGCAAGCTCAGCAGGACCCCGCCGACGCCCCCACGGTGAGCCTCCTCCAGGGGCATGGTGCCTCAGGAATGAGGTTAGGGACGTGCCGCTCAGTCGCCATAGCGGGAGGGCAAACAAAAATGCCCTTGTGTTTCCTGCCTCCTGACTTTTGAATGCTTTGAACATGGCCACAGCCAAAGCCACCCCTTAAGGCCTCTGGCATTTGCAAGGAAGGCCTCTGGGGTGTGGCTTGATTCTGCAGCCCCTCGGCCCAGCCCTCACCCTGCCGGGCCAGGCCTACAGAGAGGGCCAGGGCTCTGAGCCGGGCCAGGCCTACAGAGAGGGCCAGGCCTACAGAGAGGGCCACGGCTCTGAGCTGGGCCAGGCCTACAGAGAGGGCCAGGCCTACAGAGAGGGTCATGGCTCTGAGCTGGGCCAGGCCTACAGAGAGGGCCAGGCCTACAGAGAGGGCTACAGCTCTGAGCCGGGCCAGGCCTACAGAGAGGGTCATGGCTCTGAGCTGGGCCAGGCCTACAGAGAGGGCCAGGGCTCTGAGCCGCCATTTCTAGGACATGATGACAACCACCTGGCTCCAAGAGCACTCTCCATTTTACCAAAGTGGATTTGCAAATGTCAGCTCTTTTGTGTGTGAACTCAAGATCCCTAGCACGTGGCGGTGGCGGTGGGTGGGTGAGTGGGTGGGTGGGTGGTGTGTTGGCTTATTTTTTTTAATCATAATAAGAATGGAAGCAGGGCCATGTGACCATTCAGTCTCATGGGGCTCTCTCTGCCTTCTCTCCCTCGCCAGGAACTCCAGGTCTGTGTTGAGCTCCACGGACCCTCACCACGTTGTCTGTGGGCGCCGTTCCTTATATCACATAACATGTGGGTGCCGTTCCCTCCATCATGTTGTCTGTGGGCGCCGATCCTCACAGCTAGGGTGCAGCAGCAGCTCTGCCCCCTCTCGAAGGCCAGGCAGTGACAACTCCCCGCTTCCCCAAGGCCCTTCTGAAACGTGATCTCCACTCTCCCAGTCACTGGTGCTGACGAGCAGCTGGCTGTGCCTCCTGGGAATTTCGTATCTGCACGCGCTCCCCTGCGAGGTGCATGCGTTTGGATGACACGTCCTGCTGCTGAGAAGCCAAGCTCGCGTTGCTCTCGGACGCAGCCTCTTGGAGGAGCAGGGAGGAGGGAGGCGGCAGAAGGCGCTCGTCGGGGAGAGCCAGCTGCTCGGGGCTCTCGGGCCATCCCGGAGATGAGCTCACGCTGCAAATCTAAACAGGGAATCGGCGCGGCGCTGAACGGCGGGGCACCAGGAACGGGAAGTGGCTTTGCAGCCAGCTGGTCCTAGGCATTTGGGGTTCGCAAATATTGCCACTGGGCCCGAGAGAGCATCGCGAGCAGACCTTCTGGAGGAAAACAGCCATCTCCCACTTGAGCTGATGGGCATCTCAGGAAGCGGTGGCGGCGTGATGGCTGTTATCCTCCCTGCCGGTCAGCCTCTGGGAGGAAACAGGCCCATTAGCACTTGAGCGGCCAGATGGTCCACTCGGCAGACTGCAGGCTCCCCCTTGACCGGCCTCTCACGCAGCCCTCCCAGGCCTGCCGCTCCGGGGCCTCTCTTAGCTGGTGCTCTTTAGTGAATAGCATTATTTGAGGTCTTGAAAGTCTAAGCAGGTGTTTTTCAAACGTTTTGTAGCAGCGGAACCCTTAGTTACCCCACTGTTGTGCCACCACCGGACGCCTAGAAAGGTGAAAGTATCGATCAAGACCTGGAAAGGCACGCAGTCAATTAGCAGCTGAGCATGAATAGCAGCAAGGAGCCCGGGGAATGGAGCGACACAAGAAAGCGCCCTTTCCTGCCTGGGTCGCCTTTCAGTCTTTGCAGATCAGCCTCAGATAGAGGCTGGAGAGGAGCCCCTCTTTCCCAGGTCACCCTCCGGCTCCCCTTTTCATTCCACCCCCCAATCCAGGGCTCCCGTCCCCACCTTCTGGCTCCCTGCATAATCAAGCCAGGGAGACTGTTGCTGTTAGTTCTACCCCGTAGGGCAAAGGAACTCACCACAGAATTCTGTGGGTGTAGTGATGCTGATGGGGAGGAGATGGTGATGATGATGGAAATGATAATGAAGATCATGAGGAAGATGGTGATGATGATGTTGGGGGTGGCTCTCATGATGATAATAATGATGAAGATGATGAGGAAAAAGATAATGATGGTGGTGATGATGGTGGTATTGTGATGGTGAAAATGATAATGAAGAAGATGATGATGAAAAACATTACTCATGACGGTGATGTTGGTGATGGTGATGTGATGGTGATAATGACGATAATGATAATGAAGGTCATGAGGAAGATGGTGATGATGGTGGTGATGATGATGTGGGTGGCTTTCATGATGATAATAATAATGAAGACAATGAGGAAAAAGATTAATAATGATGGTGGATGTTGGTGGTGATGATGGTAATGATAATGAAGGTCATGAGGAAGATAGTGATGATGGTGATGGTGTGATGATGATGATGATGGTGATGGTGGTGGTGATGATGATGATGATGATGGTGATGGTGGTGATGACAGCAGCAGTTAACATTGCGAGGCACTGTTCTTTGCAGTTTGCATGTGTCAATTCATTTAATACATTGCCTGTATTAATCCATTTAATACATTGACCGCCTATAAGTCAAGTATTTTTATTATGATCAATCCTATTTCACAGGGGAGGAGCCTGAGGCACAGAGCTGTTAGGTAACTGATTAAGGTAACAGCTCATGCAGGCAGAGCTGGGATTTTGACCCAGTCAGTCTGGCTCCAGAGCTTATGCTCTCAGCCATGTGGCAGATGCTCCAGAGCCTTTGGGAGGTGTACCTAGAGGTAAGTGAACTTGAACTTGTGTTACTCTTATGCAGAACTCTCATTGATTATGTCAGATGACCCACAAGCAGTGAGGATGGAGTGGGAGGTGAGGGGACTGAGAACTTCACCATCCCACACCTTTTCTCAAAAGGAATCTTAGTTGGAAAATAAATACAGGCAGAGCTTTCTGGGGGAAATGGGTAAGAAGGCCTGGGGTCTTGTTTCCTGAGTCAAAGACTCTCCAAACCAACCTGGAGGTTCTGCCCCTGAGACCTGGGCATGATGATGGTATGATGGTGGTGATGATGGTATGATGGTGGTGATGATGGTGGTGATGGTGGTGATGATGGTGGTGATGATGGTGGTGATGATGGTGATGGTGGTGGTGGTGATGATGGTGGTGGTGGTGATGATGGTGATGGTGGTGATGATGGTGGTGGTGGTGGTGGTGGTGGTGGTGGTGATGGTGGTGGTGATGGTGGTGGTGATGGTGGTGATGATGGTGGTGATGGTGATGGTGGTGGTGGTGGTGATGATGGTGATGGTGATGATGGTGATGGTGATGATGGTGGTGGTGGTGTGTGCTGCGTGCTGCGCTCAGTAAGGCCAGGGGTGTACCTGAGGGGGCGCGGTGAAGGACTAAAGAAGACAGACAAGATAATAAAGCTGGGGCTAGGTGGGATGCTGCTCTCTGATTGAGAGACAGCGCCACAGCCTGCAAGCTGAGTCTTTATTTTATAGACAGTTTCCACGAGGCAAAGTAAGGGAGCGGTCACGATGTTTACAATGTTCTCGCAGGTTTTGAATCTACTCAATTATATGCACCTGCTTGTATCAGCAGCCTATATCACTTAGTCACCTGGGACCACAGGTTCGGATCCTAAGGTCAAGCTTACAACTATAGCCTTTGGCTATAATTGTGCTGGGACTTGCACATGGCTTTGCCACGAGAGGATCGTGTCCTCTCATTAGTCTGAGGCTTGAACCTGTCCACACGCTGTAGCCACGCTCCACAATGATGGTGATGGTTGTGATGATGGTGGTGACGGTGGTGATGGTGTTGATGAACTCAGCTGGAAAATTCTTTGGTTCCAGGTGTAGTGGGTAATACTGGCCACTACTTACTCCCTGCCTGCCACGTGCCAGGCACTTTCCTTACCAGTTCTAATTCTCAACTGCCTTTGGAATGAAGCATAATTATCCTCATTCTACAGGTGAGGACACTGAGGCTCAGGCAAGTTCTGCCACCAGCCAAGTTCACGTGGGCTAAGTTGGTGGCAGAGCTGGGTAGGGGTCAGGACGGCGTGACTCAGAAAACCTGCTCTTTCCTGGCTGTATCGGCTGCTTGCTGCACGTCACACGTGGGAATGAGAGCCATCGGTTCCCGGTGCCCAGGCTGACTCCACCCTGGGCCTCAGAGGACCCGGCACCTGTGTGGCCCCCACACCTCACTCCTCCCTTGCCCTGTAGGTTGATTTAAGTCCACAGGCTTTTCCTTTATCCCAGTTGCCAGCAGTGCGGCCCCGATGGAGGCTGAGAGCTGACTCGTCTGCGTCATCGTTCCCCAGGCCCCACTCAGGGGCTCTTATGACCAAGGCCACATCTGTGAGCTGACGTCCTGGCCGGCCAGCAGCCACTTGTACCGACAAGTCCCACTGTCCTGCCAACCAACCAACCAACCGTCCCAGTTTCACCCACGAGCCCCTGCGGCTCTCAGGTGGGGCCACCTGCTTGCAGCGACTGACCCGTGCGTACGTCTTTCCAACCGGGCTCAGAACATCATGGATTGACCATGGCTTGATCCGGGACCCATCTGCTGCGGAAGCCGCTCCGCCAGCCTCCGTATCCAAGGCCAGGAGTCCACGCAGTCCATTAGCTGCTTCCTTTTCATCCTCCTCCCCGCAGAGAAGTCTGAGGCACAGCATCCTTTTCACAAGTGGAGTGAGCAGCGGGCTGGTGCTCCTGGCAGGATGCTGACCCTGCCTGTGATCAGGGAGTCGTGTTGCTTAGTGACTGAGAGGACCACTGCGGAGTCAGGCCGACAGCGGAAGCCCCCGTTCCGCCCCGCCCACTGGGAGCTTGCCTGCCTGGTCCCACCTCCTCTGCCTTTGGGGGACTGCTCTCCCCATGCTCCCAGTACACCGCCCCTTGGCCACGGGGACCCAGGGCGGGGCCAACCAGAAGGCTTCCTGGACTTTTTCTAAGTGCAGCCTGTCGGGGAGCCCTTCCTTCCCATGCAGACACTCAGCCCTGCCACGCCCCCCTCTCCCCTCTTCCGGGGTCTGCGTGGGCAGGAAGGAGCCCGGCCGGCGTGGCTCAGTGGTTGAGCGCTGACCTATGAACCAGGAGGTCACGGTTCTATTCCCGGTCAGGGCACATGCCCGGGCCCCGGTTGCAGGCCCAATTCCCAGTCTGGGGTGTGCAGGAGGCAGCCAATCAATGATTCTCTCTCACCTTTGATGTTTCTCTCTCTCTCTCCCTTCCTCTCTGAAATCAAATATTTGGGAGAGAGAGAGAGAGAGAGAGAGAGAGAGAGAGAGAGAGAGAGAGAGAGGGAGAGGGAGGGACAGGAAGGATTGGAGAGACAGGAAGGATTGGGGAGACAGGAGTGAGGAGGAGAGCTGTCCCCTGAGCCCGGTTTCCGGGGTGTCCGGAGCCAGCGACATGGCCTGCCTTCCAGTGGTGACATGAGCTGGTGTGTCGGGGTCTTGTTGACTGAAGCCAGCGTGCCCAGCCCAGTCAGGCCCAGCCCAGTTTCCTACGGAGCCTTTCCTCTTTGGTGCCACTGCAGGGCCTCTTCCAGGGCTGCCTGGTGGCAATTGGACCACCGGGTGGGGGTGTCTTTTCCAATGAGCACAGAGGTACTTACGGGCTGACAGACCCCACACTCGCCCTCCGCTTTCACGCAGCGGATCCGTCCAGGCCAGTCCTCCTTCCTTAGCCAGGGCGGAGGGCCTAACCCACAAGTACCAGGGGGAGCCATGGCCCATCAGCCCTTCTGAAAGGTGATCGCAGCCCCCCTGACCAGCCGCCACGCATGCATTGCCAGCGGGACAGCGTGGCACTGTGTGGCCCCAGGAATGTGTGAGAAGGCACCTCGCTGGTTTCTGGTCGGAGTGTTTAACCTGAAGGTCACAACGAGGCAGCAGCAGGCAGATCCACAAAGCGGGGCATCCGAAGGACAGCTGGCCTGGACTCCCCCCAACATGTAATGTCACGAGAAAGAAACCAGCAAAAAGGAATGGGGGGCTGTGTCCGAGTCAGAGTCTGCAGAGCCGGGACACCCACCCACGGCAGGCCGCCGGAGTGGGGCCCGTGGAAAACAAACAGCTGCAGAGCACACTGCGGACCAACGGAAACATTAGATCACGGGTCATGTCGTCCTTACAGGCGTGACACGGGTGTCAGGTTATTGTCAGCAAACCATGACAGCAGCACCTCCGTGCAGGCGGCTGAGGGTGCGAGGAGATGCTCCGTGACAGGGAAGGTAGGAGAATGCTCTTCAGGTGCAGGACGGGGTGGGGCTGTGAAGGGTTCAGTGAGGAGAGAGCCAGAGAGTGACAGGGAGGGAGGGAGATGGAGAGTGAGAGAGACAGACAGAGAGACAAGGGGGAGAGGGAGAGGAGGGAGAGGAGGAAGGGAAGGACAGAACCACGAACTATGAACATGGGTACACCCAGCAGAAGGCCCACGTGTGCTCTCTGCTCCATTCTGTCAGCGTCTCCGTGAGCTGAGAGTTAGGACCGCTGCCTTCTAAAGCACTGGCCCGCCTTCCGCTCAGTGAGCCTTGACCTCCCCTGCAGGGCGGTAGAGGTGTGCGTCAGGGCGAGGGCCATCGCCTCTCTGCTAACACCGCGGGGTTCTCTCGGACCCGGGTCACCGGGCCAGGGCATGGCCACGGGGCAGCGCAGAGGAGTGAGCAGTGCAGGTGGTGAGAGTACCAGAGCCTTCCATTGCGGCGCTGGAATCCCCCCCACACACACCCCCGCCCCCGGGATTCCCTGAGTCTCCTGGTCAGGTCAGTGCAGGGCCGGCCCACCGTGATCAACCCCGCCCTCCCCAAAGGCTCCCCGCACCCTCTCCTTCCACGTCTGTGCCTAGAAGCTCACCTCACCACTGCCCCTGCCCCCAGCACCCTTAATGCCAGCTACACGGAGCCCCATTGGCCGCCGAGGCCCTGGCGCTGGGACGCACCCTCCGCTTCCTTGGGCGTCTGCTCCCCGGCCCCCCCACCGTGTCCTTGAGGGTCTCTCCAGCCGAGGCCTCTCCTCCGCCTCTCTGACAGGGACCTCACCAATCCTCATCGCTGCCTGGCATCCTCCCACATTACTTTAACTTAGAAAATCCAGTGACATGAGCGGGGACCTCTCTCCACTCTGGTGATAGAACCCGTACTACGTGAGCTCGCGCTGGTGACCGCGGGGAGCCATCGGTACTATGATGCATGGTTTCCCGTGGGCGGCCGCTCTGTGCCTCCTTCCCAAGGGCAGGGATGGCAGGTGCTCCGGCCCTTAGGTTGTGTCTGGTAGGCAGCAGGGACTCAGCAAATATCTGCTCATTGGACAGTCATTCAGAAGGGACAAGCCTCGTGGCCCGAGACCCCAGAAGGGTGAGGGGTCACACGGACCGCCGGGCCTCAGGGTCCGCCCGCCCTCGTGACGCAGAGCAAGAGCTTGCGGGGCGCTCCTGGCCCGCAGGGGGGGAGGAAGGGCCGGGCCAGCTCTACTGGTGACCTGCTCGCCTCTCCCCAGCGCCGTCCACAGCCTGCGTCCCGGAGCCCAGGGTGAGATGAAGGGCCACCGACTGCTCCCCAGGAGCCGCGGCCTCTTAGGGGAGGGGGACCACGGACACGGGACCATCAGACATGGACGTGGCAGGAGAGGAGCGCAACACGCCTCCTCCGGCTTCTGAGATGATGGGAAGGCTCCCGACGAGGAGTCGGCACAGTGACAGCGGGTCTGGGGAGCTCGTCCTCACACAGCACCGGGACGCCATGCAGGGCCTCGTGGGCGAAGCGCGGAACACGCGGTCCTGGAGGAGTGCAGGCTCGGAACGCGCCCGGCGGGATCCCAGCAGGTAGAGGCCCTTCCCCGCTTTCCCCCCTTTCCCCCTTCCCCCCACTTTCCTGGCCCCGCCCTCTGAGGCACTGGTGGGGGGCTGGCTGCTCGGGGGACTGGCCAGTTTCCCCCAGTCCCCACTCACGTGACGGGGTCCCTGTTTCCCAAGCGCCTGGGGCTCCCCGGGAGGGCTGCTGTGTATCGACCGCATCTGTTCACCCTGCCTTTTGTTCTCTCAGCCTCGCAGATGCAAGGCCTCAACAAATGGCTTCAAAGCTCAGAATTGTTCCTCTCCGCGGAAATCTGGAGTCAAAGGCGAAGGCTGCGTGCGGCCTGAAGAGGAAGCAGAGCACACCCTGCATTTTCGATGCTCTGACATCTTGGGATCTTGTTGATCCTGGTGGACCACCCTCCCAAGGTCAGCCGAGTCCTACGGCTAACAAGCAGCTCACCTGGGAGCGTGCCTTTCGGACACAAAGCCCCCAGCCCAGAGCCCACACCCACCTCCTCCGTGGGCTCTCGCGCCTGTCCCCCTAGAGTGCGGAGGACTAGGCACAGCCCTGTGCCCGAGCCTGCAGGAGGGATCCAAGCTGCCCACCCTCACCCGCCGCCCGCCTGCCTGTTCCTTTCTGAGAAAACACGGGAGAGGCTCCTGTCCGTGTTTCCCCGCTCCCTCCGCCTCCCACCCGACCCAGGTGCTTCCCCCGTGGCCCCTATAGGAGGCCGCCCCCCTTTTCTTGGGATCTGTGTGTCGCCTGCTCTCCCTTCCAGGGCACTCATCCCCTGACCTTTGGCCTCGACCTCCCTAACTCATAACAAACCTGTGTTTTAAAACACGCTGGCACAAGGAATGCAACCCACGAAGGGAGTGCAGATCCCAGCAGTGTGGGGTCCCCGCCGAGATCTCCCTCTTGATCTCCCTGTTCTCTGGTCCACCGTGGAACTTTATTTTTTGTTTTAATAAGGGAGAGGGAGAGAGAGAAACATCAAGATGAGAGAGAATCATGGATCCGCTGCCTCCTGCACGCCCCACACTGAGAGGATCGAGCCCACAACCTGGGCACGTGTCCTGACCGGGAATCAAACCGTGACCTCCTGGTTCCTAGGTCGCTGCTCACCACTGAGCCACACCGGCCGGGCCAAAGTGGAATTTTAAACACCATTCGGGCCGTGGCCTTCTCTTGCTCAAAACACCGTCATGACTCCCCAGAGCCTAAGTTCTTACGACCTCAAAGGCCCTCCTTCCGTGGACCGTGCCCCCTGCCCCCATGAGGCTCCTTGCTGCTCCTGGAACCCTGGAGGCAGAGGCAGCCCCCTTCAGAGCCCTCCCCCCAGAGAACCCCCCGCTCCGCCCCTGCCTCTCCCTCAGGCCTGCTCCCACGCCCCCTCTCCGTGGCGATCCCCGCCTCCCTGCTCTGTCTTACTCCCCAGGACACGGTTACGGGAGGACAGACAATCCATGGTGCTCACGGCCCTGTCGCTCCTCCCTGCCTCCCTGCCCCACTGGGCTCAGCCCCACCGACCAGGACCTTTGTCCGGTTCCCGCGTGTATTGCAAGGCCCGGGACAGTTCGGGCGCAGAGCAGGCATGGAGGCGCATTTCTGTTGCATGAGTCCGTTTCCACTTCAGATTGTGTTGAACCAAAGTTTCCTCAGTTTAAAAAAAGAGTTTTATAGGGACTCGCCTGAGCCTCTCTAACCGCCTTCATACCGAGACCACCCTTGGCCTGCAGCGCCCACTGTGAGGACGTCTGTAATAATGTGGGGGGTGCCGTCTGTAATAATGTTGGGGGGGGGTGCCGCCTGTAATAATGTTGGGGGGGGGTGCCGTCTGGCAGGGCCCGGGGAACAACAGGTGAAGGTCGCTTCTGCCCGGGGCAGGATGGTGGCACGTGGACAGAGTCTGACCCCCGAACCCACGCCCCTGGAGGTCCTGGAGGGAAGCCTCCCGGTGCTGGCGCAGGAGGGGGGCCCCGTGGCGTGTCGTCGGAGGAAACCCGTGGGAATAGAACTCCGGTTTCCAAGCCCTGCACGGGGCGCCCCCCCCCCAAGTCTGTTTCTAACCCTTTCGTTGGCATAGAGTGGGGTGGGCAGCGTGGGCTTGTTTGTTTGTTTAATGGGTGAGAAAATGACTTAGGGTGTCAGCGGCAGGACCGGCCAGGACCCCTGGAAATGGCCCCTGGTGATGTTTCTTGCAAATGATCTGGAAGCAACCGTGTCCAGGGAAGCCAGCAGCTCAGCGCGTGACCTTGGACCTTACGCCCGGTGGGATGTCAGGCCAATGGAGACAGATGGCGGGAGGCCTGCCGGGCTGAGCGCAGGCAGGGACGTGGCAAATGCGCGGTGCTGGGGAGCCGTGGCAATGGCTCCGGGGGAACGGCTGGAGCCGTCAGCCAGGGCTGGGAGAGGGCCTGGGGGCGCGGGCCACTCGTTCGGGAGCAAGTCAGCCAGGCCGGCGGGAACGCTGGGTCTCACCGGAGGGCCTTCAGCCTCTGCTCTGGGAATGCCTCATCTCCCGCGGCCTCCCCACCCCCGGCTCTCCCCGGTATCGGGGGTCCTCGGAACTCTCCCTGCCCCCCTTTCATAACTCCGTGCCCCACAGAGAGCACCACATCCGGAGAGGTCCCAGTGCCCTTCCCATCCCAACTCGGATGCCTGCTTCTCTGTGAGCCCGGCCACGGGCCAGCATCCTCGCTCAGAGTTCATCTCGCCTCCTCGGGTTCGGGTTCCGGTTGGGGTTCCTGCGGCTCTCGACTCAGACCTGTGGAAAGCGGGTTAAAATGATCTGCTTCATGCTGGGCTCGCGCGGCGAGCTCCTCAAAAGCGAGAGAGGGCGGTCAGTAACTGTGGACACGCGTGGAGACCCGCTCTGTGTGGCTCAGGACGGCCCGGAGATGGGACCCTGGGGAGGGGCGCAGGGGGAGACGGGCACGCAGTCTGGACCGAGGCCGGCTGAAGTGGACACGGCAACGTGTGGACACCCTCCGATGGTCTACAGCCGCGAGTTTCGACCTTTCCCATCTCGTGGCACGTAAACTAATTAGGAAAATTCTGTGGCGCACCAAGAAATAGATATATTTTGCTGATCTGACAAAAATAGGTATAAATTTGATTTATTTACAAAAAAATAATAGTAATAGTAATTACCTACGCTTTTTTGTTCCAAAGTGACTTTGAAAAAAAATCAGGTGCCTATACTCATACTAGAGGCCCGGTGCACGGATTCGTGCACTGGTGGGGTCCCTCGGCCTGGCCTGCACCCTCTCGCAATCCGGGACCCCTCAGGGGATGTCAGAGAGTTGGTTTTGGCCTGATCCCCACAGGCCAGGCCAAGGGACACTGGGCCTCTAGTATGTATATAAGATCTTCGGTTAATCTCTTCCCGCCCTCCCCCCTCCCCCTTCCCTCTGAGATTCATCAGTCTGTTCCATGTTTCCATGCCTGTGGTTCCCACTCCTGCGTTGAGTGTCTGCCCCCTAGTGGTCAGTGTGCATCATAGCCACCGGCCGGTTGAACAGTCGGATGGTTGTTTAGGCTTCCTATATAATAAAAGCTTAATATACAAATCAACTGAACAGTGGAACAACCAGTTGCTATGATGTACACTGACCACCAGGGGGCAGACACTCAATGCAGGAGCTGCCCCTAGCCCGCAGGCCCCAGGCCAGCCAAGGCGGGTGCCAGCAGGGCCCCTCTGATCAACCTGCCGGTTGCCCCGCAGATTGGCCCTGATTGCTGGCCAGGCCTAGGGACTCTACCCGTGCACGAATTTTGTGCACTGGGCCACTAGTAAGTAAAATAAAAGAGATAGAATCTCCCACTTGGAAGGGGACGTTGACGGAAACCCTAGCCCTCGCTAAGCTCAGCCCTCTGCCTGCTGCTTCCCCTCGCCGGTCACATCCCTGAGGGCTGGCTGTTGGGTCTTCACTTGCCCCCTGACGGGGAACTCACTACCTCTCACGGTAGGTAGCCTACTCGGTGTGGGGAACGCTGCAACTGCTAGAACGTTCTCCCTGAACTGAATTTTGACTGGCCCCTGGCTAGGACCCACCCACTGTGCTGAAAGGAAGTCAATTGTCCGGTTTTTAAAACAGCCCCTATTCACGGCAGCTGTTGCCCACCTTAGTCTACACATCCTGCGCTCTGCCAGCCGTGTCACTCGGGGCTCGCTCTGGCTGTGGCCGTCCCTCTGAGCTGCACCGAGAACTGACCACCGTGCCCAGCAGTGGCCAGCCCAGCCACCCCCTCAGGCCACAGTGATGCGACTGTAGCTGGGGAACCCCCCTCCCCGCCCACCACAGATGCCCACAGAGCTCCCAGGCAGCGCAAGAGCAGCCTCGAGCCCCTTCTCACACGTGCCCCCATCCTGTGCTTCCCACAGTGGGCAGCAGATTTATGGAAATGGCCCGGCTTGGAAGTATGAATAGCTTCGGAAATGACCCGGACAACTTCATGGTTGAGAGACCCGTAATGGCCTGTTGTGGGAGGCGGGGTGTTGCACATTCTTGCTGTCCCCGCTGACGGGATAAATAACTGTGGGACTGCCCGTTGCTGGGCCCCTTCAACCTCTCCGAGTTCGTGATTCCGATAGGGGCAGCGCTGGAACACGGGACCAGCTGGGATTGTGAGATGTGAACCCTGCTCTGTGGACCCTGATGGCTGTGTTCTGGTTACAGAAGGCGCACGCTCACCGGGCTGGGAGCTGCACAGGGACCTGGGAGCTCACCTGGAAAGGCGGCCCACCCTCCCCACCGGGAGCTGCCTATCATCGTGGGAAGATTAGCAACCTCCTTGCAGAAACCAGAGCCGCCAGCCCCTTGAAGCCCCCCAGCCTTGGCATACCCACAGGCCTTGGCAAATCTCCAGCCTGCATTACCCATTTGGCACACCTTTTGCCCACTTCCCCATGTAATCTTTGTCCTCCTCCCCAATATGAGCAGCTGGCTTATGGGGGGGGGGCAGAGCAGATGTTTGTGGATGGCCTGCTGCTCTCCCCTGCTGCCGGCAGGACTGGAATGAACGCTCATGTATGATTCACCCCTGTCTCTGCTGAACTGGCTCAAGCAGTGACAGGCGGCACGGACCCACTGGCTGTCCGGTTACATTTTTTTGTCTTCCCACAATGTTCTGTTGGCCCCAGAATGAAGCCAAGGAGGCCAGGAGGCTGATCCATTGTAGCGAGGTTTGAGAGGAGAAAAGGCAGAGGAAGAAGGAAGGAGGGGTGAGGAGAAGCGATATTCAACTCCCAGCGTCACCAGTGTGAGCTGGACAGGACTCACTGCTCGTGTGGGAGCAGAGAGCTGTGGGCACCGCCCCCACAGAGCTTTCTGTAGTTCACTTTTTATTGTAAAGCAACATGTATTCAGCTTAGAATTCTTAAATGCCAAGGAAAAGAGCAATGAGAACATCACCTGTAATCCATACGGGACCGGCCACCATTAATGTTTTGGTGTATTTTCTTCTAATTCTTTTACAATGTTTATCTATTGTTACAGCCATTCCTCCATCTATGCACCCATCATCCATCCATCCCACCCACCCATCCACCCACCATCCCCTCATCCATCCATCCATCCATCAACCCATTATCCATCCATCTACCCACCCACCCACCCACCATCCATCCTTGTGTCCCTCCCCCTTCCTCAATGGATAGACCATGTGTCCCAAATTGTTGTAAGGAAAAATGGCAGTTTCCCCCACTTAACCCTCTCTTGGCCCTTGCCCGTGTCAGTGCCTATTCTTCGGAAAGATGGACACGCTATTTCGTGGCGGTCCGCGCAGCAGATAAACCACGATGTTCCCCCTCCTTGCCGCTGTGCTGCTTCCGCTTCTTCCCTGCGCAGTGTCCAGGTCAGCATGCTCGCGCACGAAGCCTCAGATTTCCGGCTAAAGATGCACCTGCTGGGATGTCCTTGTGAAGGAGTCTGACCGTTCTTACGGCTTTTCGTGCACCCGCGCCCGCACAGGCCTCCATGACCCCCGTGTGACCCTCAGCCAGGCCCTTCTCCTACGGCTCTCAGGGGGAGCGGATCGGCGCTGTTTCCTTCCTAAGGGAACGCAGCACAGAGAGCGAGAGGTGAGAACCATACTCAGGCCCCGCGTTTCTCCCCGAGCACCCCCAGCACGTGAGCTCCCCGGGGACCCCCAGCACGTGAGCTCCCCGATCACCCCCCGCACGTGAGCTCCCCGATCACACCCAGCACGTGAGCTCCCCGGGGACCCCCAGCACGTGAGCTCCCCGGGGACCCCCAGCACGTGAGCTCCCCGATCACCCCCAGCACGTGAGCTCCCCGAGCTCCCCAAGGATCCCCAGCACGTGAGCTCCCCGATCACCCCCAGCACGTGAGCTCCCCGATCACCCCCAGCACGTGAGCTCCCCGAGGACCCCCAGCACGTGAGCTCCCCGAGGTCTCCTAGCACGTGAGCTCCCCGAGGACCCCCAGCACGTGAGCTCCCTGAGGACCCCCAGCACGTGAGCTCCCCGATCACCCCCAGCACGTGAGCTCCCCGATCACCCCCAGCACGTGAGCTCCCCGAGGACCCCCAGCACGTGAGCTCCCCGAGGACCCCCAGCACGTGAGCTCCCCGATCACCCCCAGCACGTGAGCTCCCCAAGGACCCCCAGCACGTGAGCTCCCCGATCACCCCCAGCACGTGAGCTCCCCGAGGACCCCCAGCACGTGAGCTCCCCGATCACCCCCAGCACGTGAGCTCCCCGATCACCCCCAGCACGTGAGCTCCCCAAGGACCCCCAGCACGTGAGCTCCCCGATCACCCCCAGCACGTGAGCTCCCCGAGGACCCCAGCACGTGAGCTCCCCGATCACCCCCAGCACGTGAGCTCCCCGATCACCCCCAGCACGTGAGCTCCCCGATCACCCCCAGCACGTGAGCTCCCGGATCCCCCCCAGCACGTGAGCTCCCCGATCACCCCCCGCACGTGAGCCCCCTGAGCACCCCCAGCACGTGAGCTCCCCGAGGACCCCCAGCACGTGAGCTCCCCGAGGACCCCCAGCACGTGAGCTCCCCGATCACCCCCAGCACGTGAGCTCCCCGAGGACCCCCAGCACGTGAGCGGGGAAGAAAGGCTGAGCAGGAGCAGGGAGATGGGAGGGAGAGCTGCCGGGACTGGGAAAACCACGTGATGGACGCCTGGGCGGAGGCAGAAACCAAGGGGCGCAGGGCGCACGGAGGGCAGGCGGTTCCCTCCGCTGGCGTGGGCGGCCTGGTGCTTGGCCTCCGCCCACAGGCCCACGCAAGAGATGCGCATCCCCCGGGCGGGGTCAGAGGCCGTGTCCCCTCGCACCTGCTCTCCCATGCCCGCTGGGAAACCCGCTGCCCCCGTGGCGAGGAGCCCACGCCGCTGGAGACCCACGCGCGCCCGCAGGTTCGCGGCCCACGGAGGCCAGCCCGCAGGCCCGGCTCAGGCACCGCGTCCGGTCCCAGGTGCTGGCGGGTGATGCCGCCCTCAGCCACCCCCTGCGCCCCCAGAGCCCGCGAGCGGAGGAGAGGGGGTGTTTTATGCCTCGTTTTTGGATGAAAACTGAAGGCAAAAGAGAGGCTGTGACGGATTCAAAGTTTGAAAGCCCGGCCTTCCCAGCGCTCAGCCCCGAGCTCCTTCCACCCTTATCCTTTCAACAACCGCCTACTGGCCCGGCCGGCCTGGCTCCGTGGTTGAGCATCGACCTATGAATGAGGAGGTCACGGGTTCGATTCCCGCTCAGGGCACATGCCCGGGTTGCAGGCTCCATCCCCTGTGTGGGGCGTGCAGGAGGCAGCTGATCCATGATTCTCTCTCATCATTGATGTTTCTCTCTCCCTCCCCCTTCCTTCCTCTCTGAGATCAATAAAATGTATTTTTAAAAACAAAGCAAACACAAACGCTTGCTGTACGCAGTGCCCCTGGCACAGCCTGGGCACGGGAGAGCGGTGACCCTGCAGGATGCGGGCATTGCAGAAGGCCGAGGCCACTCAGGTGAGAGGACCTTGGCCGTGACTACAGCCTCCTCCGCGGCAACGTGCCCCAGCCAGGCAGGACGAGGAGGAGCCGCGCCACAGGCAGAGCTGGAGGATCACATCCCAAAGGGATTTACCAGTAAGAGCTTCCTTTTATTTGACTTAAGCACTTCTTTTATTTTTTAATTTTAAATATTTTTATTGATTTCAGAGAGGAAGGGAGAGGGAGGGAGAGAAAAATCATGGATTGGCTGCCTCCTACATGCCCACATTGGGGATCGAGCCTGCAACCTGGGCTTGTGCCCTGACCGGGAATCAAACCCGGGACCTCTGGGTTCATAGGTCGAGGCTCAACCACTGAGCAACACCAGCCTGGCTTCTTTTAAACAAGATGCTCTGCGAGACCCTTCTGGTGCGCTGTCCTGGGGCTGGCTGTGCAACATTAGTCCTGCCCCGCCCCCCCTCCCCCTCAAAGCAGGAGGCAGCGTCTGGAGACCCAGGCTCCAACCCCAGCCCACCGCTCCCTGGCCGAGCAGCCCGGGGCAAATGATTTACGTGGACTGAGCACCAGTGAAGTGCAGAAGCGTACTCCCTGGCGCACAGGGATTGGCGTGAGGATTAACGTGCTCCTGTGAGCGCCAGGTGGAGAGATGTCAACGGAACCTGTTGCTAAAGTCTCCCCCTTTTTCCAAAGTGGATGTCTCAAATCTTCTACACGTTGCTCTCAACAGCTGCCCCCCTCCCCCCCCCCCCCCCCCCCCCCGTCCCTAAACTGGCCAGGTCCCCTTTGAAGAGAGCGAGAGGAAAAACTTGCCCTGGCCACTCAAACTGAGCGCGCCCTGTGCCGGAGTTTGAGGTGGTGCCCTGGAATTTGCGTTTCTGATCAGGTGATGCTGATAGTGCGGGGCCGGGACCAGCGGTAAGGACTTCTGCTTCATTGAAGCAGCCTGAAAGGTGAGAGGCGGGGGGTTCCTTTTAACGAGGGCTGGCCGAGTGCCTAGGGGCCGGGTAATTCCTGGTACCTCTCTTCTGCTTTGCTTCCTGAAGAGCGTTTCCTGGGAGGTTAGCTTGGGTAAGAGATCTCAGGTGGGCGCTAAGGTAACCAAAGCACACACCCCATTGGGATCAAAGCAGCACCTGCTTGCTCCTTAATGGGTTGCCAGGCAACCAGACAAAGGTGAGGCTGAGCCTGGGATTAGCAGTTGGCAGGGGCTTTGGAGGGAGCTACCAGGCGTCCAGAGGGTAGACCTCTCATCCGAGGCCACAGAAACCAGATGTAAGAACCCCTCCCCCACCCCCACCCCGGGATCATTGCCTGGACTGGCACTCGGAAGGGCACAATCCCCAAGCAGACAACTTCACGCTGTCACGTGGCCTCTAATAGGACGGGGAATGTTTTCCTCAGAAGAAAACACCGAGCACCCACGGGGAGAAAGGGGCGAGGTTCAGCGCCGCCTGCTCGGTAAGAATAAGTTCTGTTGGTTTATTTTGGATTATAAAACACATATCCGCATGGGAACACTTTGAAAGTGCAGGAGAGCAGGAATCCCATGGCCCTGAAGGAACCCTGATGGAACTTGGCATCCATGCCCTCGGGGGGAAGTGAGGCGACCATGAAAGGGGCTGTTCTGGGAACCCAGGCCTTCGGGAGGAAACACTTCCCTGCGTACGCGGGCGTTTCTGCACCAGCACGTCCAGCGCCGCGTCATCCTCTCCCCAGCACGTCCCCGTCCTGGGTGGGGTGTGGGTTGTCCGCGGTTTTGCTGTCGTCAGCAGTGCCGCAGCGGGCAGCCTGTGCCGTGACCTCTGTGCGTCTGCGAGGTGGTGGCTGGAGCTAGGACATCCCACAGACCCTCACCAGCACTTGCCATGGCCAGCCGTGTAACGTTTTCATAAGCCCCGTTCCTTTAATTCTTCATTTTTACTTTGATTGGGCACCCCGCAAACACTGATTTTCCCTTTATTTCCCCGAGACTTGCCTACTCGTGTCCTTTGCCCATCTTTTTATAGGGATTGCTCATCTAGTCTTATTTGTAAACACTATATAGAGAGACCGATGGGACCTTCTTGAGTTTGTTGCTTGTTTCTCTCTTTTTTTTTTTAAAAAAAATATTTTTATTGGTTTCAGAGAGAAAGGGAGAGGGAGAAAGAGATAGAAACACCAATGATGAGAGAGAAGCATGGATCAGCTGCCTCCTGCACGCCCCACATTGGGGATTGAGCCCACAACTTGGGCATGTGCCCTTGACCGGAACCGAACCTGGGACCCTTCAGTCCATAGGCCGACGCTCTATCCACTGAGCCACACTGACCAGGGCGCTAGTTTCTTTTAACATTCCCCTCCCCCACAGGATATCTTTGGTTTTCAATTTGTATACAGTTGAGTTTTATTGATATTCTAGGAAGTAGAATGTTTTCCTTTTCAAGTAAAAAAAAATTATAAATATATTTTAAAAAGGTTTCCCTTTTACCTCATGGCTCATTCAGGGCAAAAGAAGAGGGAGGAGAAAGACAGAATGAAGGAGAACAGAGAGGAGAGCTCTATCCGCCATGTTTATTGAATTCCTCAGAGATCTGGAGTGATTCTCAAACTTTATATGTGAATCACTTGGAGTCTTGTTGAAATGTAGATTCAGGCCCGGCTGGCGTGGCTCAGTGGCTGAGCATTGACCTATGAACCAGGAGGTCATAGTTTGATTCCCGGTCAGGGCACAGGCCCGTGTGTCCGGCTCCATCCGCAGTGGGGGGCTTGTGGGAGGCGGCCGATCCTTTATCTCATCATCGATGTTTCTCTCTCTCTCTCTCTCTCTCTCTCTCTCTCTCTCTCTCTCTCTCTCCCTTCCTCTCTGAAATAAAAAAGAAATGTAGATTCTGGCCCTGGCCAGTGCTGCTCGGTTGGTTGAATGTTGTCCTGCGAACTGAAAGGTCACCGGTTTGACTCTGTCAGGGTTGTGGGTTCGATCCCTGGTCAGGATGTGTACCAGAGGCAGCCGAGTGAAGTTTCACATCGGTGTCTCTCTCTCCCTCTCCTTCCTTTCTCTCTAAAAATAAATATATTAAAGGGGAAAGAGAAAGGAATGTAGATTCTGGATTCAACCAGCTCCCCGCTGGGTCTGCCCGCCCACGGACACTGGGGTGGTGACTTCACGTTATGCCAAGGGGAAACACTGAGGGTCTCGCTGATAGTCCTGACCCCACGTAAATGGTCATTTTATTTTGAAAACTGTTTTCTCTCTCTCTCTCTCTCTCTCTCTCTCTCTCTCTCCCTCTCTCTCTCTCTCTCTCTCTCTCTCTCTCTCTCTCTCTCTCTCTCTCTCTCGTCAGCAGGGAAACCCCTAACCCAGTCTGGAAAGGAGGAGAGAGCCACAGTTCATTTCTGAGTGAAAAATAAGCCCGCGTTCATGGAGTAACGCCCTCTCCCACGTGGCCTTTTAGATTCCACGCCTGAGACTCCCCGGGTGCGTGTGGGGGCGTTAGGTGTCCCTCCTCCAGGCCTCCTCACCGGCTGGAGACAATTAAAGTGAGGGATTAGCGCCCGATCTCTCTTCTCCAGCATCACAAAGGGCTTGCTCTGTGTTACTCTTTTGAGAAAGAATCGCTACGGTCAACACGCACCTCCTAAGACAGTAATGTAACGGGTCATGAAAAAACCACGGTCTGGGAGGGAGAGTCTTGGAAATGGACTCAGAGGAGCCGCGCCCCGCTCTGGCGTTCACGGGCGCCCGGGCCTGCGGTAACCGTCCCTGGCTTAGTTCCTTCCCCGGCAACATGAGACCACGTTAGGGGCTCCCTAGCCGCCCAGCCTGGAAGGAACAGTCCCAGAGGGTCTCTGGGCAGCAGGTGTTCCCTACAACTAAGACACACGAAGGTTTGTGTTCCAGTCCCCAAGCAAGTCTCCACGGAGCCGCCCGACACCAATCAGCAGCAGCAAGGAGGCTCTGGACAGGCCCAGTGGGCTTCTGGTCACACCCATGCCCGGGGCTAGCACCATGGCGACGCCTGTGCTGCAGCCGGAGCCACCTTCATGCCTGGCTCGAGAGGTGCCAGGGAAGTAGGGGGCACCGATTTCCATTTGAAAGGAGAAGGTTACACGTGTGCACAGCAAGGCTGGCGTGGGGCAGCCCCCGGGAAGCCAGCGGTGACTGCATGCGAATGGTCGCAGGCCCTCGGACAGCCCTGTGCCAGGGAATGCTTCCCAACTCCGCCCGGGAACTCAGTCAGCGATTGGCCCACATTTCGCAACTAGAACGCAGCTGAGCCCTCATCTGTGCCCCCGTCCCTGAGCACAGTGGAGGCGCTCAGAGGGGAAGCCACCTGGCCTCCGAGCCTCAGTTTCCCCATCTGTTCCAGTGACAGCACCTCTCACAGGGAGTGTGTGGGGGGGACCAGTACGATGGCCACTGCCCACACTGGTCCACAGCAAACGCCCAGTAGGTCCTGCTTAGCTCCCGCCCGGGGCTCTCAGGTCACCCAGCCCTGCAGGTTAGAAGAGGCCCAGAGCTGCTGTAGGGAACGTCAAAGTAGGACCCCCTCCTCCCACCCCCAGTCTCCCCGGTGTCCTCAGGGCTCTGCTGTGCGGTGGCTGGAGCCCTCAGTATGTCCCACGTGTCGCTTTTGGGTTGTTTCCCATTTTTCTGCCCCTCCCCCCGTTGTATAGTGTGTGTGTGTGTGTGTGTGTGTCGGGGGGGGGGGCGCAGAGGGCACGGCTAGGGGTCCAGTTCACAATCCACCTCCGCTTGGCTGTTTCCTCCAGCCTCGGTTTCCCCACCTTCCCTTCCCGTGGCCGTTGTCAAGAAGACTTCGGTAAGGTCAGGCAGCACCCAGTAGGTGCTCTGGATTCTGGGGTTAGTTCCACCCAGGAGCCTAAGGCCGGCCCCTCTCTCCTGGGTGCCCCTTGTCCTGGCAATAACCGGGTAACAGCCAACCGGCACCCCGCGCTCCCGGGGAGCCCCCCCCCAGGCGCACGCCCTGCCCCGCCGGTCACCACTCACACCATCTCCGTCCTCCCACTCCCCCAGCGCCTCCCGCACCGGACGGGGGTCACCTTCCCGCCTCCGCCGCAGAAATGCTGGCCTCCCAGCCCCCGGCGCTCAGTCCCCCCTCACCTCGCCAATGCTCCCCACGTGCTGCCCAGCCCGCCCGGGCCGCGCCGCCCCTCCCTCCCGCGGCCCCCCCAGCGCCGCGCCCGGAGCCTTCCTCTCGGGGACCCCCGCCCCTAGCAGGCCCCTCCTCTCGGGGACCCCCGCCCCTAGCAGGCCCCTCCTCTCGGGGACCCTTCCCCGAGGCGCCCACCCCCTGCGGGCAGCGGGCAGCGGGCGGCGGCTGGCCCCGCAGGCCCACATGACCTTGGGCGCCCCTGCAGACCCGGCGTCCACGCCTCCCACCGGCGGCGGGCTGCGCCGCGGAGCCCTTGGTGGCTGGGCATTGACAACCGATTGCGCGCGCGTTTCTCGTTTGCAAGCGCGGCAACTTGGCGTGTGACCTCCCGCACACGGAGCCCGCGGGTGGGAGCGGGGCGGCTCCCGGGGGCGGCGGGGCGGGCGGCTGCGAGCGCCGGGAGGGGCGCGCCCACGAGCCCAGCCCGTGGCCCGCCCGCCGGGCCCGCCCTCCGCCGCACGGGCACGGGGCCACCGGGGCGCCCGCACCGCACGGGCCGGGCGAGGCGGACACCGGCCCGCGCCCCGCGCCCCCCGCCTGGGCGCCCGAGGACGCGCGCGGGACGGCGCCGCCTGCAGTGCCCGCCCCGCGTCCCTAGGGGGCGCAGCCGGCGCGGGAAGCCGCGGAGCCCAGCGCGGGGCCGGCGCGAAATTCCAGGCGGGCGGGCGCGGCGCGTTTGAAACCTGGCGAGCGCGAGGGGGCGGGGCCGGGCGCGCGAGCCACCGCCCCTCGGCCAATCAGAGGCGGCGGCGGGCGCGGGGGGCGGGGCGTCCCGGCCGCCCTGTGAATGAGGAGCGGCGGCCGGGGGCGAGCGCGGCGCGGGCGGGCGCACTTTCTCCTCAGCGCCGGGCGGGGGCGGCGGCTCCTCAGCCCGCGGACCCTTCGCCAGACGCCGCGCGGCCCGGGCGCTCCGGCCGCGGGGGCGGCGTGACAGGACTCTCCCGGCGGACAACTTCGCCCCGCCGCGCCCTCAGCGCCGCCCGCACCTGGCAGCCCGTGGCGCGCGGGAGCCGCCTCCCTCCGTCCCGCGCGGGGCCGAGGCCGGGCCGGGCGGCGGCCGCTCAGCATGGCCCGGGGCGCGCGGCGGGCGGCGGGCGGCGGCGCGGCGGGCCCGGGGCGGCCGCGGGGGTCCCTGCCCGGCTCCGAGCGGCGGCGGCGGCCCCGCGGAGCCCGCGAGGCGCCCGAGAGCCCCGAAGAGGACGCGGGGGAGCGCGGCGGGCGGCCGGCGACAAAGTTGAGCGCGGGCCGGCGGCGCGGATGGTGGGCGCTCCTGGCGCTGCAGCTGCACTTGCTCCGGGCGCTGGCGCAAGGTAGGCGGCCGCGGCGGGGGCGCGGGGCGGGGGCGCGGGGTCAAGGCGGGCGCGGGGCGGGGGCGCGGGGTCTGGGCGAGGGGCCGGGCGTCGGGGTCCGCGCCTCCCGGGACGGCGCGGGGTCGGGGAGCGCCGCCCGCCGCCCGCCCGCGGGCCCCCCACGCCGGCGGAGCCGAGCCGGCGGAGCGCAGCTGGTCGGAGCGAGCGGCGGGCGGGCTGCGGCCGGGGGCTCGCGGCGGAGCGGCGGTGAGTGGCGGCGACGCCGCGCTCCCAGCCCCGGGCCGGCACCCCGCCGCCCGCCCCGCCGGGTCCCCGCCGGCCTCGCCTGCACCGCGCACCCCAGCGGGGGTCGCACCCGGACGGCAAACTTAGGCACCCCACGGCCCCCCCTCCCGCTGCGCCGGCTTCAGGTGGAACCGCGGGGTCTCGGGAAGGTGCAGCCCGGCTGGGGTGCCGGCGGCCCTTGGAGAGGGAGGTGGGATGTGGGAACCCAGCTGTGCCCAGACACCCGTCCTGTCCCTTCTGAACGCCGGGCACACCCTGTGCAGGTGAGCATCCCTCTGGCCCAGGTGTGCCGGTCTGGAAAGAGGGAGTGCGCGCAACCACAGGGCGGAAGGGACTCCCTGGCTGCGTCCCCTTGTCCAGGCCCTCTGGGATGGGGGCACCCTTGGCGAGCCCTCTGGGATGGGGGCACCCTTGGCCAGGGCCTCTGGGATGGGCGTCCCCTTGGCGAGCCCTCTGGGATGGGCGCCCCCTTGGAGAGCCCTCTGGGATGGGCGCCCCCTTGGCGAGCCCTCTGGGATGGGGGCACCCTTGGCCAGGGCCTCTGGGATGGGCGCACCCTTGGCCAGGGCCTCTGGGATGGGCGCCCCCTTGGCGAGCCCTCTGGGATGTGGGGCACCCTTGGCGAGCCCTCTGGGATGGGCGCCCCCTTGGCGAGCCCTCTGGGATGGGCGCCCCCTTGGCGAGCCCTCTGGGATGGGCGCCCCCTTGGCGAGCCCTCTGGGATGGGCGCCCCCTTGGCGAGCCCTCTGGGATGGGGGCACCCTTGGCGAGCCCTCTGGGATGGGCGCACCCTTGGCGAGCCCTCTGGGATGGGCGCCCCCTTGGCGAGCCCTCTGGGATGGGGGCACCCTTGGGGAGCCCTCTGGGATGGGCGCACCCTTGGCGAGCCCTCTGGGATGGGGGCACCCTTGGCGAGCCCTCTGGGATGGGCGCCCCCTTGGCGAGCCCTCTGGGATGGGGGCACCCTTGGCGAGCCCTCTGGGATGGGCGCACCCTTGGCGAGCCCTCTGGGATGGGCGCCCCCTTGGCGAGCCCTCTGGGATGGGGGCACCCTTGGCGAGCCCTCTGGGATGGGGGCACCCTTGGCCAGGGCCTCTGGGATGGGCGCACCCTTGGCCAGGGCCTCTGGGATGGGCGCACCCTTGGCCAGGGCCTCTGGGATGGGCGCACCCTTGGCGAGCCCTCTGGGATGGGCGCCCCCTTGTCCAGGCTCTCTGGGATGGGGGCACCCTTGGCGAGCCCTCTGGGATGGGCGCACCCTTGGCCAGGCCCTCTGGGATGGGCGCCCCCTTGTCCAGGCCCTCTGGGATGGGCGCCCCCTTGGCGAGCCCTCTGGGATGGGGGCACCCTTGGCGAGCCCTCTGGGATGGGCGCCCCCTTGGCGAGCCCTCTGGGATGGGCGCCCCCTTGGCGAGCCCTCTGGGATGGGCGCCCCCTTGGCGAGCCCTCTGGGATGGGCGCACCCTTGGCGAGCCCTCTGGGATGGGCGCACCCTTGGCGAGCCCTCTGGGATGGGGGCACCCTTGGCGAGCCCTCTGGGATGGGCGCCCCCTTGGCGAGCCCTCTGGGATGGGCGCCCCCTTGGCGAGCCCTCTGGGATGGGGGCACCCTTGGCGAGCCCTCTGGGATGGGCGCCCCCTTGGCGAGCCCTCTGGGATGGGGGCACCTGTGCTGCGTGGCAGCCTCGGGGTGGGGCTGCGCGGGGGCTTCAGGAGTCGTGGGGCACTGAGGTTGTGGGAGGCGGGCACCCGATTCAGATCCGTGTGTGTGTGTGTGTGTGTGTGTGTGTGTGTACACGTGTACGGGAGGGGGGACGACCTCTGTGTGGCCACATGCTGGGATTTAAATGTGACGACACCTGGCGGGTCTGCACTCAGAACTGCCTTCCCCTGCTTTCACCGCGCCCCCTAATTCCACTGCCCCTGCTGACCTGGCGGTCTAAACGGGCCCTCCGCCCTCCCCAAGGCTTCCACAGATGTCCGCTTTCATGTGTAGCTGCACGAGAACAAATTGCCCTATTTCTGGTTAATTTAACTCCTCCATTACTTGGAAAATTTTCATTTCACTTATTTGTGCTTCTTTTTGCTTAATGACTTACTTTTGTAGGAAAGCATTCATTAAGTCATTTTGTAAAATGGGATCCGTAGATTGCCAGAGATGCCAGGTTCAAATGAAGAAATCTAAGTCACTAGGAATGACCTTTAAGATAGAAATGGTGTTTATTAAGTTTTCCTTAAAAAACAAAAAGAACAGTGACTTGCACTTTGCAGTAATCTCTGTACATTTACACATTTGAAAATGTATGCACACGTTCAAATGAAAAAAAAATCTGGTTTTGTTTTGAAACGTAGTACATGGATTTCAACTTCTTATCATTTGTACTTGAAGGCTCTGTAAAATGTCACGTTTTTACAACTGACGTTAATGAACGTATGTTCATTTAAAAAAAAAAACACACACTAAGGCAATGCTCAGACTCCGTTAGGGAGGAATATTTTATCCCTTGTTGCCAGTAAAAACACCGGTCCCTGTTTTACATTTATATGGTTTATAAAGTGTACAGATCTTTTAGTGTAACATTTCAAATAGGTTGTCACACATTCTAAATTCATTGACAGGTTTCTGTTCTCTGTGCTCTGTGAAATGTGTAATATATCCATCATTTTTTTTTATATCATATTGAAAATTCATATTACAGGAGAGATGTCACCATTTGACAAAGGCTCATGTATCTTGAAAATGAAAATTCTGGTGCTGCTGCAGAGATTTCTAATGGGATGATGAGTTGGTCATACGGGCAGGAATGTATTGTCTTGAATCTTACCAGGTAAAATGTAACGTTCTGAATGGAATCCTTGCCACTGTGTTGGAGCTAGTGAAGCAAGTCTTTATTTCTCTGTGTTTTCTTCGGATGGTGTTCCGAGCGGTTAGGCTTGGTCTGGGCGCCTTGGGGGAAAAGTGTGAGGCGGCCCAGTAACAGAGACGGGCAGTTACAGAGCTTAAGCCAGGGGCCTGTTGTGCAACACCTGGCTCAGACCTTCTACGTGTAACTTCAATAGTCCTGAGGTTTTACATGTAATGAGGACTTCTGCGTTATATACTAGTACTCTGCTTATTGCTGTGTGTGTGTGTGTGTGTGTGTGAGAGAGAGAGACTTTTCTAGATTCCTAAAGATCCAAGACTTGAATTCTCAAAGGCGGATCGCAAGGCAAGCGTCCTTTATGTGGTCCAGCAGCCAGACCTGGGTGTTTTATTTATTTATTTTTAAAAATATATATTTTATTGAATTTTTACAGAGAGGAAGGGAGAGGGATAGAGAGTTAGAAACATCGATGAGAGAGAAACATCGATCAGCTGCCTCCTGCACACCCCCTACTGGGGATGTGCCCGCAACCAAGGTACATGCCCTTGACCGGAATCGAACCCGGGACCCTTGAGTTCGCAAGCCAACGCTCTATCCACTGAGCCACACCGTCCAGGGCCAGACCTGGGTGTTGTAGAAGGATGGCAGCGCACAAGGATTCTGTGTGTGACGTTCCTGCTGGGCCTTGGAGGCTTGTTGATTCTGGTAATGTTGACCACGGCCTCTCCTTAAGTGTGTGTTCTTCAGGCGGGGAGAGGGAGGCGTGCGCGTCTCAGATCCCTGCTTTGGGTTGTTCACAGTTTCTCCTTTGGAGTCATTCCTGGTCACTGTACAGTGATGGTTCTGGAACTTCCGTGTGTGTCACCATCACGTGGGGTTTAGACCCGCCAGGGGCCAGCTCCTTTTGTCTGTCACGGAGCCACACGTGCCTTCCAGGTGAGTCTGGTACACACCAGAGTTTGAGAGCCAGGGACTTCGATTGTCTTCTGTTTTTCCTCATTCCAGTCACTTGCTGATTTCCTGGAACCTCTCCAACCCTGTGCCTCTTGAACTTGGTTGCTCATTGGAATCACCGGGGAGCTTTAAACAATCCTGGGACCTGAATCTCATTCTCAGACTTCGTGTTAATTGACTGGAAGCTTGACCTGGCATCAGGAGATTGAAAAACTCCCCAGGTGGTCCCAATGTTCAGCCAAGTTTGAGAACCATTGCTCAACACTTTGAAATGAGATCACATGACTCGATTTTGGTTTTAACCTTGTCACGGGCCTTGAGGTTTTATGGTAAAACCTCCCCCCACCCCCAAATTCCAGTGACTTTTGGGTACTTGGAACCTATTTTCACTTAAACCTGTTTCATCTCATGATCTCAAGATTTGAAATTTCTCTCAGACTTAATCAGTTTTTTAGCCACTCATTCTGTTTATCCCAGCTGACATTGTCAAGCTCCTGTTGGTCTGGGGTGTGTGTCAGAATCACCTGTGAAATTTAAAAATACAGTTACCTGGGCTCCACCTCCGCCCCGAGGGTCTCTGGAGTGTGCGTTTGTGAAGTTAAAGACGCTCCACAGGTGGTTCTTCTGTCTTTGTTACAGAGGTTCTTCTGTCTTTGTTACCGTTTGATCCTCGTGTTGGCCAGTCCCATAATCTTACCCTGTTGGCTGTCATCCTTAGCCTGACTTCCTGTGGCCTCGACCCCTGCCTGGACCATTTTTCCAGCCTCGGTGAGGTCTGCCCATTAGGTTCACTGCCCTGGCTTGCTGGAGAAAGCGCCAAGCAGTGTTCGTTGGGTTCACAACAAATCCAGCTTCTTTTGGGGCCCTCATGGCTTCCCGTTACCCCAGGAGCGCTTTGTTTTCCCCTTCCACTTCCCCCAAGACCCCCTTCCGGTCACGACTTAGTAATTTGAGTTTCAGTTGCAGCTGGAGTTCCAGACAACCTGCTTCCCTCGAGTCTGCAGAGACTGGGCTACAGAGGTGCTCAGATACTTCGTGGCTGCGGTCTGTTAGAGTTAGACCACTGCGTGTGTGACAGATGGCACCTGGCCC
The DNA here is from genome assembly GCF_951640355.1 of Cnephaeus nilssonii. Classification (NCBI taxonomy): domain Eukaryota; kingdom Metazoa; phylum Chordata; class Mammalia; order Chiroptera; family Vespertilionidae; genus Cnephaeus; species Cnephaeus nilssonii. The sequence continues at coordinate 107,865,081 of NC_137076.1, read as the reverse complement.
TTGGCTGGTAACTGTCTTGTAAATCTAATCAGGAGCAATTATCACCCTCCAGGCCGTCTTGCTTGTGGCCACCTGCAGCTAACCTTTGTGGAGCCCTTACTGTGAGCCCAGCACAAGTGCTCCACAGGGAGGCCTGCTGGAGGGAGCACTTGGTACTCATTCACCTGCGAGACACTGAGGCCCTGAGGTGTTCGCTAATTTGCCTCAGGTCCCAGGACTGGTATGATGAAGCCACCACGGAAAGCAGCCTGCCTGACCCACAGTCCGTGTTCCCAGCCGCTGGCCGGGGCATTTCCCACCTGGTCTCTGCCCTTCTACGGGAGGAGGAGGTGTGAAGGGCAGGTGGCAGGTGGTGTGTTCTAGAGACTTTATCCAGTTACTTGACCTCAAGTAATCAGGGTACTTACGTACTGTTGTAAAAAAAATAAAAATTACATCAGATAATTTGGAAAATAGAGCAGAGGAATATGCATAATGCCCATAGACCCTCCCCTCTCCCATAATAATGTGGCTGTTGCCATTTTGATGTTTTTCTTTCCAAATGTTTTTTTTTTTTTCATAACATACCTGTCAAATTCCAACTGAGAATGTGGCAGTTTGGTGGCAGATTTGAACACCCCACAATTGACCACGAGGAGTGTACCAACCGTTTTCTTTGAGGAACACTCGGGAAATTCTTTTATCTGCACTCAAGTATGTGCATTTAAGTCCTTTAAATGAAAATAAAAGAGTCGGGCTTTGTCAGGTTCAGACTTCTTATTTGTTATTTTGCTCCCGCATTCGTTTTGTCTAACCACAGTTACGTTTAGCTGCATGCTGTGGTTACACTTAGCCGGGAGCTTCCCTGTGCCCTCACACGCTGGAGTACAACAAAATCACGCTGACAAGCAGGCAATTAGTGGAATCCGAGAAGAACTTGTAGTTAACTTCTACCCGCAAGTAGCCTTTATTGCCGTGCGAAGAGCCTTTGTGTTGCTTATGGTATGGGACACGGATCTGGGCCTTTGTCTAGGTGTCCCAGCGATCAGAGACCAGCAACATCAGCTGACTAAACCCAGAGAATGGAACAGACCCAGAGAGGGAGAACACAACACCTGGATTTGACAAGGTCACAGCTTAATTTTAGGAAAAAAGTAGTTTTAAGAGTAGACCCCTTAAAATCCAAATCCATGAAAATTGAGTAAAGCTGAGGATGGGGAATGAAAGGTGCAATAGAAAGGGGAGTTAAAGTGGATTTATCTTTTAAAAAGGAAGGGTGCTGATATGAGTCTTATTATCTGGTTAAATACTCCTATTAAGAGTTGATACATTTCTGCCTAATGCAACTGAGTATTTTAATTTGTATAGTCTCTCTCATTCGAATTAATTTGACTTGAACATTTCTATAAGGCATTTTATTAAATAAATTCTCCCCTAAATTTGTAATTATCTTTTAATAAAAAAGATGATAAACATTTGTATCTTTGATCCCAAGGGAGAGTATATTTTGTCAGCTAGGACTGTGAATATGGCACCTCTTATTATCCTTTTGTAGTAGCACAAAGAAATTATCCTGAAGTTTTTCAATGAATCCTTGAAATGCAAAAGTCTGCCATCGTTTGATAGATCTTTGCCTGCCAGTTGTTGGTCCTCTACCTGAGACCTCTCTGGAGAGCTATCTTGTTATTAGTCTTATAGTTTCATTATATTAATACTATTCTTACTGTATCTAAATACAAAACCTAAACATGCTGTTAGGAGAGCCCTGCTTTAGGAAGACCTAGTCCCGTGGTCGGCAAACTGCGGCTCTTTGGCCCCTTGGGTGTGGCTCTTCAACAAAATACCACGGCCTGGGTGAGTCTGTTTTGAAGAAGTGGTGTTAGAAGAAGTTTAAGTTTAAAAAATTTGGCTCTCAAAAGAAATTTCAATCGTTGTACTGTTGATATTTGGCTCTGTGGACTAATGAGTTTGCCGACCACTGCCCTAGTCATTTATACACTTGCTAGTCTAGGATTTAGGTGGTCTGACCTCCTGACAGGCCGCTCTACAGCTAGAGACGGACTCATTGCCTTAGCGTGGCCCTCCCCCCACTCCAGCTCCTGTGGTCTCCAGTGGGTATTGTGGGAATATGAATATTTTTTAAAAGCTTTCCTTGAAATACAAATGTGGTGAGTGGAAAAGACATTGGGCTAAGTATCAGTAGACCTGGTTTTTATTTCATTCGGTACCTAACTTGCAATATGAGCAAGTTTCTTAGCCTCTCTGAGTATAATTTCTCAGCTGTGAAAGTTGGGGGTTAGACTAGATTTTCAATATTGTTCTTTTCTGGTTCCCTGACCTTCTGTATGCTGTCAAATCTTCTCTGCCCTTCACCCAGACTCTGTGTGTCTCCTTTTTGGGGATTCTATAACTCCGTGTCTTAGCTCTTGGAATCTAATTCTCTTCATTTTACATTTGCCAGGGTAGTTACAATGTCGAAGACAACTAAGATGCAATATAATATTTCTCTTTAGGTGCTGCCATCTAACATGTGATGTATTTACTCTACCCTGATCATGGTTTATGCTCAGAATTTTAGGTTCTATAAAATGAACTAGTGCCATAACTTGTCAGTGTAAGTCTGAAGTTTGGATAAATAAATTTCTTTAAAATGTGAGATGCTGCCCTAACCGGTTTGGCTCAGTGGATAGAGCACCGGCTTGTGGACTGAAAGGTCCCCGGTTTGATTCCAGTCAAGGGCATGTACCTTGGTTTCGGGTTTCCCCAGTAGGGGGTGTGCATGAGGCAGCTGATAGATGTTTCTCTCTCATCGATGTTTCTAACTCTCTATCCCTCTCCCTTCCTCTCTGTAAAAAATCAATAAAATATATTTAAAAAATGTGAGATGCTTATTTAAATGGCTGGAAGAAGAAAGGGCAAGACTGATTAAGATCTACTGGAGGTAATTAATGCAGTGAGAAATGAGAGGAAATATGAAATAGTGATGGATGTGAGAATGTTTATATATACTGGACAGTGACCATCAGCAATGAAAGAGGTTAGTAGATGGTTTCCGTTGGCATTTTTGTTCAATCTAACATTAGGTTGGTTGTCTTCATTGGGGACTTCTGGTAAATCAGAAAGCCCTCAAAATTAACACAAGAATTCTTTTTCACTTTAACAGGCTTAGCTGGGACTCTGTTGACGTACAGACAACATCTAGTGAAGATTAATTGCTATCAGTTAAATAATCCAATATCTTGACCATAGATATATCTGTTCACTAAATCTACTAATTTAGTGATCTTTGGAGATTAGCTTGTTGAACATGGGCTAGGGAAATAGTTTCTTCACTGTTTTTTTGTTTGTTTGTTTTTTGCTGTGTGTGTTTTAAGCTGACAAGGCCAGCCTTTGGAGGTGTGGGCTCCACTCCCAGGCCCACATTATTACATGAACAACATTGGCCTTTGGTGCAAAGTTTTGTTGCCTTTTTTCCCTTTCAGAACTCTCCTCTGTACGTATTCTAGACATGCTTCCTTATCATGAGCGGTTAGGAAGCTCTCAAGTATGTGAGCTTGAATTGATAAAGATGAATGATCTTTCCCAGAAAACAAATATAGGGAGGTCACCTAAGAACACTGTCCGGACTCAAAGAGGACTACGGCTCTTCCAGGAGTGCCAGGAGTTTCCTTTATTAAGAAAGATTGGTGGTGGGACTCTTAGCAGCCCCCATCGGCTGTTTAGGAAAACTTTAGGTTTGGGGTAAGGAGGGATTCAGAATTTACGTTGCATAGGTATAACCTGTCCTACTTGGGTGAGGACGGTCATCTCCAGAGGTTGCCGTGTCTGTGGGGTCTGCTCTTCAGTGTGATCCTGCGTGTATTTGTGCTGCTTCTCAGGAAAGAGGGCCTGTTTCCAAAGTGAAGGTTAGTTCTATTTTGTCTTCTCCCTAGGTGTTAGAAGTGAAACTCCCCACTCCCTCCCAAAAGAGGATTTGAATTTGTGGATCAAGCCCTTCTATGTAATGGGTGTCAGCATCGATTTAATACAGGAACCACCAGATGGCAATAGAAAAAGTGTTCCTATAGAATATAATCTGTAGTTTTCACAGCTGATTTTTCCCCCCTTCCTTGATACACTACTTTTCAGTATACTTATGCAATATATGAAATTGTTGGTTATGAGCAAGGTGAGTTTATAATACCTGACAATGCTAATCAAAACCAGGACATAGAATAGTGGTAAAGTGTTACTAGAAAATGACATTTTATTTGCATGAGCGCATGTATGAATTGTTCCCGGAGAGTGGGTTTCCAACAATGTAACTTAGGGCTTATGTTATTATATAGTCATGATTTTACTTCTAAATTTTTATTCGGCATTTAGCTCTGCAGTAAGCTGTGATGATTTGCAGAACATAAAAGAAAACATGGCTCTTATCTTGCAGCATTTTATGCAGTACCTCCTAAAGGAGGAGATGTATGAGTTTACAAACATTGCACATATTTATATATTTTCTGGCAAAGGTATTTCTACCTTTTGTAGAATTTGCTTTATTTTTGCCTGGTGGGCATGCCCCCCTTTTCTAAGTACGTCTTCTAGGCTCTTTTAAGGCTTTCTTTTTTCTTGGCTAAGACTCTTGGTTGCAAGCTAGAAACTCAATCTGAACTACTTAAGAAAAAAGGGTTTCATTGGAGACTTCCTAGGGTATCACAGTGTGACAAGAAGAATACCTTGAAACTTGGCAAGTTTAGGATTCAGCTCTGCCTCAGGAATAGCTAGAGCCAAGTGTTTGAAATCCCTCAGGCACTGTCCTCTTTGTCATCTCTGTTACCTGTTGGTACCATTCTTGACTCTTACTGAAAATTGGCTTTCTCGTTGTGCCTGAAACCCAGCTATTACCAGTCTTTGCCTGACTGTTGCTTCAGACCCCGAAGTAAAGATTGACTTAAAGCTTTGGTCCTGATTAAAAATTTTGTGAAATGATCAGATTTATATATTAAAAGCATGACCATGAGGGGAAAATAAAGCATATTGATTGCAAAATTGAAAATGGGTCAGGAGAAACCAGCATGAGTGACGATAGACCAGTTAGGATGCATTGGCAGTTGAGGTGAGAGGAAGTAGTCGCTTGGACTGGGTGGTAGTGTTGGAGATGGAGAGAGCTGGATAGAGGAGGGAGATTTAGGAAGATACTGAGATGGGCAGGATTTGGTATCGGATGTGGAGGGTGGTGTCCAGGTTTTTGGCTTGCATGACTAGCTGATTGGGCATTCATTCAGTGAAGCTGGACCACCTCAATTTGGGCAGTATGATCATGTTTTGGTTTTGAATGTGTTAATGTGAGGTACCATTAAAGCTTCCACATGGATTGTTAAGCAGGTGCTTGGATATGAGTTTTGCATTAAGGAGAGGTCTAGGTGTTTGGTATATTGCTTAAGAGGATGGGCTTGGCATAGAATAAAACGGGCTCAGCCACTTGCTAGCTGTACTTCCCTCGGTGGGCTGTTTAACCTTCTTAACGTATTATTTCTCATCCCTGAAGTAGGTATAATCATTGCACCCACTTCAGACAGTTATGGTGAGGATCACCTGATAGGATCAGAGGTACGGTGTTAGCACCTGACCAAGTACATGGCATGCATCCTGTAAGTGTCGTTATTTTCACGTTTGTGGATAGGGCATGCCTCATTCGTCTTTTCCCACGGTGCTCGGTAATTTATGGACCACTGCAGGGCCAGAGCGGGGAGGGTGAAGCATTGGCTGGAGTGGAGCTAGCAGTGCTAATCTGGCTGTGATTTACTGGGTAAGTTGGAGGAGATTGGAATGACGGAAGTGAATTGGAGAATAGTTGTGATGATATGGGAATAATAAGTATTTGACCCGGGGTGATACTGGAGTGGAAAAATGGTCATGGTCGGTATTGCTGAAGAGAGGGGAATAAGATTAGGAACAAGAAAAGGCCATTGCATTTGTTGATTAGGTGGGGAATGTTGATCTTGTTGAGTATGATTTCACTAGAGTTGTAGGAGAATGAAGTAGGCTGAAGTTGATTACAGAATGAATGGGTGGTGAGAAAATGGAGCCTACAGGTGTTCTCATACTGCTGAAATCCTGAAGCAAGAAAAGAGAATGAGAATTTGAAGTGGGTAGTGACAAAATGATCTCAAAATGCCTTAGGAATATTTATTTTTTTCAATTTGAAAACTGTTCTCGAGGCTGAAAAAAAATGTGGGCTGTTGTCATCTGGCAAAATGGTAAGCAATCATCACAATTCTCTGAAGGGATCATTTCAGTTTCATATTTTGTGATGACTGGAGGCTTCACACTGCCGCCAGATCTGATACAGTGTTTCCACCCCCACCTGCTGCAGACACGGCAACTGTGGGCAGAACATAACAAGGACTAACCAAAGCCTTCCTGAGCCTGCGAGGTCAGGAAATCCCACCTTAAGCCAGGTGAGGTGGGGAGTCCAGGTCGGTGGAGGTTTCAGATCTGGATGGAGGTCCCAAGGGCGTGGTCCCCAGGGCCTCCTGAAGGAACAGCAGTCACAGCCTGAAGTCCGCGTAGCGGGAGAAGATGGAGGTGTGGGCCACCTGCCTAAAACCTCGAAAGGCTGGCCCAGCAGTGAACAGAGGGTGAGAGAAACCTTGCCCACTAGTCTGAGGAAGTGCAGAGAGACTTGCTGTCATTCTGGAGTTGTGCATAATTAAGAGAAAAGGGAGAGAGAAACATCTAAACCTCAAGGCTGGATCTCACATGGGGCTGGGTTAAAATTTAACATTCCGTACTCTGCAGCTAATCCTCATGGAAACCAACGGAACCCTGCCGAGCAAATGAAAAGCCCAGGACTCTCGTAGTACAGACACCTCATGCTGAAGATACACTTTCTAGCTGCCTGGCTGGTGTGGCTCCGTGGTTGAGCATTGACCTGTGAACCAGGAGGTCACGGTTTGATTCCCAGTCAGGGCACATGCCCGGGTTGTGGGCTTGATCCCCAGAAAGGGGTGTACAGGAGGCAGCCGATCAATCATTCTCTCTCATCATTGATGTCTCTCTCTCTCTCCCTCTCTCCCTTCCTCTCTGAAAACAATGAAAATACACTGAAAAGAAAAAGTTGCTAGCCACACAAGGAAATGCATCACTCTGAAGGCGAGTGGGCAGATGTAACTAGGAGAAGTGGTCCCCCAGGAGGTGCTCCTGGGCCCAGGGCAGAGGCTACTCGGTGAATGATTGGAGCCCTGGCCGGGGAGGCTCTCTTGGTTGGAGCATCATCCCGGGCACCAAAAGGTGGAAGGGCACATCGCCAGCTTGTAGATTCGAACCCTGGTCGGGGCCCAGGTAGGAAGCAGCCATTTGATATCTCTCTCTCTCTCTCTCTCTCTCTCTCTGTCTCTGTCTCTCTGTCTCTGTCTCTCTCTTCCTCCTTTACATTCCAGTTCTTAGCTGTGGAGACATAGGATTTGAGCTGCATTAAATGCACAAGGATACATTTTTAACATTCGAAGGGGAGTGTACCTATGGGGCAACATGGGTAAGATGCAAAGTGCAGTGGGTGAAAATGAATGGCAGGTCAGAAGGTAGGCATTTGCAGTTTGCGGCAGCTTGACATGGTTGGCTGGTTGTTTTTAACCAGCCACTCCTGGACTTTTAAAATTACTTAAATCTAGTATCACAAAGTGTTATGTGGGAAAGACAAAGGTTGTTGGCCTCTCTAATTTTGCTGTTGTCTATCAAAAATATGAGGCATAAGTTGTGGCTTGTTTCTGTGTAGGTGGATACTTCATAGTAATTTAGAAATTGTAATTTAGCATTTTATTTGCTGCAAATATAGCTTAAGAGTTGTTTTTTTTTTTTTTTAAAAAAAACCACAGTTTATTTGTTTTGATAGTTGCCCCCTTCTGTTCTGCTGACCCATCTTACATTCCAGTACTGTTACCATCCTGATTCAAGTACATGGTTATAGGTATGGCAAGGCAAATTCCCCTTCAGTCTTTTTCTTAACACTGTTCTTGGCTGTGTTCAGGCATTTGTTCTCCCACATATACTTTAAAATCATTTTTATTAAATTGGTAGTATTAGATGTAATCAAGTTTTCAATTTCCTTTAGGTTGGTTGTGATAATTTATAATTAGCCAGAAAATAATTCCTCTTCATTTTCAGGGCATTCTTCTTCATTTGTGATTTTGTTACCATCGGCTTGTTATTGTGTTTTCTTAAAATCCCTTTACACTCTGTTTCTGTGGTTGCATCTTTGTTCTGTTTCTAATTAACAACTAATTTTACTCTTTTTCTCTTCATCAGTGTCTTGAGGGACATATCTAGTTTGTTAATCTTTCCCAAGAACTGGGTTTTAGATTTATATATCTTTTCTACGTTGTCTATTTCGTAATTTCACTCTTTAACTTTATTATTTTCTTCTTCCAGGTTTCTTTTGGGTTATCTGTTCATATTTGTTCCAGTTGCTTAAAACGTGAGGTATGTGGGAAAGGACTTGAACAGACATTTCTCCAGAGAAGATATATGTGTGTGTGTATCTAGTCAGCACCTGAAAGGTGCTCGATATCATCAACCAGTAGGGAAAAGAAATAACATGACAGTGAGAGACCACTTCACACACGTCCCCCCCAAAAAACAAAACAAAACAAAACAAAACACAAAAACCCACAACAACAACAACCAACCTCAGAAAAGAAGTGTTGGTGAGGAATGTAAAATGATACAGCTGCTATAGAAAACAGTATGACCGTTCCTGAAGATTTTTGGGGCGGGGCGCATATAGAGTTTGTGGTTGAGAGTTCTTTTCTCTCAGGGCTTGGAAAAGGGTGTGCCAGTCCCTCTGTCCTCCATGGTTCCAGACGAGAAGGCCCTCCTGCGCACGGCTTTTCCTGACAACACTGTGCTTTTCTCTGGCTACTTTCAATGGTTTCCTTTTGTCTTTAGTTTGCAGGTCATAGATTTTTTTGCATTCATTATGTTTGGAATTCATCCAGCTTCTGGAATCTGTAAGTTTATGTTTTTTTACTGAATTTGGGGAGTTTTCAGGTATTTCTTTGGATACTTTTTTGGTCACTCTGTCTCTCCTTTCCTTCGTGGACTGTGTTGACATGCATATGAACTCTTTTCTTACTGTCCCACAGGTCTGTGGGCCTTAATTTCTTTCAGTCTATTTTCTCCGCTGCTCACATTGGGTACATTCTATTGGTTTATCTTGAAGTTCGCTGATTCTATCCTTGTCATCTCCACTCTACTATTGAGTCCACTCAGCATTTTTTTTTTTTAAATTTCAGTTATTTTTTTCAGTGGTACTATTTCTTTTTGATTCTCTTTTTAATAAATTCTATTTTTTTCTTGGAGTTTCTACTTTTTATTTATTGTAAGATAACTTGTAAAGGCTTAAAATATTTTTATCATGGCTGCTTTCAAATATTTATCAGATTAATATCAGTGTTGGCACTGGCTGATGGTTCTTCTCATTCATGAGTGATTTTCCTGGTTCTTGGTAGTACGAGTAACTGATTGTGTCTTGTACATGGGAGAAACTGTGGATCCTACTTCACCGTCTTCAGTAGGCAGTCCCCCTGTGAAGGCTCAATGCCAGGATGGGCGGGTATACATGCTCAGCTACCCTCTGGGCCCTTCCCCAGCCCAGCACCCAGACAGAAGTGCGGGGCTGACTCTCTTGTTTCAGACAGGCGAGGTAGAAGTTCATATTACTGACACCTTCCTCGCAGAAGTGTAGCTCCAACCCACCATTTTTGTTGTCTTCGTGTGAGAGAAGCTGCCCCGTGGGCCAGGCTGCCATGAGGGAGAGGAAACCCAAGGGCTAAGCCATACCACTTTTTGCTGCAAAGTCCCTGCACCCTAATGAGCCCCAGTAGACCATAGGAGGGGAGAGAGGAAGTGGAGTACCAGCTAGCCCTTCTCCCTCCACCCATTCCATCTTCTCGATGCCATTGGTTGTGGAAGCTCAGTTCCCCACTGGGAGGACACTGGTGGGAAGAGAAGGGAGGAATACCAAGCCTGTCGGCAATTAGTCCCTATTTGCACCACCTGGTTAAATCTCATTGAGGCTGGTTGGCCCTGTCACACCACCTGGTAGGAAAATTGAAGTGCCACCTGCTCCTGCCAGGGAGGGAATAGCTGATTAGCTCCCTCATCCAGGCAAAGCTCCAGCCTCCAGGCGGGGGGCTGGAGCCTGCTGCCTGATTTGAGGGGTGTGGGGGGAGAGGTTAGAAAGCCAGCGCCTTGCTCAGCCCGTCACAGGAGAGCTCCCTTAGTGATGAAGCAGGGCGCGGACCGGCGAAGGGCTTTCCTTGGCCCACCCTTCTCTGACCACAGGCTGTTCTTGGAGCCTCCCCCTGTGCCTGTTCAGGGTCAGAAGCTTCTAGCGCCCTAGCTGGGATGCAAGAGAGACGGTGAGGAAGTCCAAGGAACTCGCCCCAGGTTCCTAGACTGTCTGCTGCCTTCATCCCGCCTGTCAGTCTCCCATGCTTGTTAGTGTGTTCTCTCCAGGGGCTCTGAGCTGTGACGGGTGGCACTGCGTTTCCTGGGAGTCCATGTTGGGAGAACAGGAAGCCCCTGCCCGCTGCCATTTATACCTTTCCTCTCGCTCTGCTGTTTCATACTGTGTCCACTTTCCTGACGCCTGCTGTTTGGTCGGGTTATTCACTCCATTTTCCCCCTTATTAATTTGCAAGTTCCATATTCATAGCATTCCTTAATTCTTACCCGCAGTAATAATCAGTCGCATATTTTACCACTCTTACAAACTTCCCTTCCACAAAGACACTTTATACTTCAGTCCTGCTAAGACAAGACCACTAGAATAATATCACTGCTCCACCTTCCAGTCAGTACATATTTGAGGATCTGCTATGTGCCAGGCAAGAAGGCATGAAACAGGGAGCAAAAAAGTTCTACCCTCATGAAGCTTACATTCTAGTGGGGAACAGAAAAAATTACATACACCACTGTGCATCTATCCCAATAAATTACACGGGGAAAACTTCAGAAGCCAGTGTGGAAAAAGTTTAGTGAGCCGGAGGGAAGGAAGCAGGAGGTACGGTCAAAAACATAGCCAGGACCACACGACATAGAGCCTTGCAGGCCACAGTAAGGCCTTTACATTGTATTCCAAGTGCAATGGGTTTTACATGCTAAGTGGCAGCGGAAAGGCATGATCGGACTTACTCGCTCTGGCAGGTGGGTGCAGAAGGGTAAAGTGAGGATACCCATTTATAAGGCTTGTTAGTAATGATGGTGGCCTGGGTGGCAACAGTAGATGGATTACAAGTGGTCAGTTTCAAGATTAAGTCTGAGGGCAGAGCCTACAGACTTTATTAATGAACTAGAGTCCAGTTGCACAAAGAGATTCGTGCAATAGGCCTTTCTTCCCTTGGCTTCCAGCACCGGTTTTCCTCCAGCACCCAGGACCCAGGTCTTCGCTCCATCCAGAGTCTGCCATCTTCATCTTCATCTTCGTCTTCGCTGCAGACTCCGGCCAGAGTCTGCCGTCTGCCATCTTCATCTTCGCTGCAGACTCGGGAGTCTGCAGTCTTGTCTTCGCTGCGGCACTCCGATCCTTTAGATCCCTTTGACCGCGCCCCCCCCCCCCCCGCCCCCTTCTGCCCTCCCTCTCTCTCATAGCAGGCGTCCTGCCCCACCTGGCTGCTCTGCACCTGGAGCAGCTGGGCGGCCGCCATCTTTGGCCTTCTAATTTGCATACTCACTCTGATTGGCTGTGGGCATAGCAGAGGTACGGTCAATTTACATGTTTGTCTATCATTAGGTAAGATTAAATGTGAGAAATGAGAAAGCGAAAAGACCAAGTTTAACTCCCAAGGTTTTGGGATTGAGTTACTGGGTAAATTATAATGTCATTCACCAAGATAGGGAACAATGGGTGAGAGGCAGCTTTGGAGGAGAAAAAAGAATCAAGAGTTTGGTTGTAGACATTAGATTTGAGAAGATGGGGTATATCTAAGAGAAGATCAATGTAGGTCACTGAAAATGTAATTGTATACTTCTGAGGAGGGTCAGGGGAGGAGGGAAGGGATAAATCAGCGAGGAGATTGCCCACAAAGAGAGAAGAAAAGAAAAGAAGGACCGAGCCTGAGCCAAGGAGAGGAGAGGATTCAACAAAGACACCGGAGAGGGTTTTTTTAGTTAGCGAGAGGAGTGGGAAGTGTCCTGCACTCCGAGTGAAGGAAAGTTCTCAAGAAGGAAAGAGGAAATGGATGGTGTCAGACACTCCTGACTTGTTTTTGAAGCCTCCAGAATGTTTTCCTTGCTTCCTCAGACTTGACCTTCTCACCTCGTGGACCCCAGTTCCAAGGGTCTCTGCGTCCATAACTCTCTCCTCCTTTTCCCTCTATTCCATACGGTGGTGTTGCAGCCACTGACAGGGATTTGAATGGAACAGAGAGAAGGCCAGAGGAGCAGTTGAACACCTGCCTGAAGTAGCAGCGTCTTCTTTCCAGCTTCGGTTGCAGTCATCTGCTAAGAGTAAAAGGGCCACCGTCAAGTGGAGTAGGAACTGCCGCTTTAAGGAACAGAATCCCCTACCAAGGACAGGGGAAAGGACAGTGGGGCAACTCGGATGAACCAGCTCTTGTTGGAAATGAGACATTGTGGGAAACACCGGAGACTGGCTCCCTCAAATCTGCAGCAGCCTCCACTAGCAGATGCAGAAGCTGGAGGGCTGACCATCACATTTCCCAGCTCTCTTGTGTCAGGGTCTGGACTGACTGCAGTTCTGCCAGTCAGGTCATGCCAAACGTGAAGCGTACAGACCATGAATTCGTATGATTGATCCAACCTAGTTAAGACTGAAACGGAAGTAAGTGGGGCGAGAAAGTGAGACATGTCCATCACTCCTGTGGATGGCAGCCAAGACAGCGTGGTTCTGGGGCCAGGAGCTGAGCAGCAGCATCTCCTTCAGTCAGCCCCCGGATCGGGCTAGCACGCTGGCTCCCCTGGGGAGCCCAGTTCTACAGGGGAGACCAGGGAGTCGCTTCTAGCAGGACAGGCTACAGCCTGTTGTTAAGCCCCCTCCACAATTCAGCAAGGTATTTAATCCCCTGTAACAAATCCCTTCCTGTTTAGAAGGAACTAGATTCTGTTCTCTACTACTGAACCCTGACCAATACAAACAACAGTCTTTGAAGTCGCTCTAATTCACCCCAAAGTACTGAGCAGTGTGGCCACAAGAGCAGAGAGGATGAGGGGTCCATGTTGGATCGGGAGATGCATGGCAGGAGAAATGAGAGCCTAAAGACAGTGCGGGTCAGGGGCCGGATGTAAGAGTCGGAGTTGACCCTGGCACCCAGGCTGAGTGTGGAAGGAAAGAAAGCCTCCCTAACCACAGGCCAGAGACAGTGAAAGACACACAGGTGTACAGGAGGCCAGCTAAAGGGACGCAGAACCCAGACCTGAGCATTCCACGGCTGCAGTAGGCATTGCTTTCACTTTGTGAAAGGATAAAAGACAGTGAGCCTCTCTCAGAGTGAAACACCCCTTTCATGTACCACTGGTACGCACTCTCCAGAAGCCAGTGGATGCCCTAGAAATAAGAAAGCTCAGATATTCTGCAAGTAGTTTCTGAGCACCACAGTGTCGTCAATATCTGGCCCCATGGGCTCTGTGCATCTTGGCCTTCATCAGGAATCAGGTCCCCCAGCACAACAGAAGCACAGCCCCCAATTCCTGAAGCACACCTGTGAGAATGCCCAAGTTGAACACCTGCCTGAAGTAGCAGCGTCTTCCTTTCTCAGCAATGCCCTTATAAAAGGTTATGACATACTGACAAGGGGAAACGTAAGAGCCTTTTTGGACAATGAAACCCATTCCCCAGGCTCAACTTAGCCTTCACTTCTAATCAGTGGTAATGTCAAAGTGGTCAGCTGAATAACCGCTTAACTTAAAATGTTAATATTATTTAGGTTCCTTCAATAATATAATGAGAATCATGTAAAAAAAAAAAAAAACTTGGCAGATTTACCAAAAATACTTCTTGTATCTATTTCTGGGGCGGGAGCGGGGGGGGGGTGGGGGTAGTTATTTGGAAATCAGAACAACATACTGGCTGAATGTCAGAACCTTTAAAAATATTACTGTCCCCTACAGCACATTACGACATTCTTAGAAACGGTTCCAGTTTCTGCTAACTTTAATTATGAATGCAGAGTCTTTCTAGGGCCTAGAAATATAATTACTTCTAAAATAGGGAGTTTAGAGGCTGGGTGAGAAAGGTGAAGAGATTAAGCAAGGGAAAAAAAAAAGACTCATGGACACAGACAACAATATGGAGATTGCTAGGGGTGTGGGGGGAAGTAGAAGGAGGTAAAAGGGGGATAAATGGTGATGGAAGGAGACTTGACTTAGGGTGGTAAACACACAACACAATATACAGACGATGTTTCATAGAATTGTATACCTGAAACCTGTATAATTTTATTAAACAATGTCACCACAATAAATTCAGTAAAATAAAAAGGAAAAATAAATGGAAGGACATTTATCCTATCTTAAAAAAAAAAGGGGGGGGTAATATGCAAATTAACTGTCACTCCATCACAAAGATGGCGGCGCCCATAGCCACAAGATGGTGGCGTCCAATCCTCTCAGCCCCACCGGAGTCCCCCAGTCCTGGGAGGGCGGCTGCTGAGAGCAGGCAGCGTGAATGGCCTGGCGGAATGCTTGCTTCATCGCCGCAATGACAAGGCAAGCGTTCCGCGCCTGGCTGCGGATGGGCCTCTGGGCCACGGAGAGCCTCTGGGCAGCGGGCGCGGAGCGGCCAGGCCCTGCAGAGAGCGACTGGCACACGGATTCGTGCGCAGGGCTACTAGTATTTATTATAAATGGCAATAAAACTTGGTTTTCCAAATAACAGGTTCCATATCATATCTTTATAATTACTCTGAGTTTACTCTGAATGAGTTATTACTTACTAGAAATGAGAGGGAAGGTGATCTTTAAGTTCTTGAATCCCATTGAACTTGTATCCCTTTTCACCCACAAAATAAGAATTTATATCTACATCGGATATAATGCCAGAATAACCAGAGTAATATGAGAACAATTCACAGCACTGATGTTAAAGGATGGAACCCTGCTGGGATTAATTTGTACAGCTGTAGTCATTCAGTAAGCCATGCTAGAGCATTAATTATATAGGGAAAGGTGAGGAAATTTAAAACTACAATACAGAAAACTTTTAAACTTTGTGTGGAGGACCGAAAATAAATCCGTTTAAATCTCAAAAAAAATTGTTATTATTTAGTGTCCTTCGAAAATATTAGAGATGTTTCTAAAATTAATACTCAACCAAGGGTATGTTTTTATTAATTTTAGAGAGGAAGGGGGAGAAAGAAACATCAATCAGTTGCCTCCCATACGTGAGCAGACAGGGATCAGACACTCCTGGCTGATCACAACCTAGGTATATGCCCTGACCAGAAATCGAACCCACAATCTTTTGGTGTATGGGACGATGCTCCAACCAACTGAGCCACCTGGCCAGAGCAAGAGGTATTAACTTTTAAGATAATCATAGTTTGGAGAAAGTATTTTTTAACCTGCAACAAATTCATCACCATCTTCTCAGCATAAAGGAGAAGCTTAACACTTCATCAATCAAAATAAAGTAAGGCATGAGAAAGCTACATTCTGAAATTGCAACAATTGTTTTTTTTTATTACGTATAAAGTAAGTAAGAACAGATGTTTTACCATATATATGCAAAAGTACATTGCAAGGTCACATTTTATTGTAAAAGCTAGGTTAGTTTTCTTAGGAAAATACTTTCAACCATACTTGCAAGTAAAATATCTAAGTCATGTTAGCCGATGTAGCTCAGTTGGTTGGGTGTTATCTTGGGCACCAAAGGTTGCTGGTTCAATTCCTGGTCAGGGCACATGCCCGGGTTGCACTCAGTCCCCCATAGGGGGCGTGCAGGAGGAAGCTGATCAATGTTTTTCTCCCTCTCTCTTTAAAAATAGTTACTTATATCATTGGCGCTGCTTTAGAATAAGCTGCACCTGAGGTCACCTCACAGACTGAGTGGTTGAGGTAAAAAACATGTTGCCTGTACCCAACCTGATGAACCCCATATCCAAAGGAAAGGTGCTTCATCAAACAATTTCACCGATTAAAAAGGTGAGGCTGAGATATGGCAGCAAAAGCACGAGCAGCAAAAGAAAAAATTGATAAATTGGACATCATCAAAATTAAAAACATTTGTGCTTCAAAGAATACCATCAAGAAAGTGAAAAGAAACCCACAGAATGGGAGAAAATATTTGGAAATCATATACCTGATAAGACATTTATATCTAGATTATATAAAGAACTATTACAATCTTCTTACATAATAAAAAGGTAATATTTAAATTACCATCCCTCCGCTACGCCCACGATTGGGCCAGCGGGTGACACAGGGGGCGGGACTCGGGGTGGCTGGGGTGGTGATTGGGCCGGCAGGACGCTGAGCTCGCGTTGCCAGCAGCGACGCAAGCTCAGCGTCTGTGCCATGGCTGTGCTGCGGCACAGACAGGCCTCTGGGGCAGCGACCCGGCGTTTTGGAGGTTTGGAGGTGGCGGGGGGGGGGGGGTGGGCGGGCGGCAGGGCTCCCCGGGGAGGAGTCTGGCAGCAGTTGGGCCACAGGAGCACGTGGCGGCGGCCCCAGCCTTCCTGGGCGGGAGGCAAAGGCAAGACCCTGGTCTGGGCTCCGGCTGCAGGAGGACCACGCCCCCGCCCTGCCTCGCCCTAGGGGCCCAGGGACTTCGGAGCTGCCGACCAGCGGACAGACAGCTTACACGTGCATGATTAAATCATGCACTGGGCTTCTAGTTCAAAAATAAAAAGACAACTAATTTAAAAGTGGGCAAAGGACCTGAATACATATTTCTCCAAAGATATGCAAATGACCAATAAGCACATAAGAGATATAAAACCTTACTAGCAATCTAGAAAATGCAAATAATAATAAAACGAGAAACTACTTCACACCTGTTAGGATGTCTGTGATTTAAAAGTTCTTTTTAAAAAATAAAATTACAAGTGTTGGCAAAGATTTGGAAAAACTGGTACCGCACACACAGTTGGGGGGAACATAAAATGATGCGGCCCCTTGGGAAAGTGGCAGTTCCTCCAAAGCTCCGCCTAGAGTTACGATGGGACCCAGTACTTCCACTTCCAGGTAGACACCCAAGAGAAATGAAAACATACGTCTTCACAAAATGTCGTATATGGCAGCTTTATTCAGAACCACCAAAAAGTGAAAACAACACAAATGTTTGTCCATCAGCTGACGAGTAAGTAAAATGTGGCCTCTCCATACAATGGGAAACCATTCAGCCATAAAAAGGGATGAAGTGCTGATACACATTTCAAGGTACATGAGCCTTGAAAACATGATGCTCGGTGAAAAAAGCCCGACACAAAAGGCCACATATTGTGTGATTCCACTTTTATGAACTGTCCAGAGTAGGCAACTCTAGAGACAGTAAGGTAGCTGCTAACCTAATTAACAATATAGTAGACCAGGAGCCCAGTGCGCAATTTGAAATCGTGTGGCGCTGCCCACCCTTGAGTCACTGGTCCGGCTCTGCCTCACTCTCCGGGCCCTTGAAGCAGCCGTGGCCGCTGCTGATCAGGCCCTCCCCCAGCGCAGGCGCGTGGAGGCCCCTGCCGCCCCGCCCCAACGCTGCATGCACAACCTCCTCCTGTCCAGTTGACCCATTATGGTGTCCTGGTTAATTAGTATATTTCTCTATTATATATCCTATCTAATAAAAGAGTAATATACAGATTGACCATCACTCCAACACACAAGATGGCTGCCCCCATGTGGTCAAAGATCCTGCCCCCATGTGGACACAAGATGGCCACCACAGGATGGCCAGCAGGAGAGGGCAGTTGGGGGGGGACCAGGCCTGCAGGGGAGAGCAGTTGGGGGGGGACCAGGCCTGAAGGGGAGGACAGTTAGGGGCAAGCAGGCTGGTAGGGGAGGGAAGTTGGGGGCAAACAGGCTGGCAGGGGAGCTGTTAGGCATCAATCAGGCTGGCAGGGGAGTGGTTAGGGGGTGATCAGGCTGGCAGGTGGAAGCGGTTAAGGGCAATCAGGAAGGCAGGCAGACGAGCAGTTGGGAGCCAGCAGTTCTGGATTGTGAGAGCAATGTCTGACTGCCCGTTTAGGCCCGATCCCATCAGGATCAGGCCTAAACGGGCAGTCTGACATCCCTCGAGGGGTCCCAGATTGGAGAAGGTGCAGGCTGGGCTGAGGGACACCACCCCCTCCCCCCTGTGCACGAATTTCGTGCACCGGGTTTCTAGTATATATATATATTAGGGTTAAGCTAATTAACCCCCTAGGACTCCCGGGGATAAACAGCATTCATGAACACAGTAAAAAGATACACTGATGAGACCTTGTATTTGGGTGATTCAACACTATCAACATAATATTTAGATGTACATAACCAGCATTTCCATACCAGGGATCTATTGGATTTTCTTGCAAAAATATGTACAATGCTGTTCACTGCATGGTCATTTCTAATAAAAAATAGTCTAAAGGGGGGGGGGGGTGTTAGGAGTGCCCACGGGGAGATCAATGGGGAAAAAAGGAGACTTATGTAACACTTTAAACAATAAAGAATTTTAAAAAATAGCCTAAAGGTCCATCAAGGTTATGAAAGTGATGTACACATGGAATACTATGCATTGACTAAAGAGAAAGTAGATCCATGTGTGAAACATTTATACAGCACATACATGAAAAACTAATGGACAATATACACTGAGTGGCCAGACTATTATGATCTCTGAATGCATAATAATCTGGCCACTCAGTGTCTATCCTATATAATAAAAGGCTAACATGCAAATTGTCCCTTTGACCAGGAGTTTGGAGAGCAGGCAGGCCGGCCAACTGCCCATGTCCCCTCCCCCTGACCAGGCTGGCCGGACCCGACCCATGCACGAATTCATGCACTGGGCCTCTAACACACACACACACGCACACACATGCACACACACACACTGCGTGGCCAGATTATTATGCGTTCAGAGATCATAATAATCTGGCCACTCAGTGTAAAGAATATATAATCTTATTTGTTTAATTTTTCAAACGTACATATATATTGACACAGATAAGTTTTTAAAAAAATATACCAAAACTTTAATAGTTACCTTTGGGCAGAAGGATGGGGTGGAGATATTTTTTACATATTATGTTTTTCTGCTGTTTATTTTTTTTAACCAAGTGAGTTGTTGCTCTTTTTATAAATAAGTACATTTTGAAACCATACTGCCTTTCTTTCTGTGTGAAGTTTGTGTGTGGCTTACAATACAAGCCACTGAGATCATGTGAACGAGAATGATAGCATGATCTAAAATGAAATCATCGTCCTTTACAAGCAACTTCAATATACACGCCTAAAAGAAAATTCAAAGAGCTCATAAATGTAGGTTTTTAAATAGACCTGATTCTGCTTTATGATACATTACTTCATTTCAAATAATTTGAAGTAACACTATTCTGCACTAATCAGATTGGATAAAGTGAAAGATTTTAAAATGTCACCTGTCATTTGCCTCTAGAAGACAATTCTTTGTTGAACAGTTATGATAGTTCAACTATATATTTCAACATTATTCTTCCCACTTTCAGAAGGAATGTTAAACGTGCAGAATAATAATATCATACTAGTAACTTGTTATTCTTCGGCAGTCCTACTCTGAATATGTTCTACATATTATTCTAATTTTCACAGCCTCCAAAGTACAAACTTTTTACTTAGTGGCCAGGCATCAAAATACACAGTATATAATTTGACATAGAAAAAGTGACATTATAGGTACAAAACCCTCTGGGCCAGAAGTGTTCCAGAATTCAGACTTCCTCGGGTGTTGGGAGGGTAATAACCCAGCATTACCTAACACGCCTGGGGGTGCGGAAAGCGCACTGTAATCAAACACGTTCCTGCTTCTGCAGAGAAATGTACAACTGCTCACAGCATGTGGGAGAAGGAAATCCATTCAGGTCAGGTTTGCCTCCCAGTGAGTTACGGGAAACATCTCAGGACTTGTATTTTGAACTATAGGTGTGGGGTTCGGGGCCTACGTTGGGCAGCTTTCTAGCTGGACATATTTTGTGTTTGTTTTTCCTCTTGGAGAGCATTTTCTTTTACAGCAAAATACCGTCAAGCCTCAGAGTTAAATCCTTGTCCGGAGAGGTGGGCGGGCGAAGTAAAACCTGACTAAGATCATCCCAGGTTTTTCTGGAAACTCAGAAGCGTCATTTGTGCCATAACCAACCACTTGCTTTCATCAGCTGCGTATAAAACAAAACCAGTAAAAGCGAAGTATGAGGAGCCAGAGGAGATACGATTTATTGCTGCTTAATTAGCTGCTGCTTTGTTATCCCAAAGCCCTTCCACATGACGCATCTTCCGATAGTTGTCACCATTCATCACCTCTCCCCTCAGCTTGGACTTCTCCGAACGGAAGACCCCACCTGGCCCCTTCCACCGCTCCCTGAGGCGTCCCCACGCTTCGCCATGCTGGTCCCTCTCTTCTGGATGCGCTCTTTACCCAAGTCCTGAACGCGTCACAGCCAGGCCAGATGCTGCCCATGCTCTCTGACCGGCACGGTGTTACTTCCCTGGAACTGAACGTTCTCCTTCCATCGAACACCTTCAGAGGAAACCTTCCATATCTAACATCTTAAGATTATTAAACCCAAGTGCTAAATCACACTAATGCACCTGGTATAAAATCAGAGAAAGAAAATCAGCTGCTTGACTACTAAGTGGAAATGTATAGCCACTCATTTCTACATTCTGAGATGCATCACATGATTACAATTCTTGTCACATATGCAGGAAGTGAGACCAAGGAGCTTGAAGAACTGGAAACAGGTCATGTAAACCCTGAAGTCAAAAGGCAGAGAAAGAGACTGTGCACTGGCTGAGCAGAGCTTCCCCCAACCTGTCAAAGCAGCACTGAACTCTGAGCAGCACGGCAGGCAGGGTTTCAGAGGTGCCGCCCGGCTCTGGACTGTGACTGTGATGGCATCACCTCGGTGATGGTCGTGGGATACGGCACATTCCACCTTCACTCACACAGAGATGATCCTGGCGGGCCTGTCGGGGCGCAGGAGCCCGGAAACGCGGAGTTCCTCCGGAGGAGAGCGCTCCTCAGAGGTCGTCCAGGCCTGTGTGCGGTTGCTGGTTGGGAGGTGGGGGGGCCACACGAGAAGGAAGGGGCGTGGCCTCTAGAAGCTGAGAGTAGCCCTGGCTGACAGTTAACAAGGAAGCGACCTCAGTCCTTCAACGCGAGGAACTGAACTTGATCAACAACCCGAGTGAGCTTGGAAGTGGATTTTTTCCTGGAGAATTTCTAGATTTATTCCAGCCCACCCAATGCTGGCCCATGTCAACCACGTATTTTCTTCCTATCTTGTACAGCAGGCTCTGGAAATTCAGTATGCACAGGCATAAATGGTGATAAAGGAAAAAAAGTTAGCAATGTATTATTCAACAAGTGTTTATTGGGTTCCTATTATGTAAAATGGGCATTGTGCCAGGTGCAAGAAACATAACGAGGGATAATATAATCCTATCTTTTGAAGTTCTCAAACTGGCGAACGAGACCGATACAGCACACTGGAATGAGGGAAGTACTGGGGAGGGAGATGCGCAGAGGACTGTGGGAAGCAAGGCGACGCGTGGTGTGGAGGACACAGCTCAGAAAAGGCTGCAAGGGGGCAGTGGGACCCGAATGAGCTGAAGTTTGGGTAAAGGGTGGGAGAGGGCGTTAGGAAGCAGCATTCAGGGCTCCAGGGATCTGTGAGACCGAGGCAAGGAGGCACAGTGAGTTGCAGAGAAGGGAGCAACCGGGTGGACCTGCTGGCGACTGGGTGTTCGGAGAGGGCCAAGTGAAACCGGGGAGAGCAAGGCTCGGGCGATGAAGCTCCCTGAGCTTGCAGTAAGAGCCACGATAAGCAGAAACTCAGGGTGAGATTTAGGTTTTGGGAGCTTTGTAGGGGATGAATTTCACCAAGAATATAGGCAGAAAGTTCACTTAGAATGATGAGGGCAACTTTGAGAAATACTTAGAGTAAATCATAGGCTTTCACAACTAACTGATGGGTGGGATGGGAGTCAGGAGGGAAGAGGTAAACTCAGACAAGTCTCAGGTTTCTAGCTGAGGTGACTCAGTAGGCGACGGTGACACCAGGAAAGTACTGGCTGAAACACAGACGAGGTTACAAGGGTAAGAGGACAGCCTGGGAAGGAGTCTAGAGACCGCTGGGGGCTGGTGAGTGCGGAATCCTAGGCTCTACTTGGTACGCTTTGAGAGCCAAGTAAGGTTTGAGGGACTAACAGGGTGAAGTCCCAAGGCATTCTCTGAAAAAGCAGTCAGTCATTATAACAGCCGGGGCAGTGAGCGGGGTCCACATTCCAGTCAGGCAATAGAAAAATGGGATGTGTGTGAAATACTCCCACGTAGAAACAGTGGGTCCAGCAACTGACGAGGCAGGCAGGTAGGCAGTAAGGTCTGCGTGACATGATTAAAAAAAAAAGGTCAGGAAAAGACGAGAAAGCGTATTCACTTACACATTTATTTCAAAAGTGCCCATGCTCCCTGTAGGTCAGATATCGCACTCGGTAACACAGTGACCACGGGCGCTGGGGGATGCTGCTTTGGCGGTTCTGGTCGGATGTCGGGCCCACAGCCCAGATCATGGGCTGGAAGGAGGAGGTCCAGAGGAAGGCAGAGTGTAGGAATGGTTAATGACAGAGAGCAGAGGAGATTACAAGGAAGACAAGCCCAAGATGAAACCCTGGGGAACACTCACACTTATGGAAACAGCATAAAACCTTACACATTAATTCACTCTGAGTGCTTAGCTGCAATTGATTGAGCATGAAATAAGTCCCAGGCTCTGAGAAAGACACACACTGGTATCAAGGAGTCTATGCGGTATCACAGGGGAGTGTATTGTACATAACAACACTAGACTAGTCTTCTGGGCAGTCTAGTGAAGTTGCACGAAATACAGTGGGAGACGGGATGCTATTCTAGCTTGAGTGAACTGGGGAAGATTACATGAAGAATGCATTGAACGGACCCTTCAAAGAGAGAGAGGAATGTGGACACAGATAAGGAGATAACAGAATAAAGGGAGATGATAACCAATAACAGTGGTGGACTTGGACATAGCGTTGGTCAATCTTTGCAGCTACTTTCTTTTTATTTTTTAAAAGTGGGGAAGAATCCTCAAAAAGTTGGGTGTAGTAAGGCGTGTGTGTTGTGGCAAGGAAGAGGGGCACAGATCCTTCTCCATGTTTTCTATGACCGGGAATAAAAAGCCAAAGTGGATGTTCACTTAACTGTTTAGATTTTTAGTTGAAGATAATAGATCCATTTATATGAAGTATAACAATGCTCTCCTGGAAAACACTCATAAGTACCCACCACAGAGGCAGCTACAGTTCCGGGTGAGCCATAACTCTGACACTGTGTAGCAGTTCTTACAGGAATAAACTATGATAAAATGTAATGGGAGCAGTAAAGAAAAATCTCAGGTACCAGTAAGTGAATTTCTGCTTTCAGAGATACCTTATGTGAGACTACAGACCTTGGCTGCAGCGACCTCACTTCTGAAAATCTGTCACACAGACACACCAGTACAGGTGTGAAACTACCCACATGTATGGGCTATTTGATATGGACTGTCTGGAATAGTAAAAGGCTGCAAATAACCCAAGTAACCTGGGGACAGGTTGAACACACTTTAGTATATCCATACAATGAGGTACTATGCAAAGAGGGAGGGGAGGGAGGGAAGGAAAGAGGGAACCCCTATATACTAACATGGAAACATTTCCAGATTATAGTTAGTTTGATAAAAATCAAGTTAAAGAAAAAAAAATCAAAGTACATCTCTGTGTGTAATATGCTACCTTTTATGCAGGATGGGGTGGGGGGGGGTGAGAATGTGTGTGTATATTTACTTGTATTTTCAAAAAGAACATGGGAAGAGTGGGAGAAAATACACACATTATCTATCTGATAGGGGTTTAGTGTCCAGCATATATGAAGTATTGTTAAAACTCAACAACAAAGAGAATGCAATTTAAAGATGGGCAAAGGTATTTCTCCAAAGATGACATACAGATGCCCAATGAGTATATGAAAACATCTCAACATCATTAACTGTTAGGCAAATGCAAACCAAAACCACAACGAGATACCACGTCACATCTTCTAGGATGATGATAATTATAAAAAATAAAATAAAAGTATTGGCAAAATGTGGAAAAACCGGAATTCTCATACATTGCTGGCGGGAATGTAAAATAGTTCAGCCACTGTAGAAAACAGTCAGTTACTCAAAAAGTTAAGCATAGAATTACCATATGATCCCACAATTGCACTCCTAGGCATATACCCAAAAGAAATGAAAACAAGTACTCAAATACATGTCCATGCATTTTCATAGCTGCATTATTCACAATAGCCAAAGGGTGGACACAGTGCAGATGTCCATCAGCAGAGGAATGGGTAAACAAGCTATGGCATGTACATACGACAGATGATTATTCAGCCATAAAAAGAAGTGAAGCACTGATACATGCTACTGCAGATGAAATAAACCAAGCAGGGAAAGTCTCATATTGTATGATTCCATTTATGTCTCCAGAATAGGTAAAGCCATAAACACAATGCAGACTGGTGGTTTCAGGGGGTGTGGGGAGCTGCTTAACAGGTACAGGGTTTCTTTGGGGGTGGGTAACCAAGTATCGAAGGTGTTCCGGAACTAGATAGAGGTGAGATTGCGCAACACTGTTAAATGCCCCTGGATTATTTATGTCAAGATGGTTCATTGTTTATGTTATATGAATTTTACTTCAATTTGAAGACATGTTTTGAAAAGAAAGAAGCTAATAAAAATGATTACCTGTGACAGGGGAGGGGGCCAACAGGCTGGAAGGCAAAGGTGAAAGCGAGACCTCTCTGTAGTTCCCGTACAGTTTGACCTCTGAACCCTATAAATATGATTAAAAAGTAGTCAACAATAACAACGGCCCATTTATTTTGTTAAATCTTAGGTTTAAAAAATAACTTTTCTTTTTTTACAACACGAGTGAGTGTTTCTTTGGAAAGTACCAGGTGTACCGGTTAATAATGCGGATTTGTAATCAAAGAAAACACGGTAATTTCAAGAAAAACATCGAAAGTGCTTTATTCAAAGGAATGTCCATCGCTAGCTACACATTTCCCCATCTTTCAGGTAATTTGTGGATACCGTCCCAATAGAACTTTTCTTGTTCTGAGGCAAACCATTCAGAGACCCAATTTTCCACTTCTTCGTACGTTTTGAAGTGCTGCTCAGAAAGTGCGTGTGCCATCGATCAGAACAAGTGGTAATCTGAAGGAGCAAGGTCTGGTGAACACGGCGGGTGGGTTCATACTTCCCAGGCAAGATCTTCTAACGTGTCTTTAACTGGTTTTGAAGTGTGTGATGGTGCGTCATCATGAAGCAAAATTACTTTGCCGTGTCTTCTGGCACATTCTGGTCGTTTCACGATCAAAGCGTGGTTCAGATTGATTATTTGTTGTCAGTAGCGATCAGTATTAATGGTTTCACCTGGTTTGAGAAGCTCATAATACACCACACCTTCCTGATCCCACCAAACGCAGAGCATTGTCTTCTTTCGGAAGCGATTTGGCCTTGCAGTCGATGTTGATGGCTGACCTGGATCAACCCATGATTTTGTGCATTTGGGATTCTCAAAATAAATCCACTTTTCATCGCCAGTCACAATTCGATGCAAAAAAGACTTTCTTTCGTGTTGTTGAAGCAAAGTTTTACTGATGACTTTTCGGTTTTCCATTTGTCTTTCATTCAGTTGATGTGGCACCCGTTTTCCTTCCTTTACAATCTTTCCCATTGCTTGTAAATGATCGGAAATTGCTGAGCAATGTTTAATCTTTCTGCAAGTTGTTTTTGAGTTTGACACGCATCTTTATCCAATAATACTTGTAATTGTTGGTCTTCAAACTTTTTCGGTTGACCTGGACGTTCTTTGTCTTTCACATAGAAATCATCACTTTTAAAGCGTTTAAACCAGCGTTCACAAGTATCTTGAGATGGAGCATGTTCACCATAAGCTTCCCAAAGTATATGATAACTTTCAGCAGCACTTTTCTTCAAAATAAAGTAATGAATTAAAACTTCCTGCAAATGCTCTATTTTTTGGCACGAAATTCGACATTTTTAAGCGTAAAAATATCTGTGATGTTAACACCTTCAGAAAATTTGACATATGAAGTTTTGAAGCTTGCTGTCAATACAACAAAATAGCATATATATCAAATCGCCTATATATCAACATATGTTTAACTCAATCTATTGAAAAAATCTGCATTATTAACCGGTACACCTGGTACCTTCTTCAGATACCATAAGATCTTTACAATATCTTTATTTACCAAAAAAAAAGAAGTATGGCTTGTCATTCACGTAAATTGATTATTGTACTGATTCCGAATCAACCAAGTCAGTGCCATGAGTTCTTCTTACAGTAGCATGACAGGTTCTGATCCACTCGCACCTGATTCACATTCCTGAGCTGAGCACCGGAGTCGGGAGTACCAGGACCGGCCAAGGGTCGCTGCTCACAGGCTGACCACCCAACACCTGCAATCAGTACTTGGCCTTTAGGACCCTCATGTGCTCTGAAGAGATCAACTCAAACGGAATGACCTGGAAAAATCAGAGATGACTTTCTGAATCATTTCACTTTGGCATTGAGGCTTCTAGGCAGTCTGTAAAAAAAATTCCACAGTATCATCTTGCCTCTGGATTAAAAAAAAGATTTTTGAAAGTCAAAAAAGAGATTTTCTTTTCATATACAATAAATACACATAATAGTTTTCATTTCCAGAGCCTTCAGTTGATATTCCCTGAAATATCTTAAAAACTGTAGGACAGCAAGATATCCTGAAATCCTATCTTATGTTAGCAGAAGTTAAATTTCAGAAGAAAAGTACAGAAACTCCACGAACTTTGGGGTGCTCCCTGTCAGAGTCTACAGGCTACATTCAGTTTTTATCAGGTACAAGGCTTGAAGGAAGACTGCTCAGCCTTAGCTGAAAATGTTAAGCTACACTTTTCCTGACAGGACCAAAGTACTAATTTCTCTAATCCCTGAGATCTATCAAAATCATTATTTTTAACAATTTGGTTCAATTTTAAAATTATATGTAAAGTTTTGTCTTATTCTATAACCAGTAAAAAAAAAACAAACATCTTTCTTTTCTTAACAAAGAAGAGTAGTTAAACAGATTCTGTGTCTCAGAAGCAGGACTTATTCTGGGATGGTTGTAATTAATGTTAAACAGAGCAGTTGCTTAAAACATAAGATATTTGACAAAAATCTGCAAAGTCCAGGAACTGGCATCACAGATTTGGTTTGATTACTTATTTGTAAATAACAAAAGTTAGTCAAAATTCTTCCTCTGTCTTTAGGGTTTCCATATGTCAACCAAGAGAAAAATCAATCAATATTCCAAAAGGCCAGTTTTTTATAGAAGGAACTCTGACACTGAAATATACAATTTCTGAACACTAAGCAGCAATTTACAGGAACATAAATTCTTTTTAAAAAAAATATATTTTATTGATTTTTTTTTTATTTATTACAGAGAGGAGGGGAGAGGGATAGAGAGTTAGAAACATCTATGAGAGAGAAACATTGATCAGTTGCCTCCTGCACACCCCCCTACTGGGGATGTGCCCGCAACCAAGGTACATGCCCTTGACCGGAATCGAACCTGGGAACCTTGAGTCCGCAGGCTTACGCTCTAGCTACTTAGCCAAACCGGTCAGAGCAGGAACATGAATTCTCATTCTGTATAATATAAAAATATACTTAAAAAAAAACGTTATCTTTCTCCATAGAGTTCAAGGTATGTGTAAAATAACAAAAAATAGGAAAAAAATAGAAGAAAGCTGTAACTGCAAAGGAGGGCAAAGATGTGTGGAAATTAGAATCAGGTCTCTTCTCTGGAATGTCTGTCTTGCAGTGTGTATATGCCAGTCTGGGGGTGGGAGACAGGGTGGATGTGTGTGGAGCAGGATCCTCTGAAGCTTCTTAAATGCACATCAGGGCAGAAAGGGAAATGAATCTGGAAGCCCTGTTTCAAAAGGGTCGAAGAATTAGGATCCTGCCACACCACCCCCTCCCACCACTTCTGGGCAGTTCTGGGAAGCACGCTGAAATTCACTGTCTCCTTCCTCAGAAAGCCTGGGTACACAGCTGAGCCATCATCTCTTTAAACGTTGACATTTTCAGAAAAGTAAATGGAAAAGAAAAATTGTTAAGAATGGGTTACATTTAGGCAAATGAAAGAGGAAATCAGATTTTTAATGTTAAGTAGTAACAAAAGTGAAGTCCTTGAAGAGACATTCAAATGGACTTCAGGTACTCCATGTCTGAGTGTGTCCCTCAGTGATGGTAGTCCTCAGGCCGAAGGCGATTCGCGTTGGCAGTAAAGAGCCCAGGCCGCTACCAGACGCCCTGAGAGTGGATAACCATCTTCCTCATCACGGACGCATACGAGAAGAACCCCAGTGGGACAGAAACGTGAAGATGGTCCAACAGTACATACATGTGTCATCTAAGCACTGAAAATCCATCAGGCCCACAAGCCAGAAGAACGCTCTAGTAGCGGGGTAGAAGGAGATTGTAAAATGTAAGCGGCTTGCTTAGGCCACGGCCAGTGGCTATAGATGGAACCATGGGGTTGTAAATAGCACCTTAGACTCACCGGTGAGGCCCCCGGATGCTCTCAGAGGCACTCAACCCGCATACCAGGCACCACACAAATACTTCCAGGTGCACAATCCTGACTCCTCCAAGCATGACTGCTTGGCAGACCCTGCCCAGTGAGACCCATGCCTCAGACGATGAGAAAGGTGGCGTTTCCCATAGTTAGACATCTTGTAACCCGAAGCAAAACATTAGAATAGCTCAGTCAGGCAGCTCATCTGGTTTATATGCAACTTCTTTTAACTCACCACACCCTCTTCCCCATCAGCCACAGTTTCCACTGATCAGGGAGTTATTGACACCCTTCCCGTGCCCCCACGCCTCACCCCTGGCCGCTATGGACAGGCCCGCACTGTCCACGTGCTTCTGGGGCACCCCGGCCCGCATGTACTACTCTGCCAGTTGCCGTCCATCCCCAACCTCAGTTCTATCCCAGCCGAAGCCCCAGGCACAGAAAGAAGCCATCTGTCGAGTGACTTGAATAAAGTTGATTGCCAATATTAGATTCACTGGAGTATCACCACCAGAAACATTCCTTCTCTCCGGAGGTTTTATACTGAATCGCAACTGATGCAATGGCAGGGATGATATGCTAGGTCAGGAAGGTCATCAGCAAGCCAACAAACCTCAAGAAGGAAGAGAAATACGTGACATCAGCACTTGTCGGGGCGAGGGTGGGGACCGAAGAGGGAGAGAACATACACAATGAATTAGAGAAAAAGGACAACCAAAGTTAAAGGTCAAGAAACAGGTGATGCCTTCTGGGTATTTTATTTTAGTTGAGAAAGGAGAAACACATTAGGCGTTCATTTGATCTGATAAATTAATGAGTGCAATTATAGCAATGATTTATGAAGACACTGTGCCAAATGCTTTATATACATTGCCTCTTCTAAAATCCTTTCGGAAACCTTGTGAAGACATGTTCACTTTTCATTTTATAAAGGAGCCACTGAAACGCAAGTTCTGTAACTTGACCAGGGTCACACAGCTCATCAGTGGCAGAGCTGGGATTTGAATCCAGCTCTATGATTCATGACACCATCATGTTACAAGGCCAATACACCATAGCCAATGGCTTAAAAGCATTTTCTATGTCTGTATTTAAAAATTACATATATAGCCCTAACCGGTTTGGCTCAGTGGATAGAGCATCGGCCTGCAGACTGAAAGGTCCTGGGTTCAATCCTGGTCAAGGGCATGTACCTTGGTTGTGGGCACATACCCAGTAGAGGTGTGCAGGAGGCAGCTGATCAATGTTTCTCTCTCATCGATGTTTCTAACTCACTATCCCTCTCCCTTCCTCTCTGTAAAAAAATCAATAAAATATATTAAAAAAAGGAAATTCTTTAATAACTAAATAAATTACACAAAGCTTTAAAAAAATAAAAATTATACACACACACACATCAATATGAAATGATTTCTAAGATACAGTGTTCAGTGAAAAAAATACAAGTGCCCTGAGGCCAGTTCCCAAGGTGCCATGTGTTACCATTTGTATAAAAGCAAAGGGCGGGGGGGCGGGGGATCTGTGTAGTTGCATTATACATAAACATCACTGGAAGGATACTTAAGAAACTGGGGACAGTGCGGCCTCAAAGCGAGGGACGAGGGGACTGAGGATCAGAAAAGGAGGGTCTTTCCACTCATATACTTCAGTCTGGTACAATGTTTTAACCCAACTCATGTGCTTTTTCATAAGGAATAGCACTACATACTGAATAAAATACAACGTAAGTGTGAGAACTAGAATCCTGTCCTAAAACGATACCTTAATCCTCCTCACTTTCCAAAGCTACATAAAGAGGCTCAGGAAGAGAGGCATACCTGTTTTAATCACGCATCCTGTCCAGGTGTTTTCGTCTGTAAAGGGTGCCTGTTAACACTTCTCACATGTGATCATGGGCAAACATGCTTCACACACGGGAAGTGAAAAACCAATCCCTGAGAAGATGGGAGGAGAGACCGCAGGTGGGACCTTGGTGAGTTTGGAAGAAAAACAGCCCCTCCCAAAGAGTAAGCAAGAGAGGAGGGGGCAGAGGCAGCCACCGCGGGCGGCCGAGGGAACACAGCCACCGAGCAAAGGCAAGCTGAGGAACGGAAGGGAGGGGAAGGCCAGGGTTCCAAAGCAAGGTCCGGAGAAGGAAGTCTCACGCCCCAGTTTGTCTGGAAAACGGAAAGATGGAAACAAATCAAAACACAGACCAATTTCATCTGCTCACTCAGAATCAATATTGTTCCTTTACTTGCCTTAAAGTATTTACTTTTAGAACGTCCATGATTTTATATTTATAATGTGATTCAAAATGATTGACAACGCTTATTAAGCACCTCCCCCTACCCCATGTAAAAAAGGTTGAATACCATTTGCTCAAAGAAAAGCAACTCGGGCCTAGCCAGTGTGGCTCAATGGCCTATGAACCAGGAGGTCAGGGTTCGATTCCTGGTCAGGGCACATGACCGGGTTGTGGGCTCGATGACCATAGGGGGCGGGGTGTGCAGGGGGCAGCTGATCAATGATTCTCTCACATCATTGATGTTTCTGTCTTTGCCTTTCCTTCTCTGAAATCAATTAAAAAATATAAAAAATATATATACTAGAGTCCTGGTGCATGAAATCGTGCAGGGTGGGAGGTTCCCTCAGCCTGGCCTGTACACTCTCGCAATCCAGGACCCCTCGGGGGATGTCCGACTGGGATTGGGCCTAGTGGGATCGGGCCTAAACTGGCAGTCGGACATCAACATCCCTCTTGCAATCCGGGACCGCTGGCTCCTAACCGCTCACCTGCCTGCCTGCCTGACCGCCCCAACCACTCATCTGCCTGCCTGATCGCCCCTAACCACTCGCCTGCCTGCCTGATTGCCCCTAAGCACTCTGCCTGCCTGCCTAATTGCCCCTAACTGCTTGCCTGCCTGCCTGATTGCCCCTAACCGCTTCTGCCTCGACCCCCGCCACCGTGGCTTCGTCCGGAAGGATGTCTGAAAGGTCGTTTGGCTGGTCTAATTAGCATATTACGCTTTTATTATTATAGATATTAAAAAAGCAACTTGGGCTAACTTAAGCAAAAAGGGGGCTATGCTGAAAAGCAAATAAACATGAGGAAAAGCTGAACATCGAACTCAGGACAGGCGAGAACCAGAGCAGCTCGGGGCTGCAAGGGCTCTAGAGTTCCATGAAAACAAGAGAGGACCCGCAGAGAACAGGCCCTGGGGCTGCTGTGTCCCAGGGCCATGCTCACAGCCAGGCCTCACTCATTGTTGCCGACCACTCTACAGCTTTCATAACACTCTCCTAACTTACGTAAGCTTCATACGTTTTTGATAAATTTGTAAGCTATATAAAACATTTAAATTCAAAAAATCACTCCTCATTTTCGTGTGTGTAATACCATAGGAAATGAAGTTATTTCCACGTTGGGAGAGTTTGATGCCAGAATCATAAATCAAAGATGAAACAGCACTCTTCGGAAATGTGTTTGTCAGCCCATCTTTCAGAAGAGTTTCTGGTCTTAGAATGGACCTGCACTTTCAGATACAGCATGCCTTTTTCAAGTAGATGAACAAAATAAGGTCCAAAACAACCATTTAAGTTCCCTCAGATAGAAAAAGCACACACAAGATCTCAGGTCCCCATTAACACACTCTCAGCCTAAGCCACTAAACGACTTTCATTCCATATTCCTCCAAAAATCCACTAGTTCCACCACATTATGGCAAATAAGTGCTTTCATAATTTTTTTTTTTAAGTTACAAATGCTTGTTGCTTGAAACTCAGAACACTCAGGAAAAAAGAAAAAAATTTCTATAACAGAGAGAGAAGCACTTTAAGCAGGCTGGTCTGTTCCTTCAACCATATTCACTGCATAGATTATAAAACTGAGTAATTTTTTTACCCATTTCTGACTTAATATGACATGCCCATTACTTTTTAAATCTATTATACTTTTCTGGATTTTATATTATTTCTCATTTCAAAAGCAATCTAAGCCCATTATAGAAAAATCACAAAATAGAAAAAAGTAAAAGAAGAGAAAATATCCATATTTCTGCCAAGAAACAGCTGCTGTCAATATCTTGGTGTGTTGCATTCCAGATTGTTTATATGTATGAACGACCCTGTGTCAGAGAAACTTCCCACGTGTGCTCACGCCATATACAAAGGGCAGCACAGGGCAGGCGCCGAGAGCAGGGGCTCAGGAGCCGGCCGGCATGGCATTCACAGCCCAGTCCCACCACTGGTACCGTAGGTGATCCCGACCTCGCTGGACCTCAGTTAAGGAGGTGATCCCGACCTCGCTGGACCTCCATTTCCTCAGCGATAAAGCAAGGCTGTGAGACGATAGCGGTCCTGCACAGAAAGGCCTCCGCACAGTGCCCGGTGCCTGAGAAGCACTGGATAAAGACAAGCAATTACACTACAAAGCAAGCTCTCACCTCGTTATTCACCTAACACATTCACAATATCCTCCATGTCAATTAGACCCTCTTCTACAACATCCTTTTTAATGCCAGCGCAGTACATTTCCACATGTGCTGTCTTAGCCACTAGAAAACGTGTCAGAAAAAGCCAGGTTCTCGTTATTTTGGTCTGGGTCCCCTGCTGTTGACCAGTACACACGGGGGCAGAGGACTCCCGCTGGTTCCCTAAAAAGGGGCTGAGAGTCAGAGCAGGGGAGGACTCCCGGCGTCTCCTCACCAGCTGATTGGGAAGAAGTCCCAGGGCAAATGATGTTTGGCGGTTTGTTTATAATGTAAAAAAAAAAAAAAAAAAAGAATGGAGGATTTATGGGTAATGTATGAAATCATATTGTGTTCAGGATCCAATTTTGTTTTATTTTAGTGGCATGATATGAGAAAATTCTGATTTACTTAAGTAGCGGCAGTTGTTAATAGCTTTTAAGAATAGTTTCTCTTGCAATTTCAAGATGTGCTTTAGTTATATTGATATACATAGAAGCTCAAAGGAATTGTAGGAAGTTTATTGCCAAGCTGAATAAAAATGTGACAGCTGCTCTTGTTATTATCATAAATAGGAAAGAAAGACCCCCCAAATTGGCAACAAACGTTAAAACGACACTCTGATCTCAGAATGGATGGGTATTGTCTTCGTTTGTTGTTGCCGGACTGAATGTAATGGCGTGCTGAAAACACCTTGCAGCCGGACGCGCCTGAGCCCTCCCCGGTGTGTCATTTAACGTGTGCACATGCGTTACAGAAGTGTGCTTGGTAGTACAGTTCTGTACGAGCGAACATAAAAACTCAACCGTCTTGAAGTCAGAAAACAGTGAGTGGTGAGCCTTTCTAGTCCACGGCGTGATGGCTGCGGGCCGTCCATGCTCTTGCACAGGAACAGCAAGAGAAGCTTTCTTCCTGGTGTGCACAAGCCCACGGTGCCCCCTGGGGGACTTCTCTGTGTAAAGACGTGGGGTGGGACCCACGTGATTAGGACGGGCGTGCTTTATTGCAGATGAAAATAAATGTATTGAAAAGAGGTAAGTGTACATGGACGTTGGGAAGTTTCGTTCTGAGTGCTGGGGCTTCACGGGACATCGTTTGCTCCTGACTGCACTGCAGTGCATGGAAGGGACGTCACGAGGAGCCGTGTAGGGTGCTGAGGCTTTTATTTTTCACACGATGTATTGGCTGGGTAGTGAAAACATTTATGCTGATATAACGATTTATTTCCTTGTACCAGGTTAATAATATTCCCTCAGTTGAAATATCTCAACTTCGAAAGAACACGTTGAAAAAAGATCCTGGGGCAGTAACGTGTGTTAAGAAACAAATGAGAATAAACAAAGACTGAGCTAACCTTTAATTCGACGTAAATATATCATGTAAATAAACTAAAGGGCTGTCTTTTTTTTTTTTTTTTTATGAGATCGGGTTTTCCTGAAAAAATGACAAAAGAACTGTATTTAGTGATCAAACGTATTAAGTATATTTTAATGATTCGTACAACAAGAAGCATGACTTGCAAAGCAATCTTTTAATTGCCAAGTGTTAACACCATTCCACAGCATGAGTTTTTGCTTTTCTTTTTAAATATATTTTATTGATTTTTCACAGAGAGGAAGAGAGAGGGATAGAGAGTTAGAAACATCGATGATAGAGAAACATCCGTCAGCTGCCTCTTGCACAACCCCTACTGGGGATGTGCCTGCAACCAAGGTACATGCCCTTGACCGGAATCGAACCTGGGACCTTTCAGTCCGCAGGCCGACGCTCTATCCACTGAGTCAAACCGGTTTCGGCGAGTTTTTGCTTTTCTAGAAAATTCTTCCTGATCTGCTGATAGGAGCGTGGTGATCTCACTTCTCAGGACCTGTTGCTTGTTTACAGACACCGGGTTCCTGGGCGGGCTCTTTAAAGCCCTTCAGCGGGGCGTGTTGACTCTGGTCATGCCTGTCCTTTTCACTTCCCTCTCCCAGGGCTTCCCTGGGGTGCCCTCCTCGGTAGTAAATGACCTTGTGCCGTGCAGCTTATGAGATTTTTTCCGCATTACATAGCTTCTGGCAGCCATTTCTGATCTCTGCTGGGAGGCACATCGCCCTGTCTGGATTATGCAGCCGGGCCGCTGTGACTCCGGTGCTCAGCCACTCTCGTCGTGTTGGAATCACACTGTCATCACGTTTATAGCATTCAATTCGAGTTTTCTCTCTTTCTTTTAAGCATAATAACGAAAACATTTCTTTTAGAACAACCCCATTGTTAGATGTTGCTGGTGTTTGTACTCCTGCATAAACTGTATGTAGTTTGGGTCTAATTTTTAAGATTTAGAGCCTCAATTTTTCTAAACTGCTACTTTGAATACCGCGTATTCTTCTTAAAACCTTTCCGGGGATTTCTGTTGTCTTCAGAATGATTTTCAAACTCTTAAGCGTGCAGAACTGCTGCTCACGATAAAGTTGGTCCTGCCCTACATGGGGTGCCAGCAAGGAGGCGAGTCCCACCAGTTTGCCCCCTGTGTGAGCTCCCGGGCTGCTGGCGGGCGGCTCTCCAGTTCCTTCAGGCATCGTGTGAGCTAGCGGACCCAGGAGCCTTCATCTCAGGCTGTTCCTCTGGCTTTTGCTGACGTCTTAGGCCCCACCTTGTTCCGTCTCCTTCCTGCCACCCCACCACCGCCAGCCAGCTGCGCTCCTGTTCCGCGGAACCAGAGGAAGTTCTCCAGTGCGTTGTGCTCCTGGTGCCTTGTAGTAGTAACCCTGTGAGCCAAGTTACGGAACGCGTTGCCAGACACTGTCCACGCACCGTCTTGTTTGGTCCCTGCAGCAGGAACGCGAGGCAGGGCATGATTGCCCTCGTTACAGACAGCGGAGGAGGCGCGCAGTGGTCTGTCCAGGTCGCGCAGCTACGAGTTGTGGAGCCCGGATTTGAACCCAGCGGTGCTGCTTGGACCCATTTGGGTTTCTCGGAGATAGAATTGACATATAACGTTATTTTGGTTTCAGGTGTACAACATGATGATTTCAATATATGTATATATTGCAAGATAATGATCGCATTAGGTCTAGTTAACATTCATGATCACACATAGTTACAATGTTTTCCTTGTGTTGAGAACATTTAAGATCTGCTCTGAGCAGCTTTTAGATGTATGGTACAGTATTATCAATTACAGTCCTCGGGACTTACTTTTATTTTATAAGCGAAAGATTGAACCTTTCGACCACATTCACTCAATTGTGTCCACTCTCCTCCCACTCCGGCAGCCACCGGTCTGTTCTGAGAGCTGGGCTCAGCTCTCTTTGTTTTCAGGTTCCCCACGTAAGTGAGGTGATGCGGTGTTTGCCTTTTTCTGCCCCGTTTCACTTTTCACAAAGCCTTCGGGATCCGTCCATGTTGCAAATGGCAGAATTTCCTTTTTGATGTCTGAATCATATTCATTGTGCACATGCACCACATTTTACTCATCCATCGGTAGACAGCGGGGCTGCTACCATGTCTTGGCCATTGGAAGTAATCCTCCCTGAATGTGGGTGTGCAGGTATCGTCTTGAGTCTGTTTTTGTTTCTGCTGGATTGCATGAGAATTCTATTTTTAATTTTTCCAGGAACCTCCATAGTGTTTTCCATAGCGCCTGCACCAGTTTACATTGCCACCAACAGTGCACCAGGGTTCCCCTTTCTCCACGTTCTTGCCAACACTTGTTATTTCTTGTATTTTTGATAATGGCCATTCTGACAGGTGTGAGGTGATATCTCATTGTGGTTTTGGTTTGCATCTCCCTGCTGATTAGTGACGTCGAGCGTCTTTTCATGTACCTGTTGGCCATTTGTATGTCTTCTTTGGCAAAATGTCTACTCAAGACTTTTTGCCTGTTTTTTAATTGGATTATTTGTGTTTTCTTTGGGCTATTGAGTTGTATGAGTTTTTATATAGTTTGGATGTTACCCCCTTATCAAATATATGATTTGCTAATATCTTCTCTGTTCCATGGGTTGTCTTTTCATTTTGTTGGTGGTTTTCTTTGTTGTGCAGAAGCTTTTTCAGTTGGATATTGTCCCACTTGTTTATTTTTGCTTTTGTTGCCTTTGGTGTCAAATTCAAAAAGTCATCACTGAGCATGTCAAGGAGCTTTCTTGTGGGAGATTTATGGTTTGAGTTCTCATGTTCCAGGCCTTGCACTCATTTTGAGTTGATTTCTGTGTGTGGTGTAGGAGAGTGGTCCAGCATCAGTCTTTTGCTTGTGGCTGTCAATTTTTTCAACACCACTTAGCGAAGAGACTGCCCTTTGTATGTTCCTGGCTCCTTCGTTGTACATTAATCAATCATATATGTGTAGGGTTATTTCTGGGCTCTCTGTTCTGTTACATTGATCTGTGTGTCTGTTTTCATACCAAACCATACTGTTGTAATTACTGTAGCTTTGTAATATAGTTATATCTTTATTAGACACTAGAGGCCCGTTGCACAAAGGTTCGTGCAAGAATAGGCCTTCCTTCCCCTGGCTGCCAGCACCGGTTTTCCTCAGGCACCCGGGACCCAGGCCTTCGCTCCGGCCACTGCCTTCCGCCTTCGCTCCTGCCAGAGCCTTCAGTCTTCGTTCCGGCCGGAGCGCCACTCCTGTAGCTTCCTCCAGCCCCTGCCCTCCCCCTCATAGCAGGTGTCCTGCCCTGCCTGGCTGCTCCATGCCTGCAAATTAACCCACCATCTTTGTTGGGTTAATTTGCATACTCACTCCTGATTGGCTGGTGGGCGTCATGGAAGTATGGTCAATTTGCATAGTTCTCTTTTATTAGTGTAGATTAGAGGTCGAAAAATGGTTCAAGGAGAACATTGATAAGAACATCAGAATCAGTAAGAAGAAAGCCAGTGAGGCCCTGGCCAGTTTCTCAGTGGTTAGCGCATCAGCCTGCCTACTGAAGGGTCAGGGGTTTGATTCCCAGTCAAAGGCACATACCTCCTTTGCAGGTTCCCCAGCCCCTGTAGGGGTGTGTGTGGGAGGCAGCCACTTGATGTGTCGCTATCGTGTCGATGTTTCCCTCTCTCCCTCCCTCCTTCTCTCCCCCCTCCCTCCCTCCTTCCTTCCCTCCTTCCCTCACTCCCTCTCCTCTCTCCCTTTCACTCTCTAGAACTCAATGGAAAAAATATCTTCAGGTGAGGATTTTTTTAAAAAAAAGAAAGCCAGTGAGACCATATATGAACAGAAATTAGCAGTGAAGCTGAGGAAAATCTTTGCTCTTTTTTACGAAAGAAATTGGAGAAAGTTTCCCTTCAGATGCCAAAGTCTGCAGTTAATCCTTCACTTGCTGCTCCGCAGAAGACTCGTGTCCTCTCACTGCTGCTCATTTGCCCAGGCTCTTCCCTCTGCTTTCTGCTGTTGTCTCCCGCGTCGGGCTCTTAGCCTGTTATTTCAGATGGTACTTGTCCTTACAGCCCCTGCGTAGACGCCACTTCCTCCAAGAACAACTCTCCACTGGCACAAACCAGAAGTGGTTCTTTCATCTCCTGGCTTTTCTGAAAGCAGCGTTGCCCCACCCCGACTGCACTGGTGTAACCCTTCGGGTGTGACGTGGTGCATGGGGCACGGCTGCACAGGTTTAATTTGGCATCAGCGGTGTAGACATGGTCCCCGAGCGCAGTGTATGCGGTCAGCGCAGATTGCTGGAGACCTGGATCCTGATGTGCTGTCGCCACGAGCAGTGACGAGGAGGAAGCTCCTGGAAGGCGGGAGCGTCGGTGAGCCCTAGCTCGTGCGGGAGGGCGCAGGACGGAGCGGGAGATCGCGGAGCCCTCGGAGGCCTGGGGACTTCCTGAAGCCCCGTGAAGCCCCGCTCTCACTGTCTTTGCCTGAGGAAGCGGGAGCAGAGCAACCCTTTCTCATCGGCTCTCTGATGCCTGCGTGAAGGCTGCGCCCTGGGCTTCCCATTGGGCCCACACCCTGTGTTCTGGCTTTCTCCCCGGAAGACCAGGGTACTTCCGGCCACCCTGCAGTTTCTTTTCTGCCACAGATTGGAGGGCCGGAGGCGGATCCTGGCACGGCGTTTCCCCGAGGCTTGGTTTTTAATTGCGCTCTGAGTGGAGTTAGTTTCTAATGGCTGTGCTTGCTTTCTCCCCCGCCTTCAGGGGAACTTACTGCTTCTGAAGCCCTAGGGCGCCATTTCAGCAAATTAAGAATTCAGTTCCCTCAATGATGCCCCTGTGGCCTGAAAGAGTTAATGCGAGTTTCTTCAGGGCCTTATTAATTCCTGGGGAACAATTTATGCATTAGAGTGTAGCTTTGTATCTAGCCAGCTACACACCCTGTGGGTTTTTCCCTGATAAAGTAGATGTGAGCCCTTGGAAACAGGTGGAGATTGAGCTGAAATCTAGGAGTCCTGCTTCACAAATGGTTAAACTGTGCGCTGTTTCCCTGAGGGAGGTGGTATTATTGTACTAATGAGGGTGAGGCAGGCTCCGATCTCAGCTCAGCGCGTACTCCTGAGAGACCCTGGTGGGTTGGCCTCTCTGCGTTTTTCTAAAGTGGGGCTTATGCTACACCAGAGACAGCCTGGAACAGTGGGTGAGCGCTTACGTAGGTGCTAGGGTGTGACCCAGGGCACTGACGGCTCAATTCCTGGTGTCACTACTTGATAACCATGTGACTTTAGGCAAATGGATTAATCTCTCTGATTTAACTTTTTTTGTCACCTGTAAACTGGAATAATGCTAGTACCTAACTCATGACGTTGTTACTAAGAGTAACAACTCAGTCAATGTGAGCTACTATTTTTATTATTCACTAGAGGCCCGGTGCATGAACTCATGCATGGGTGGGGTCTGGCTGGCCTGCCCCGATTGGGGCCAGGGCCATCGGGGGGAGGGGCTGCGGGTGGTTGGCCAGCTGGCCCCACCCCCGATTGGGGTGCTGGGGGGCTGATTGACCCCCGCAGTGCGCATCACAGCAACCGGTCATTTCAGACGTTCTGGTCGTTCATCGTTCCGGTCGCTTGGCTTTTCTGTGTGTAGATCATTATGGGTTTTGGAGCTGATCAAATGAAGGGAGTGATACAAAGTGCCCGGTGCCCTGCCTGGGACATAGGAGCCAACGCTGGGCAGAGAGGGGCTTGTGATGTTCGTGTCACTAACGCAGAGGGCTCACCTGCAGAGAGTTGAGTTTAAGGTGCGGAAGCAAGAAGCCACTGGTGGTGTGAATCACTGGGACGCCCTGCCCCTGTGTCCCGTGTTGTTGGGCCTGTCCTGTGTCGGAATGCACTCCCCCCAGTTTTGTACCTGTCACCTGAGAGTTTGTGGCTGGCGTGGCCTTCCCTTCCTTTTTGTCCCCTAGGCCAGTGGTCGGCAAACCGCGGCTCGCGAGCCACATGCGGCTCTTTGGCCCCTTGAGTGTTCTAACGCCACTTCTTTAAAATAGACTCGCCCAGGCTAA
Organism: Cnephaeus nilssonii; assembly: GCF_951640355.1. NCBI lineage: Eukaryota > Metazoa > Chordata > Mammalia > Chiroptera > Vespertilionidae > Cnephaeus > Cnephaeus nilssonii. The sequence continues at coordinate 107,824,400 of NC_137076.1, read as the reverse complement.
AACCCGACTTCTGCGCATGGGCCACGAAGTTTCAATCGCACTGTACGTGCGCGCCCGCACGTGGTATTTTGTGGAAGAGCCGTTTGCCGACCACTGCCCTAGGCAGCAGCAACTTGAAGGTTAACTTTAGTTTTTGGCATTTTCTTACTTTCTCTCCCATCTTTGTGCCTCCCCCACTTTTGCTGTCTCCGTTCTGAGTCTTCCATTGCCTTCAGCTGCCCCACCGTCGCCGTTTAAAAGGTCTCAAATCCCCCTGTATGTGGGTGTGTGACTTTGCCTGGATGGGGCTGTGGTTGTGTGATAAGAGCAGGGTCTTACCCTGATTAGACCGTAGCTCATATCACTTAAGGGGAAAGTCGCTCTTGAGTTCACGCATCTGGAAAAGAGGCTAGCTGCTCAGGCTGGTGGGGGCAGGGCGGGAGGGGGTGGGAAGAACGCGGGGCTGCTGTAGGTCGGAACTCTGCTTCCCTCTTGGACCGGAGTGTGACTGGCCAAGATGTCCGGGTCGGAGCTGCCTGGGCAGTTGTCTGGGAGGGACCAGCCTGTGGAGGCAGGTGGAGGACTGGGAAGTGAGGACGACGGGGAGGTGGCCTGTGCAGGTGGCCTGCCTTTGGGCCTAGAGGACATGCCTCTTAAGGTGGCACCTGTGGTGGTGGGTTTAAAGGGTTTACTCTTCGGACATTGCGGGCTGTTGATGAAGTAGCAGCAGGAGGATGGAGTCAACTTGGGCTCTTTAGCCGCCTCACATTAATGCTGCCTTTTTATGCAGCACAGCGTCGGAAGGTCATGCTGTCAGTGCTAAATGGGCGAGATGCCCCAGTAATAGTGAGCTGGGCTTGGGAGGGGTCAACGGTTTTGAGTCAATGGATCCAAGGGGAAAGGAGTGAGAGACCAGCCCCGCCAGCAGACAACATGACCTAAAAGAAGTAACAGGAGCCACGCCATAACGGAAAGAGTGGCCATTCCGCAGTGATCTCAACAAAACAAACCCCAAGAACTGGACGAAGAGTTTGCCTGTGCCGATGTGAGCATTAGCTCGCGAAGAGCATCTTCTCATCGTCCGAATGGAGACAACGTGAACCCAGTCAGAACTCCCCGCTGTGATTGCAGACCCACCGAGCGCTCATCCGATACGCGTCACTCGTTCTCCGTTGTAGCTCACCTGGGGGACAGATTTCAGTCACCAGAAGAGTTCAATATTCAGTCCTACTGGCTGTTATTTATTTTCTTGTAAATTATTAGGATTGAAAACATGCCATTTTGTTTTATGTAATTGACTGCTTGTAAGTTTGTTTGGCCTGAGGTGTTTTTCCTGAGTCTAGACTGTGTTAAGGTCTCTGGGCTGCAAAACTGAGGGTCTTCTGCTGGCCTGCCAGGCTCTGAGGCATTAGCCCACGGCCAGGTCGCCTCTCCTAGTGATGCGCCAGCTCGTAACTCCTATAGTCAATCACCAAACCGGTCCTGCTACTTTGGCTCTGTTTCACAATGCTAAACTTCCTATCTGTTTATTCACTCCTTACAATGGAGCATGCGTGTGGTAGTTTACTTGAAACTTTAAAAAAATCAGTGAGACAATTATGATCAGTTTTTCCCCATGAAAAGTAAAATAACACTTTTGTTTCTGAAATATTTGACTTCAACTGGCTTTTAGTTTGGGCTTGATATTAAAAGAGAATTATGCTAGAATAAACACAATCAGTGACATCTGGTTGCTGGAAGGATCAATAATATCTGATACGGAGGTATCTATTTTGTGATAATATACCTTAGTTTTATTGGCTAAAATTAGAAGATTAAAATGAATTTGAAAGCAGCTTGGTTACTGCCTCAGCAGCAGTTATGCTGAGAATCTGTTGCCATTATTTTTAATGGGTAGGTTTGTACTTCCATGGATTGGTTAATCTTGAAGACCAGATGGTAGTTGTATCAAAATTTTATGAAGATTTTATGTCCTGTGTTTTGCTATCAGATAAAAGCATAAGTATTTATTAACTAGGGAAGTTAAACATCGCCTCATCCCAATGAAAAAACAAGCATATAAATAAAAAGAATAAAAATTGATGAATCATTTTATTTACCTAATAATCTACTGTCATTTCTCAAAAGGAACACAAGGGGAGAGGCTAGAAAAGAAATGGACCTTAGCACTGTTGTCTTCTATGAAGAGAAAAAATAGAGAAGAGGCAGAGAAACTGTGCAAAATAACATACTTATAAACCCAAGTGTCAGTAATTACAACAAATGTAAATAAACTAGATGTTTCAGTTAAAAGACAGAGGTGGTCAGATTAGACAAAAACACCAAATCTAATGAGATACTAGGTTTACAAAAAGCATATCCAAAACATAAGCATACAAAAAGCAAAACAATGGGAAATTATATTTCAGGTTGTTTCTAATCAAAAGGAAGCTGGTGTAACTCTATCGCCATTAGACAAAATAGACATTAAGATGAAAGGCATGAGTAGAGATGAAGAACTTGCTACACAATGGTAAAATGTTCACTTCACTAGGTGTAAGAACTTAGGTACCCACTAACATAGGTATGAATTATATGAGCAAAGATATACAGAAACAGAAGGAAAATAGCCAAATTCACCATCTGTGTAGAGTTAACAAACCTTTTTGAATAATTGATAGAAGTAGCAGACAGGAAATTCAGAAGGATATAGACGATTTAAAGAACACAACTAGCAATTTGACTTAGTAGACTCACATAGCACGCTATAGACACTTTCTGTATACCCCATTCTTTTCAAGCACTATGGGACATTTGACATCGATTATGTAGAGGACTCTAAAACAAGTCTCAGCAAATTTCAAATGATTGAAATCATGTAGAGTGTGTTTCCAAAATGAAGTGGAATTATGCAAAGAATCAATCAAAGATAATAGGAAAATCCCCTATGTGTGAAAATTAATAAATATACTTCCAAATATTTTACAGATTAATGAATTTTATGACAGTATTGAAAGGACAATAAAACTGTCACTTTTATTATTTATTTATTTATTTTAATATATATTTTATTGATTTTTTTACAGAGAGGAAGGGAGAGGGAGAGTTAGAAACATCGATGAGAGAGAAACATCAATCAGCTGCCTCCTGCACACCCCCTACTGGGGATGTGCCCGCAACCAAGGTACATGCCCTTGACTGGAATCGAACCTGGGACCCTTCATTCCCGCAGGTCGACGCTCTATCCACTGAGCCAAACCGGTTAGGGCAGTGGTCGGCAAACTCATTAGTCAACCGAGCCAAATATCAACAGGACAACGATTGAAATTTCTTTTGAGAGCCAAATTTTTTAAACTTAAACTTCTTCTAACGCCACTTCTTCAACATAGACTCGCCCAGGCCGTGGTATTTTGTGGAAGAGCCACACTCAAGGGGCCAAAGAGCCGCCCGCATGTGGCTCGCGAGCCGCAGTTTGCCGACCACGGGGTTAGGGCAAAACTGTCATTTTTAACACCAAAAAAGGTTACTGTGTTGCTGAACCTAGTAACTAGATTGTCAACATTTGGGTGTGGTTTTCTTAATGTCCAAATATTTAATACTTTTGTATTCCAGAGATCTCCAGTATTTAAACAAAATTCTCCTTTTCTTGGAGGCTAGTGATCATCTGAGTTGGATTAGGAAAGTAAATCTCTGAACTGGACGGGGAAAAGGCCGTGTCTGCTGATGGCAGGAGGGTGTGCTAGGGCCAGAGTCTGGCTTTACTGCAGCCAGGACGTGTGCGTGCAGGTTCTGGTTCGCTGGCGGGGCCTGGTGTTCATTTCCCTAGAGCCCCGAGACCAGCTGAGCCTCCAGGGTGACCTTGGGCCAGAGGCTTAGGGAAATGTGAGACTCAGGTTGAGGTAGACTATTTCTGCCTCCTGTTTAAATAATGGGGACAGAGGCACCCTTCGGGCCTCTTAGATGCTCAGGTTTGGGATTTAACCACCCCTCCCATTTCCATTTTTTGAGGAAAAGAGAGAAGAGACCTCCAGATTGTTAATGGTTTGGGGGATCTAGAGAAGCCTCGCCCCCCCCTTCTCTTTCTTTTCAAAGGTTTGAGTAGCACAAAAAGATTAAGGCGTTCACAGCTTCTCACAAGGCAATGAGTTCTGGAAGGAGGAGAAACTAAACCAGAACAGAGGCGTGGCTGAAGGAATGTTTTGTACGTCATGGATGCAGGAAGTCCAAGTGTCAGGCAGATAGGTGCTTTTTTCTGGTGACCGTGTCCCAGTGGCTTATTAATTGTTTTAGTTTTGTTTTTTAATCCTCATCAGAGGATATTTTTCCATTGATTTTTAGAGAGAGTGGAAGAGAGAGGGAAAGACAGAGAGAAATGTCAATGTGAGAGAAACACATCGATTGGTTGCCTCCTTGCCCTAACCAGGGCCCAGGCCAGGGAGGAGCCTTCAATCTAGGGGTTATGTGCCCTTGACAGGAATCGAACCCGGGACCCTTTGGTCCATAGGCTGATGCTCTATGCATGGAGCCAAACCGGCTAGGGCTGTTTTGTTTTTAATTTAATTTCCCACATTATCCCAATTTACAAGTTCCTTTGGGGCAGTTTCACTGCTTTGTATCTGCTGTTACCTTTTTTGAGTAGAGGCTGGATATCCAAGTGATGTGAATGATGGTACCGACGACTACAAGAACCATTAAATAGATTACATCCTGTTTTGTCTTCTTAAAGTGTGTGACTTAATCTTGGTTAGCTACGTATATATTTTAATGAAAATCTTCCATTTTGGGGTTATTTTGAAAATTGATGGCATTTAGAATAAACGTTGATATAAACTTAGTCCACATTTAAATTTATAAAATGTACAGAGCATGACTTCCAATTTTTGAAATAACCATACTTAAACAAAATTAAAACAAGTTAATTGGAAGTTACATTTATATTACTTGTTGGAATTAATAGAACAACCCGTATTCTCTGTTTTTACTCTTGGTAAAATTAAAAAAGTAACGTCTGGCTCTTATTAGTCATGTCCCTGCGTGGAGTTTCCTTTATGCTTCACCCAGGAGTGGGCTGAGTCCCTTTCGGAGTGCCTGCGGGGCTGCCCACCACTCCGAGGCCTATGGCACACGACGAGGCGTCCACTCTCACGCTGGAAACCACAGTAGCTAGACTGACACACACAGCCCACGGGGTCATGGTTACAGGGACGTGTTTGTCATTGCGGGTGAGGGACCCTTCACGGTGGACTCCGTGACGCGGTGACTAGGAGAGGCTGGCGATGTGCTTGCGCATGTCCCGCGCGTCTGTGTCCACGCAGAATGCTCTCCAGAGGTGTCTGTGCGGTCCTCGTAATGACCCGTGCATTTACTCGGGGGTGGGGACCAGACCCAGGGAGGGTGCCGCGTGCCCAAGTAACACATCTTGCGGTAGGTCTGGTTCTGAGTCAGCATTTCGGCCCACTGTCCATTTCACCAAGGTTCAGGTTTTATTTCAAGACAAAGAAACAAAAAAGACAACTAGGGCTGTGGACACATCAAGACAGCATGACTTCATTTAGGTCTCGTGTTCATGTCTGGAAAGTTGAATATAAGGAAAAGGTTGTTTCTGAAATAACTTTTTTATTGGTACTACTGATGGTTCTAGAAACCAATTTTCTGAAGAAAATGTTGGTAAAGCAACATCATGAAAGTTAAAGTATAACAGTCTTTACATTTCATTTGCAAGAACTTTTTTTTTTGCTTTAACAGCTCCTAAAATGAATTAATTCAAGTGATCAATATTATTGTTTTATGTATATCAATGTCACACATTTATTAAATTATGTACAGTTAATTATATTTCATTGGCAATTCATATTGACTTTATAAGTGTGGAATAGACTGTTTAGCCCTGCTAGCTAAGGCATTAACCCTTGGCCTTATTAAAAATATATCCTGAAGTGATAAGGGTAAAATATTATTGGCTATCTTATTCTTATATATCTCAAAATGAAATAGAATGAAGCAAAGTTAAGGAAATTACTGGACTTAAGCTACATTTAGTTGACTACGTTAAAGAATTCTTGCTGTTTAAAAGAATCCACCAGATAGCACTTACTGTATGTAAAAGTGGTTTACTTTCTATTGGAAAGCTCTAATTATATTATTATAAATAAGTTTCAGAGTATGTTCTCATTTTCTTTGATTAACCTGGGATGGCATCTATCTCACCAAATCTAGTCCTTTCTTAGTCTTGTTAGCTGATGATCCCATTGATACTATATTTTATTGAAATATGTAGCAAGGTTTTAAAATATTAAGTACTGAAGATTTCAGAATATCTCATGTCTAAAGATTGATTGTGAATATTCTCTGAAATTAAGGCTGAAAGTCTGTTGAATATAAATAAGGAGTTATTCACAGAGATAATGGAGTTCTTTTTAAAATATAGACATCCTCTGGTGAAAACAGCATTCTCCATTTATGCATTTAAATATCAGCACTTGCACCGTGTTCCCAGGTGCTCCCCTTCTCTGCATCAGCTCCGCGGGTCGCCCGCATGCTCCTCAGCCCCCGTCCCTCCGTCCACAGGCGCCCTTCACAGAAGCCACCTGTCCCCCGGGTTGTCCAATCAGGCAGCCATCCTCACCACCTGCATTCTAAAGGCGCTGATCCTAATTTCAGAAAGTATTCCCTCCATTCTTCCGTCATCCCCACATTTGCGATCCACTGAGTCGGCTGTTTCATGCCTTCTCTCTTCTTACCTTCACATGTGGGGAGGGCAGGGCACAGCCCCAGAGTTGTCCTTCTAGAGTGAATTTGAGTCCATAATTAATTCCCTTTCTGCCTCGTTCTTCCAAGTTGACAGACCACACAGATGTCTCGGCATTCACGGCGTGCGTTCCTCCACCTGCGCCCCCCGCCCCCCCCCCGCCTGCTTAGCCTTCTCATGAGCACTGCACTGCAGGAGCAGCCACCCCACCAGGTGCAGTTCCCGACCACACACACAGTGGAAAGGGGTTTCGTGGCCTCGTCGTGTAGACGCGTTCCCGTGCCAGCTTCGTGAGCTTTTGCTAGCCGTTCTCTTTGTCAGAAGCCTGCTGGAGAGCCACGGCGGGTGTCTCTGTCCACACAGGGCATTTCAAAGGTGAGTCAGCAGCTGCCCTTCTCCAGTTACCGGTACCTCTTTGGTGTTTTGTCTGTTTTTTGTGTGTGAAGTACAGCACAAGTGAAAACGTCCATGAAGCAGGTACGTAGTTCAGCCAGCTGTCAGATGAACCGTGTGCGAGCACCGTGGGGATCAGGAGGTAGGACACTGCCGGCTCCCAGAAGCCCTTGCTTTCGTTACCGCTCCCGGAGGATGAGACAGGTGTCCCATGACTGGGCACACGTCCGTGTTGTGATCACAAAGGCGAGGAGGCTGCAGCGGACTTAGCGTATCTAAGTTTCATCACTTTACCGTCCTCGCCAATCTTTGCGTTTTAGGGACCCCCCAAAGGTTTAGTTTTCTGAAGATGGTTTTCTTTGACCAAGAAGGGAGGTGTAGACGGAATGCGTGCTTCCTGTAATTGCTTGTTGTGATGTAGTCTTACTGAACGAAACCTCTTTGTTTTTCACAAACCCTGTTTCATTCTGAGGTTATTTCCTGATACTAATTTTAGAGATTCGTGTCATTCTTTATATACATGATATGTCTTTCTGTCTTTTGCACATTTCCTTTGGAAATCTGAGCTCATCAGAGAAAGACCCGCTTGACCACATTAATCTCTTTAAGTATCTCTTCCATTTCTTCCTCCTTGAAGCCATGTGATTGGCGTCAGAATGGAGTCCTTCTGAGACGCGGGCCACGCCTGTTGACGAGCCTGCCGCCAGCACGGTCTGCCGGGGCGGCATTTCTTGTGTCTGTCTTCTCCTCGTGCTCCGCCTTTTTATCAGGCTTTTCCCTTCTGTCCTCTTTCCTCTTCTGTCCTGCCTCTGTCCACCTCTCTCTCCTTCCCCTCTCCTCCTCTGTCCTGAACATGATACAGAAACAAACACACAAAAATAACCAACACAGAGTCAGATTGTTAAGCAAATGGCACCGGTACGCAGGTTACCTAGATCCGTGTAGCTGCGACCCGAAGGCCGGAGGAAGGCTAACGGGTGTTAGTGAGGGAAGGGCGAGGAACACATTTGGGGGTGGTCTGGTAGGCGCACGTGCCTTCTTGAAAAAAGATAAACTATGAGCTTCTCTGTTGGAGTTGTGATTTGTGATTAAACGTGTCTTTTTTCCTCACTCATGCTCTCTGTCTTAGTCATGCACGGATGTATTTCTCAATTATATTTGCTTTTAAAAACTATAATTTAGTAGCACAAAGAATGTAGCATAATAGAACTTTAAACCATTAATGATATTCATGGGTGGGTGTGTAAGCTGTTCCCATTTATTTCTTGTACTGGAGTGGTGATCTTTTGACAGTTTGTCTGAATAGTAAGTTATTGTAATGACAGGATATTTGGGACAATTAGCTAACCTAATCATTGAAATGTTCTTTCAAGATTACACCGTACATTAAGGTATGACTCATAAAAAAAGTTTTTCTATAAAAGCAGTCTCAGAATAGAAGTACCTGTTGTCTGGAATTACTATGCAGCTAGACTTTTCTGCAGGATTGAGGGTTGTAGCAGCTCGGAGCATTGATATTGATTTTGAAAATTAAACCAATTGGCAGCCATCCCCTGGAGGACTTGACTTCTGAGATCTTTAAATGCACTTGCACTGCAGTAAATAATGCACCCCAGATGGAGCCCAAATGGGGTGGGTTTTAAGCATTTAATAAAAGCATTACACATTTTAACTTCCAAATGTTCTTTTTAATTGCAGATAAAGACTAAGTAATGATGATTACAGACAGGACTGGGGCACACTCATTTCCAAGGCAGGCTTGAAACGTTAGTGCGCCCCCCCTAACCATCTAAATGAGAGCCTTGGGTTTGGACTGCTCCCCGGAACTCCAGGAGTTCGGGGAGTTTCCGAGGCATTACCTTGGGGATGAGGAGTGAACGTGGAGGTGTGTGTGTTGGGGGGAGGGGGGTGGGGGTGGTCAGACCTTGTTCCTCCCACCTTTCCAGCCAGTTCTGCCTTCCTGTTTTATTTATTCGCCTTCTATACAAAAATAACACGTAAGGTTTTATTTAAAGAAAGGTTTGACTTGCATAAAAATGGAAAGTTGAAACATTACGACAGAGGGCTGTGCTGCCGATAGTTTTTCTGTCCAGAATGGCTTTCCTTCCGCCGCCTGGTTCCTGTCCCACCCCCCGCCCCCACCCCACCCTGTGCACGGCCTGGGCACAGCTGGCTGGTGGGAGCTGTCATCCCTGCACCCCAGTGTTCTCCCATCGCAGAACTTGGCAGCTTCTTCTGGGAGGGAGTGTGAGTGCAGGGGGTGGGCCTGTGATCAGCTAGGTTAGCTGGCGGCCCACTTGGCACGTTTCTGCAGAATTAGCCGGGAAGACTGCCTCTTCCTTCGGGATTGCTGCTGTGTGAGGGCTGCCCAGGGGCCTCCTGGCTCGGGGGGGCTCCTCTGAGGAGCGCCACACGTGGAGGGGGCAGAGCGGGAGCGCCAGCCCCCTGGCCCTCTGGGAACCCGGGCCCCGCGCAGCGGTGGGAGCCTTCCCCTCCAGGCTGCTCACCTGCGCGGGGGAGGACGTTCTCTTTTATGTTTAAACCACGTGCTCTCCCCTCCCCCCCACTTAGGATGGAGACGTGTGAACCAAGTTAGGGAAGATGGCAAATTAGGAACTAGGCTGTCAGGCTGTTGTTACTAAAAGAATCACAGAAGTCTGGGCTTTCAGTTTTTTAAATTTTCCATGTGTTATTATGTTTTTGGTTGCTTGTGATGAATGATTCTACCCCCGGCCAGAAACACACGCGAATAACACACCTTGGATCCCTTCTCTGAAGTGTCTGCTCCCAGAGCAGGGTTCCTGCCCGCCCTGGCGCTGCCCGCCTAGCGCGGGGGATTCGGGCTCCCTGTCTGGACCGCCCGCCACCACGACGCAGAGCAGCCGCCCCTGCCCTCTCCCTGGAGCGTAGCAATTTCAAGGCGATACCTTTGGGCTTTGTGGGATGCCTTTCGGGCTGCTCCTGCACAGGCCGTCCTGGGGGAGGCATCGTCAGGAGTTTACCTGGAGATGGGGATTCTCACTGTCGTCTTGACACTTGGGGTCTTAGGGCAAATCGAGGGAGGCTCTTTGGCGGAATGGATCTTGAGGCTTCTGCTTGGCCCGGAATTACTGCCCTCCTTTACAGCAACAGACCCTTGTACAAAGAAAACATCTCTTTAATTGATTTTAGAGAGAGAGGGAGAGAGAGAGAGAGAGGAGCATCGATGAGAGAGACATCGATTAGTTGGCGCCTGCATGCACCCCTACTGGGGATCGACCCCGCAACCCCGGTATGCGCCGACCGGGAATCTTACCCGCCACCTTCCGGTGTAGGGACGATGCTCCAGCCCACTGAGCCACATCAGCCAGGGCCACAAAGTCATCTTACAAGCAAAACCCTACAACCCTCCCTCCGTTTTTCTAAAGGCTCTGCCATTCTGCTGTCATCGTTGCAAGCCACCTAACCACAGGGACAGGAGGACCATGCTTCTTTCACGGCCTTCCGCATTCTCAGACCGAGCGCCCTTTCTGTCACACTCCGGCCACTCCTGTGGGTGTGCTGCTTTAGGGAGAGAATGTGCGCTCCCGAGGACAGGGGTCAAGTTCGCCGTGTCCAGCATTCCATTCTTCGCTCGCCGCCGCGGAGTACCTGGCACAACAGGTGCTCTGTGTACCGTCTGTTGAAATAGGAGAGGGAGGGGCAGTGGGGGGGGGGGAGAAGGGTTCTGTGTGTGGGGGGCAAATTAGAGGGTACGTCTGGTGTCTGAAGGTGTCCAAATGGGCAGAAACACGTTTTACTTTCAATTCTCCTTTATTCGAGGCCTCCTTAGGTTTCTAGACATTCCTCAGGACAAGTCACTGTTGAGCACTGCTGATGAGACATATAAACATACGCACTGTTGATTTCTCTGTGTCTTAAAACTTGTCAAGAACACGTGACAAGCCAGTGCCGACTCGGTTGTCCCAGGTGCTGTAGCCCTGGCCCGAGCCGCCGCAGCCCAGCCGCCGGGACCGCCTGATGCGGACGGCTCCCCAGCAGCTCCTGGCTGTGGGCGCTCAGCTGCTTGGGCAGAGCCCTGGCCGGGGACAGGGAGGCTGTTCTCTGCTGGGAACGTGTGAGGCCCCTAAGGGGGCGGGGGCGGGGGCGGGGGCGGGGGCGGGGGCGGGGGGACTGAATTTGCAGAACCTCCCGATGGGCAATGGGCCTGCCTGTGTGTTAGAGGCCGTGTTGAACACAGTGGAAGCCCGCACACTGACTAGGAAGGCCGCGGGGAGCCCTTCATACAGCACGTGACTGAAGAAACCGCAAGGTGAGGTGACAGTCCGATCACAGCTGTCATCTTTCCACTTGGCTTGAATTTTAAAGTGACAAATTTATACTTTCAGAAATGTGATGGTGATCAACAGATAATCTTAAACATACATGAAACCCTTAAGAAATACGTGCTCAGTTATCTTTGATCCTGTAGTTGTTTCTGAAATAAAAGCATGGAACTTCAGCACCTTCATTGAACTTAGCGTTCCTTTTCTAAACGTGGTGTGAGGAGTCTGCAGTTCTCCGGCGGCGCCCCGTGCGCCTTGTTCTTTGATTCCACTCTCTGGCCACCTACTGGTAGGTTCTTTTCTTGTCTTCCTCCCTCCCTTCCTCCCCTCCCCTCCCCTCCCCTCCCTTCCCCTCCCCTCCTCCCCTCCCCTCCCCTCCCCTCCCCTCCCCTCCCCTCCTCTCCCCTCCCTCCCTCCCTCCCTCCCTTCCTTCCTTCCTTCCTGGTCTTGTCTCTTCTATCTCTGTGGGTCTCTTCCTTCCTCAGGTGACTCTCTTCTCTTCCATTTCCTTATCTTCTTTATTCATCCTTTCTCTGCCTTTTGTTGTTGTTAATCCTCATTTTCCATTGCTCTTCAGAGAGAGAGAGGAAGGAAGAGGGGGCGGAGAGAGAGAGAGAGAGAGAGAGAGAGAGAGAGAGAGGTCCATTGGTTGCCTGCCACAGGTTCCTGACCAACCGGGGTGGGGAGGGAACGTGCAAACCAGGTAAGTGCCCTTGACCAGGAATCAAACCCGAAACCCTTTGTCCACGGGCACACTCCAACCCGGAGAGGCACTGGCCAGGGCCTTCCCTGCCTTTGAGTCATCGTATTTAAATCTACACTGGGACCGTCTCATTTGCTTATTTTAAAAAAAATGACGTGTAAATCTCAGTGAGCAGTTTCAAATAGGGTAAGAGCGAGCTGTGCTTCCTGACCAACGACCTGTGGCTGCCTCCTCCTTAGAGCTGTGGCCAGACGTCCCCTTGGCTCATGCAAAACACAAAGCCTTTACTGCGGACTTATTAGAGGACAAATATGTGGCATTATACCTGTCTCCTGACCGGTGTGGCTGGGCGGGTTTCTGATCTCAGTCCGTTAAAAACAGCCAGTGACTCTTTCCGGTGACTATTCAAAGCGCTGTACTGGGAATGGCTACTTCAGGTTCGCCACAGGCACAGCCTGGCTGACCGGGAAAGTGTTGGACGGACCCTAGGTCTGTGCCGGGAGCACATTACACTTTCAGTGGCCGCCCTCGTGGTCTCTGCACTGAGGTATATCTTGGGATCACCCTTTATTGCAAACTTCTCAGACCTAAAGGGTTTAAAGTTTGTTATTGCGATTTCAGAGCAGGGTTGGGAGGAAAGGAAAGAAAAATAATTTTTTTCCTGAGTGAAGGGACCTCGTTCTTACGATATAATTTTGATCTGAGGACTATCCGAGGATAAATGACTCTTTGCTGAGAATCCGGATCCAGGTCACCCCGGGAGGACCCTGTGTGTTCCTGAGGTGTGAGGTGGGCGGTTAAGCTTTTGTAACCCACTGGTGTGTCCGCACAGCGTAGTGCACAGGTGTGCGTGTGAGCTGAGTTCAGAGGCCGCCTTCCTCTACCTTTCTGTGACTCCTTCTGGAAGACTCCTTTCGGAGAGATGGAGCGAACTCCCGCTTCCCTTTCTTCATCTTGTTCATCTTGGTGGGTAGGGTTTTGGTGATTGTGGTTGAACATAAATGTATAGAGCATACAACGGCAGAAACTCGTAATTATTCCTGGATTTACTGTATCTAAGAAGTGCTATTTTTTTTTTCATATTTTTCTGTTATCTTTATAAGCTCCGTCAGAATATTAAGGTTTAAAAATATTTTATAAAAGTATGTTTTTCCCCCCTTAGGTTTCTGAAGAAATATACAAGATTTAAAATTTATTAATTTTAGAAAATAAAATATTTGCATTTATTTTTAAGCTAACACTCTGCAGTGGGAAACAGTATTGAAACATGTAATTAAAGAAAACAATGTTTATTGAGAATTATGTGAATATACTGTATAACCAGTTTTCTTCCTAGAAGACATTTTCATGTAATATACCATCTAAAAGGTACTTTTTGGGACTATTCATAGTTTATATATTTTTTTATAGCTTTCCATGAAACTTTCACTAGACTTTTAAGAAAAAAACTTGGATAATTTTAGGAAGTAAACATTTGTATCTCATTTCAGTGAAATTTGTTAAAATTTTTTTATTTACAATAATACAGCTGAAACTAATACAGACTAATATTAAATATAAATTGTAATTAAAAAAGAAAAAATGATAAAGATAAATAAGAATAATAAAACTTTAAAAAAATCATTTATTTTTGAAATATTGTAGATTCACATGCTGTTTTAAGAAATAATACAAATAGCCCTAACCGGTTTGGCTCAGTGGATAGAGCGTCACCCTGCAGACTCAAGGGTTCTAGGTTCGATTCCGGTCAAGGGCATGTACCTTGGTTGCGGGCACATCCCAGTTAGGGGGTGTGCAGGAGGCAGCTGATTGATGTTTCTCTCTCATCGATGTTTCTAACTCTCTATCCCTCTCCCTTCCTCTCTGTAAAAAAGTCAATAAAATATGTCTTATTTTTTCCTTAAAAAAAGAAATAATACAAATAGATCCTCTGCTCCTTTTACCAAGTTGACCCCAATGGTGACATCTTGACAACAGTAGAACAATGTCATATCCAGGATGTTGACATTGATACAGTCAAGATACAGGGCAAGACACAGAACTTTCCCACCACAAGGATCCCTCCTGGTACCCTTTTATGACCACACCCATGTTCTTCCTGCTGTCCTCAGCACCCGTCCTGGCAACTACTAGCTTGTTATTCACGTATATAACGTTACCATCTCAAGAATGATGTGAACGGAGTCAAACACTGTCACCTTTGGGATTGCCTTTCCTCCCTCAGGGTAACTCTCTGGAGATTCGCGCAGACGGCTGTGTATGGATAGTACTTTTAAAACAATTGTTGAGTGGCTGTGCACGACATCATTGTGCCACCGCTTGTTTAACCATCAGGGACATCTGGGTGCTATTGCAACTGGAGGCTGTTGCTTCAAAACTCTCTCAGGGGTCACCACTAGGGAATGAGCGTGAGCATGAGTGTACACTGGTGTTTCCCAGGGACGCTGAAGAGCAGATGGTTTTTTCTCTTCTCGCTTTATATTTCTCTGTGTTTTCTCTTATACTGAAAAGGTTGGTTCTTTGGTAACATTACTTAATTATTTGTTTTATCCTACAATATACAAAAATGTTTTAACACTACAGGATTAATATTATTAAAAATAAAGCTACCTAATAAAGTTCCAGAATTTTTTCTCAAGGGAGGAGTCCTTCCAGTAAATATTATGAAGGAATATACTGGTACTGGGTACTGAGTTTGAAAATCTTTTAAACAGTTCTTTTATCAGTGTAGATATTTGACCGATTTGATACAAATGTTAGTTTATTTCTATTTCTTTACATTCTCCATTTAATTTGCTCTTTCTGTATCTGTATGTGTACTTATATACATATGTACATATCTATGCATATATGGACATGTACACACGCATGCATACCTTTTTAGGTTCAAAAGTAAAATTTAAATAAAAACTTATCTTTAAAGAAGTCTCACTTACATCGCTAACCCCTTCACTCCTTCCCAGTATCCTCCCATTTTTATTATTTTTTTGTAAAAATAAGTATATACATGTTTATTGTTATTTTTAAAAAAATATATATTTTATTGATTTTTTTTTACAGAGAGGAAGGGAGAGGGATAGAGAGTTAGGAACATCGATGAGAGAGAAACATCAATCAGCTGCCTCCTGAACACCCCCTACTGGGGATGTGCCCGCAACCAAGGTACATGCCCTTGACCGGAATCGAATCCAGGACCCTTCAGTCCGCAGGCTGATGCTCTATCCACTGAGCCAAAGTGGTCAGGGCTGTTTATTGTTCTTTCTCTTTCTCATATCAAAGGTAGCATTCTATGTTCTCTGTCCTTCACCTTGCAGTTTTTATCTCACACTACATCCTGGAGATAGTTCGTGACAGTACATAGAGATGGCCCTCACTCCTTTTTACAGCTGCATAAGTACTGGGTAATTTTGCATGTGGAATTTTATTAGATGTTACAAGATTCCCTGTTACAAGGATTTTATTTTGTACTTTTATGAACAGTGTTTATAATTTTCAGTTTTTTTTCTCAGCCAGATAGGTGAGAAGTTGTGTCTTAGTGCGACTGTGATTTACATTTCCCTTAGGAGTATAGTTGAGCATCTTCTAAAACATTGAAGGTCTTTCTTTTCTGTCAGCTGTTGGTTTATGTCTTTGCCTATTTGCCTATCAAGATTTTTGTATTTGTCTGACTTTTTCAAGAGAAAGGAAGATTATCTCCTTGCTAGACGAATGTGAATATTATATACCAGTTTGCCATTTGTCTTATCATTTTCTTTGGATGTAGAAGTTCTAAAAAGTATCTTTTTTTATAGCTGTGGCTTCACATGATCGAGATCTCTATGCTGGCGTCCCACGTCAGCGCGGTGGAGCGGCGAGGGAGTGCTTTCGTGGCTGCGTCCTCCAGCCGCCCGCCGCCGCTAGCCGTGCGTTATTCAGGCCCCGTGTTGGCTCATTCTCTCACCATTTGTCAGAAAACCACGGAATGCCTGCTCTGGCGTTTGGTCTGTCCTGAACGTGTGCTTGTGAAGCAGTTGCCTAGTGAGGTTAATGCTCTCTGTGGAACTGCATCCATGCCCTTCCCCCTGTGTATGTGGAATTATCCTGTAGTCTGTTCCAGGGTCCTTGTGGAGGTCAGGGGGGTACGGCCTTTTTCTGCAGGGGCCAGAAGTAAATGTGTTACGCTTTGCAGGCCAGATAGTCCGTGACACAATTGCTCAGATTTGTTGTTGCCATGTAGAAGCAGCCACCGGCAGTATGGAAGTGCACGGACATGGCTGTGTTCACGTGAGATTTTGTTTGCGAAAACAGGCAACGGGAGAAGCGTGGGCAGGTTTGGCCCGTGGGCTCTCGGCCGCCGAACCCCGGGGTGGACCATTCTCATTTAACGCCACTTCCACCTGCTCGCTGCTCCCCTCCTGCCGTCATGTCCAGCGAGCTCACACCAGTTCCCATAACTGGAAAGTCAGCTCACAGCCACGGACTGCCAGGGAAGTCATTTTATTGTTTGGATGATGACGATGATTAGCTTTTATTGTATTTTTGATATAAACTATTATTACAGCACTAAATAAATATAGAGGAAAGTGTTTTTCTTAGAAAATTAGAACCACCAGAGCATGCTAACCTTCCTGTTTGTTGGCTGCTGCCGCTGCTGCCTCCGGTGCGCCCTTGGAGGAGGGAGCTTGCAGGAAGGCCGTTAAACAGTGGGTGCCATCGCCTTGTCAGAGCCCTCATTGCTGTCGGAGAGAAAATGACCTGCAAAAGGACAGAGTCCGCCACACGTTTGCACGGTTATTACTGTCCTCAATTCAGAGTAAAGCAAATCTGACACAGACAAAATATGTAAAAATGTATTAAATATTATTGTCGGCTATATAAGGCCTGCTCATTTCTAGGCATTACAAAGAGAAGAAAGTGTTCTTAAGCTTCTTATACTTTTGTTAATAGGTTTTAGCGAGAGGAAGGGGGGAGAGAGAAACATTGAGTGCTTGCTTTCCCCACTCGCCCCAGCCACAGGGGGTCCAGCTGCAACCTGGGCGTGTGCCCTGACCGGGAATCAACCTGCCATTCCTCGGTGTCCAGGATGACACTCTCACCACTGAGCCACACCGGCTAGGGCCAGCTTCTCCGCTTTTTAAAGACGGTACCTTCTGCGCACCTGCAGTTGACATCAAAGATATTTGTCCTCTGGTTCGGCTACTGTTTAAGTGAACATTAAAAATACACAACCTGTTGTCCAGCTCACTTTGGTGGGAAACATTTATTCGGTTCCAAATTTTGTCAGAGGGATTGCAAATCCAATATTTCTTACTACCATATTTCCGTGTGGTTTTCATGGTATTGGACAAGAGCAGTCAGTATAGGGTAGAGGAGGTTGAGTATAGGGTAGAGGAGGTTGATAACTTGAGATTTAAAATTGGTCTGGCCCTGGCCGGGTGGCCAGTTGGTTAGTTGGACGGTCATCCCGTGCACCATTTTGTTTCGGGTTCGATCCCCAGGTTAGGGTGCACACAGGAGGCAACTGATCACTGATCATTCTCATATTGATGTTTCTCTCTCTCCTCCTTCCTCTGTCTCTAAAAATATCAATTAAAACATATCCTCAGATGAGTATTAAAAAAATCAATGGGCCCTAGCCGGTTTTGCTCAGTGGATAGAGCATCGGCCTGCGGACTGAAAGGTCCCAGGTTCGATTCCAGTCAAGGGCATGTACCTTGGTTGCGGGCACATCCCCAGGAGGCAGCTGATCGATGTTTCTCTCTCATTGATGTTTCTAACTCTCTATCCCTCTCCCTTCCTCTCTGTAAAAAAATCAATAAAATATATTAAAAAAATCAATGGGAAAACCCAAACCAAAACAATGGTGATGGCAGAGTTGAAGGGTAACCAGTGAGGACAGCAGAGTGGCTGACTGCAAACGCCTAGACGTGAGAGGCTGTTATTTGAACTTAAACCTCACGACGTTGGGACCTCTCCACACCCACCTTCCTCCTCGTTGTTATTTCTGTTTCTAGGAGTGAGAGGTGCCTGAGGGGACGCGGCGTGTCCTCTCAGCAAACAGAATCTTAGCGCCGTGTGAGACCTCTCTGGGCGGTTATGAGACAGTTAATGTAGAGCACTTAGAACAGTGCTTAACACTTAGTAAGAGCTGAATAAAATTAGCTGGTACGCATACAATTTTATTGCTATTAAATAATAGAAATATTGCCCCTGGTTTTCTTTATTTTATATGTACGTATATAAGTAGAGAAGTCTCTGTAATCCTATGAAATTGTGTTGCCCAAATTCTTACATTTCATTGAATTGTGCTTCTTCCTGCTGCCTCATTTAATAACGTAAGTAGAATTTTATTGAAAAAGGGTATGCTTATTTGATAGTGTACATATTGTCTATGCTGCTCTCACTCTACAATGACACAGTTGGGAAGATACGGCAGATTATCTGGCCTGCAAAACCAAAATACCTGCTATCTGGGAGTTACGGGACAAGCTTGCCAGCCGCTGATGTGTAGGGTCTGCTGGTCCAGAGTAGAAGTAAACAGAAGTGTTCAGGTACAGAACAGCTTTCTGAAACCAGCATCTAGTATTCACTTCTTCTACATCTCATGTTGGAGCAAGTCAAACAGGAGAGAACAAAAGATTTCAGGTTTCCATGTATGTTGCTACCAAAGAGCAGATTTTGAAGAACTGTACATGGATAAAACATGACCAGTTGCAGTAAACTATGTGAATTAATTTAAAAGTTTGATGTTGTTATTTTTTCCTAATAAATGAAAAACGAAGCCCATAAAATTGGTGTACATTTCCTTTCACTTACGAAGACTACTTCCTTGTCCCCATGTGTGAATGCGACAGTCATTTCCTTCCATCAGGAGGCGCTTCGGGCAGCCCTGTGCCTCGAGGGCTCACGCGCTCCAGGCCCGGCCTCCGTGTTTCACCTCCGTCTGCGCAGGCAGCATGTTAGGCCCCGGTGAAAGGACTTCAACCCCAGTTGTTCTAAAAGGTACCGTGACTCTTGTCCGGATCACTGTATTCAGAGCCGTAATAAATAGTATGAACATAGGCCTCAGGTAAAATTTGAATGTAGACCTGATTTTAAATTGAAATATGTGTATGACTTTAGAGAGTTTGGTTTTGATCGTGTCATCGTTAATGTTTCAGAAGTGAATCTGGGTCTGGCCAGGTGGCTCGGTTGGAAGCGTCCCGTACACCCAAAGGTTGTGGGTTCGATCCCCAGTCGGGATGAGTACGGGAGGCACCCGTCGATGTTCCTCTCTCTCCCCTACTTCCCGCCCCCTTCCTCTCTCCAAGCGCGTCGTCTCGTCAGGGTGTAAAAGAAAGCGAATCCGCTTCGGGAGCCTGGGTCTCAGAGCAGGCTCCTCGCCGGCCGGGGCATATCAGACAAGTGGTGTTTCTCAGACAGGAAAGCAGATGGCTCCTCTTCTTCAGCACAGGGTGTGCCAACAGGGAGACGGCTCCCCAAATGTTAACCCCGGAGGGAGGGAGGGCGGGAGTCTCAGTCAGCTGTTCTTTACAAGCCTGCCGCTCGACTTCGGAGGATGTGGGCAAGTCATCTCGTCCTCGGAAAAGTGCGCAGCCGATCCTGTCCGTAAAACAGTGGAAGACGATGGGATTGCGCAAAGGCAGGACACTCTTCAGGCTGACATTTCTGGGACAACGTGGCAGGCTGCTCGGGCCCGACAGACCGCTTCCCAAGTCCCGTGCAGGCGCCCGTGCAGGTGACACACACAGGCAGTCGCATTCGAAAGCAAAGGCCAGCTGCTCGGGCTAGAAGCTCCCTAAACGGGGCTGGTGGAACGGATCGGTACTCGTTTTGGACTAAACAGCACGTGTTCTGCTTCAGAACTAGAACGGGGCAAATGGCTTCACAAAAAGTAGGACACAGTTAAAAACTGATTCGCACCGCACGCCTAACTTCCAGAAGCACGTGGGTGTGCCGAGCGGCGACAATTCGACGTTGGCAGCCTGGAGCCACTCAAACCGGCGTCCTTGTCCTGCCCTTACCCCCGGCCCCACTAGTTCCTCTCTGTTCACGCCCATCTAAAAACGGTAGCTCCCAACATGCACCAGCAGCAGGAGCTGGGGGGGTGGGGGGGGGCGGCGGTGAGGGTGCCCCGCTCTGCCGGATGCATGTCAGTTAAAGAAAAGCTTTACACATAGAGCTGTGGGTGCCCGTGTGTTTCGTGTGTTACATGTGGTGCGTATGACAGCTGACAGGAGTCCCTGGACTGTCAGAGCAAGGAGAGCTATGCCCTATCCACACGCTCCCCTGAGAAGGACGCCTGTCAGTTACCAGTCCGCTGAACGTCTGAGTCCGGGTCCCAGCCCGAGGGAGAGCCGCAGGTGTTTATGGCCATCGAGGAGCCGGGGGCATGCTCTCCTGTGCAGGATGCTCCCGTCAAAGGGAGGACACCCAGAGGCCGCCCGGGGCTTTGGGGGACATTCCGGAATGCCGGGAAAAGGAAAGAATGACTGTGACCATGCGGTGCATCTCTCTGGAAACGGTTACATGTGAGATACACACTTAGTATAAATGTACAGTACATTTAGCATGAATCTCTGGTGTCTTAAAAAAACAAACCCTAGCCTCTTGTGAAATGGAAACTAGAGAGCCTTTTATAGAGGAGCAGGAGGAGATGAAAGGAGGAATGTAAAAAATCTGGTTGAAATAAAAGAATGCAAGGAAACAAAGATTGCAGTGATTTAAAATCTATATTAAAGCAATCAAAAGACGACATGACACTCAAAATAAAAAAATAAAAGGAAGAATAATATGGATGACAAACTGGAGAACTCTCCAGAATGCAGAGAAAAAAAAGACAAAGATATGCAGATATGAAAGGTAGATGTGGAGGACGGATAACAGTTCTTCAACCCCAAAGCAGAAATCAGGGAAATCGTGATTGAACTTTTCTGTGCCAGAGAAGAGTGTGAGTAAATAGCAAAAGGGCCCCCTGAGAACCAGCTCAACGCTATGAAGAAAGGTTCCTACTTAGACTTATCCTGGCAAAATATTTGAATTTTAAGAATAAAACAAGCCCGGGAGATTAAAGCAGGTTACCTACAAAGCAACACAAATTAGGTTTCTCTCAGGTATCTTGTCTACTAAATGTCAGGAGTCTGTAAGTCTGTGACCCAGTAACTATATTCAGTTCGGTTGTAAATATAAAATCCAATGACTGTTTTCAGATGTAAAGCAAGAGCATTCATGTTCTAGCCCTTACAAAGCTGCTTAAATATGCCACCCATGGAGGAGACCCTTGGATTTTGCTTGTCCCTGACTGGGGAGAGCATGCCGGTGGCAGCGCCTGCCCTTGGGGAGGTGGGATATATTTAGGTTTCATGTCCTGAGGTGGGTGGTTAGCAGCACAGGCTCCCAGGCAAGTCCTCCCACCCGACGGGAAAGTGGGCCATCCGAAGGAAAATGTCGCCCTGTTTCAGTTAGAGAATTAACACCCACCAACCAAACACACCGCTAAAACAATCCAACTGTGTTTCCTTTATAAAACCTACATTTCAAATAAAGTAACTCAGGCTTAAAGGAGAGAAATTGGTAAATGAAGCACAGTACGAGTTCTATTATTACTATGAGACAAAGCATTAAAACGGGACAAAAGGATCATGAAGAGGAAAGGTATAAGGAAGTTATTAAAGACAAAAATATGCACCAGAAAACAATAACAGGGCAATGGATCAATTTAAGTATTATGACTTTGGAGGAAAAACCTCCAATATCGTGAGTAAGGCTTTAGGTAGCCTGAGATGAAATAAAACATGAAAAATGAGGACTGAAAAGGGAAATTAAGAAAATCTGTGTTTTTATTTTATATGCCTACATATTCTTAAATTTGAAACCCCCATTAAGTGGATTCTTTCCTCGGAAAATATAAGTCACCCCAGTTGACTTAAGTGGAGAGAGAAGTAGGATAGCGATGTTAACAGCAGAAAGGGAGGGCGCTGAAGGGCGAGCAGACCCCTCCTGTACACACATGCCACGTCAGCTCGTCAGCCCTGTGAACAGGCCACTGGGGAGGGGTCCCCCGGCAGTCCAGCCTTCAGGTGACCGGGGGGCGCCTTGCCTGCCGCCGCACCAGGATCACGAAGCCAGAAGCCCAGAGCTGAGCTGCTCCTGAATGCCTGATCCACAGAAACTAACGTTGACTGTGGTTTGAAGCCAACATGGAGCTAATTTGTTATGTAGAAATAGGTAATTGATCAGAGAGATTCCTCAATAAATGGCACTGGGACATCCAGCCAGTCTTTGGGGGAAAGATATGTTGGATTCTTTCTGTATTCCTTTTGTCAAGAAAACTCCAGATGAATTAAAGATTTAAATGTAAAAATAAAGCCATTAGTGTATGTAGAATAAAATAAAGCTGAGTGTTTTTATACCTGTGGAGTGGGAAGGACTGCCTAATTATGAATACAGGCCTTTTTAAGACTTCTGTTTGATTTTCACCTTTTCTGTGAGTGTAAGTGGCTGTAATAATCAGGAAAAAATGTCCTTAAAAGAAACTGATGTTTACCTTGTAGCGTGGCTTATAATGATATGTAAAAAGATGCAGAGTTTGTTACTAGGTCAATGGGGTACCAGTGGGAGTATCATAAAGATGTTAATGTGTACTTAATGGAAATGGCATATAGGTGGTGGCCAAACTGACCCAGGCGATAGGAGGCCATTACTTTATACTTAAGCGTTCTTGCTAGTGTTTCATGATATAATTGTCTTAAAGCTGTTAAATGGTTCACGGTGATCAAAGGCATGAAATCTTTCTATCCTACAAATAATGTTTTAAGAGAGAAAAACTGTGAGTTTTAAATACCTCAATGTTGAAGTGTCTGTAGAATGACAGTTAGGGATTTAGGCCTGGAGTAAGTGTTTAGGAGTTCGCAACTTAACATGGCTAACTTGGCTATTGTATCATTTGGGATTATATTCGGCTGCAAATAACAGATAATTAAGTGCTTAATCAAGTAATTTAAAGAGAGCAAGGTTGACATTTAATTGTAACTTTTTCCCCCTTTTTTAAGTTGATTTCAGAGAGAGAGGAAGGGAGAGGGAGAGAGAGAGAAACATCAGTGATGAGGGAGACTCATCAATCAGGGCCTCCTGCATGCCCCCTGGTGGTGATCGGGCCCACAGCCCTGGGCTTGCGCCTTGACCGGGAACCCTTCAGTTACCTCTGGTTCATAGGTTGCTGCTCAACCACTGAGCCCAGCGGCCGGCCATCATTTTAAGGACAGGTGTGGTAGTTTTGTTACGTGCCACGAGGGAGCCAGGCTTTCTTCCTGATCTGCTTTGCGTCGTGGTAAGTAGGTGGCGGCTGCACCTCCAGCAGTTGCACCTGAGATCCGGGCGGCCAGAGGAGGAGGTGTGCCAGTGGGGTTGTCTCTGTCAGGAAAAACCAGTAGAGTTTCCAGAAACCTCACTCCTTAGACTTTCGTGCACACGTCACCGGCCAGAGCTGTGTCACAGAGCCGTCTGTAATGGCAGGGAAAGCTGAGAAGTCCAGCTTTTGTTCTGTGTTTCGAACCGGAGCACGATGCTCTTCCAAACACAGCCCGAGTCCCGTTACTAGAGAGGCTGGGCTTGGTGCGGCGCGTGCGGCGTTACTTGCTTGTGGTGGTGACTGAGTCAGGAGTGTGCCCGGCTCCTCCGAGGGAGCCACAGCCAGAGGAGGGGATCCAGAAGGAACCCAGGAGCTCAGAGTCGAAGGGACTCAGGGCCATGTTCTCAGAGGACCCTAGGGAGAGTGGCCCTGAGCCCTAGGAAGGGAGTGGGGTGACGCAGCCAGGCCAGGGGAGCAGGGCCGAGTTCCTGGCGCCCAGTGCTGGGGGGCTAACCCTGAGGCTCACACGAAGCCGCTGGGACCTTAGGAAGCACTGTCAGCGGGGGCGCGGGCCGTGGCGTGAGGCGGGGCCAGAGCAGACCGGGAGGGAATGACTCCAAGGCCCACCCACTGTACGGGAAACGGGGGGCAGGCCACGGGGTGATGGAGGGCGATGGGGCTCCAGAGGAGAGGTACCCAGCATGGCTGCACGCTGCAGGTGTTTGGGAAGGGAGGTTGGAGGAGGGTTCTATTTCCCAAGGGAGGCGGAGGGCGCTGAGATCCGCCCAGGGGAGGAGAAGCTACCGTCCCCTGAGTTACCGAGCGGTGGCAGACTGGAGTGTGCAGGGGCCAGAGACCACGGTCGGGGTTTAGGGAACTGGCCGAGCGAAACGCCCCGCGGCCCTGGGGCTGCGTTGGGAGCCCAGTGGCGGTCAGAGAACCGGGCTGGACTGAGCCCGCAGCGCCAACGTGAGTGCCCTCATCTCGCTCAGACACGGAGGACTTCTCCTGGGCGGTTTGGGGTGGTGCCTACACACGTTTTACAAGAAGCAGTTGAAGCGGGTGGTCGTTTCGTCTCTAAAACAAGTCGTTTATAATAACTGACATTTATGAGGACCTACTCTGTCCCAGACACAAAGTTACGCGTCTTACCTGCATTACTTATGCAGTCTTCACAAGAACCCGTGAGGCGGGATCATTATTGTGCCCATTTTAACGGCGACAGAACCTCGGCTCAGGTGACTGACATAACGCGTCCTGGCTCCCCCGCTGGTGAGTGGGGACCCCAGGGTTGAACGGCATCTCTTGGACCCCAGAGCGGTGTTAGTGACTGCTCCGTGTGCATGGAACCGTGTAAAACTGCCTGTCAGTGGGTATGAAAAATGGTAAAAGATGGTCAGTTTTATGGTTTAACCTAATAGACGTACCGAAATAATCGCCAAGGTCGCTGGGCCACTTTGGGCCAGGCTTTGCCCTAAGTGTCTTAATTGCCATAATCTGTTGTAACATTTTGAAAGATTTACAGTCTCGGTTATCCTGATTTTTAAGTCATCACATAATGCTAATTTTGGAATAATACTGGCATACTTAGTTTATCTATTTTAAATGAGTACATTTTGGCAGCGACGCTGTCTTTTCCTCACTGTATTGACAAATCATGTTTTGTGGGGGGAACTGCTGGGAACATTGGAAAAAATATAGAAGAAAACAAACAAGGAAAATCTGTTTCTCACAACATGAATACAACATAAAAACAAACTAAATTGGAATAGTTGTAAGCCTGCTTATTTGGAACGCATTTTTATTATCTACCTATTATATATAATATACTTATTATATATGTATATATAATCATGGTAAGCCAAAACATATGATAAATATCAGTTTCTTTTAAGAATACTTTTTCTGATATACAAGCAATCATAGAAAAGTTGAAAGTCAAATATATGTATACAAACTATATTATGTAACCCAAAATATACATATATTTGATCAACTCTGTGTACTATATTGTATTTTTCACAGCATCTGAGTCAATGAGTGGTAGTTGCTCAAGAAATGTGGGTAGGTCTTCATTCCGTGGCTTCCGTCTCCTGTGAGTTGACTCATGATTCTCTTCCATTCACAAAGCTGCTTTTGAGGGAAGGGAAGGAATTCCTTCTGATCGTCCCACTTCGCCTCCAACTTGTGAACACCCACAGGTACAGGTCAATGATATTAATTAAAAGTAAATCACGCTCTCACTTTACTAATAAAGTATTAGTTACTAAATTATGTTCTTAGAAGTCCGTTACAAACTTCTTATACGTCATTTAAGATTATGAGCTTAGGAATTGGATTTTTTTCCCAATTAAAAAGTCCTCGTTAAGAGAATCAAAGCGAGGCCGGTGGGAGTGTGTGCTTGGGGAGGCTGTGTGGCCATCTCCTGCTGGCCTCCATGTGATCGCTTCGAGGGCACGCCTGTTCGGACACTGGAAGAGTCTCTCTAATTTTACTCTCTCTGTGGAGGACCTGATCTTAAACTGTGTAGTCTTGGCTTTGTGTGTGTGTGTAACTTTTAGTTCAGGTACAAGAATTCTTTTAAAAAGGCATAGACAATTAATTATGTGACTGAGAAAAATAATTTCCCCCGAGTTAATTGCACAGATTACCATAGCCCTAAAAGGTTAATGATTGTCAAACATCCTTGATGCATGGAGACTATTAAGTGCTAGCACCACATGAATAATTTAAGTAAGTGGACTAGTCCTTCGTGGACAAATGGTCTTGTCCGAAGGACAACAGTGCGCAGTGCCCTTTTTTCAGTTTAAGGAAACATTTTTAAAAACTCAATCTCATCAGCGGTGATAGATTCTTATACTCAAAAATATAAGATGTTAAAATAGTCTTTATTTCAAAAGGCAACTATATTACCCACACTGTACTTTATGTAACTACTGAGTTATTACTTGAAGTTTATAAATAAAATTTTTATATTTTATGCAGACTTAGCTTAAGCCTTAAAGAATTAGATAAAATGCATGCGCGCTTATCACTGGATATCTGAAATAAAGCTTCTTTTATAGCTAGCTATTCATGGAAGAACACTTGGATATTTTATGGTTAATATTTTCATTTTATTTTAAAATGCCAAAGTTTAATTTATTATGTATTTCTTAAACTTTGTCTTTTAATTTTTCCCTTCGTGTTGTGCTTTTTAGTGTTTTATAGCCAGTAGCAGGTTCCAAAGTAGTTAACTGGAATATACTTTTATTTTCAATAGAAATATATCCTGAAGGACAGACTGAAAAATACTAATTCTTTTTTTTTAATATATATTTTTTATGGATTTCAGAGAGGAAGGAAGAGGGAGAGAGAGGTAGAAACATCAATGATGAGAAAGAATCATTGATCAGTTGCCTCCTGCACACCCCCTACTGGGGATGGAGCCCACAACCAGGGAATGTACCCTGACCAGAAATTGAACCATGACCTCCTGGCTCTTAGGTTGACGCTCAAACACTGAGCCATGCCGACCAGGCAAGAATACTAATAGTTTTAAGAAATGCTTTCCCTAAAAGGTTTCAGTTGTTGAATAAATGGTAAAGACTGCATACTATATCCTCTCCTTAGAATAGTCACATTAACATATTGAAGGATCTAAGAAAATCTATTCGAGCAAATAAATAAACTAACTTACACATTGTCCAGTCCCATGTTTCCTAAACTTGTTTGATGACAGAGACTCTCTCACTTCCACCCACGGACACCCTGAGCATGCCCTGGGACCTTCTGGTCCACGCCGTCAGTTTGTGATCTGCTGTTACAAGCTTTAGCTCTCCTTCCCAAATCTTACTCTTCGACATTCAAATGTAGCAGGTGTGTTCTCTGCTACACCTATATCTCTACATGCACATGTATAGAAACACACCTGTATAAACAGATATACCCACTTCTACATGAGTGTGTAGATATACACACACACGCATGCACACATATTTAATTTATTCACTACGCTACCTGCAGTGTGTGGCAGAGAGTAGATCAGAAAATATTTGTTGACTAAATAGATGAGAAATGTTACCACTCTATGGCATATTCCCACCTGCCTTCCTCAAGATGCAGAAAAACCGCATCACCAGGCTTAACAAGATGTGACATTCTCAAATACGAAGATGGATGGCATCTTTCTAGGACACTTGAAACATTGAAGACAAACTAAATTATTTTCCATATCATTTCCATGTCGTGTCAAAAAAAAAAAAAAGGCACTGGATTTTAGGTCAGGACACCCAGACTCAGGTCTAAGTTCTACCCTTTTCCACTCAGGTTATCTTAGGCAAGATGCGAATTTTCCTAAGCCTTCGTTTTTCTCCTCTGTGAAGGAAGATAATTCTTTATAGGATCACATAATACCTGGAATGTATCGAAACTTATTTTAATGAATTGGAAATAATGCTATGAATGTTTACCTATCCTGATGTGGGGTAAGTCTCTTAAAAAACATGATTCACTTAAATTTTTCCATTCCATATGTATGTTGGATGAGAAAACGTCTATTTTTGAATTTTTAATGAAGATGCTCATTTTTTAAAACTACAAACATAGAAATATATTTTTCTTGTTATTGAAGAATAATGAATGGACTCTTCCCCTCCCCATTCATGTTTAAAAACTTCCATCCTTCCCCTAAAACTCCTGAAAACTAAAAATTCCTGAGGAGCATCTTCATGCGTCCGCCTTTGCCTGGAATGCTCTCCTTCCCGACACCCAACAACTGTCTGTGTGTGTGTCTCGCAGTCCCTGCCTCTTCCCTCCCAGTTCTCTCCCCACCAGACGTATTGTTACGTGTGTTGTTTGTGGGTGGGATGAGACCGCCCTGTGGACATTAGTGAGGTGGTGTGATGTTTTGTACTTTTAAATTTTAACAACATTTCTTTGGAGCAAATTTGTGTTTGCCTGTGTAGTTGTTCATCCCCATGCTTTTAGCACCGTAGCACGAATGAAGTACGTCCGTAGTAAAAATGTTACAGGTTTTCATTAGTCGGTAACACTAATCAAATAAACAAGGGGAAAATTGTTCTCTCGACAGATCCAGTAGGTAACAATAGGAAAAAATGGACCTGCTGTTTTACAATGACATTGGTAACGTCAAAATATTTAATAGCAGGAATAAGACTCCTTTTATGCATTAGCATCAATACAAATTATAACATTGTGTGATGCTAGGTTAATGCCGTGGTCGGCAAACTGCGGCTCGCGAGCCACATGCGGCTCTTTGGCCCCTTGAGTGTGGCTCTTCCACAAAATACCATGGCCTGGGCGAGTCTATTGTGAAGAAGTGGCGTTAGAAGAAGTTTAAGTTTAAAAAATTTGGCTCTCAAAAGAAAGTTCAATCATTGTACTGTTGCTATTTGGCTCTGTTGACTAATGAGTTTGCCGACCACTGGGATAATGATATTTGAAGATGTGGAACATTTGGTTTGGCATCGTATCGATTAGAAATGAGTTTTGTTTTTTGGTGATGCGGAGGGTCTAAGCCAGTATCTAAGAACTGTGCATTCTCTTAACTATTTTAGAAACTTTCTGTGGGTTGAATAGTGTTTCCCTTAAATCCATGTTCATCTGGAATCAGTGCATATGACCTTATTTGGAAATAGGGTCTTTGCAGGTGTGATGAGGTTGCGATGAGGTCATACAGGACGGGTGGGCCCTAATCCAGTGACTGGTGTCCTTGTGCTCGGAGGGGAGTTTGGACACCGGGACACGGGGCCAGTGCCTTGTAAAGACAAAGGCAGAGAGGAGTGATGCTCCCGCAGGCCTGGGAACGCCCGGGATTGACTGTCCGCAGCCACCGGAAGGCGGCCGGCACGGAACCGACTCTCCTCCCGGCTCCCCAGGAGGAGCCAGCCCTGCTGCCATTTGACCCTGCACTTCCGACCAGAGCTGTGAGAGAACACATTTCTGTTGTTTCATGAAACCCAGCTACGGTCTTTGTCTCGGGAGCCCTACGGAACTAACACGTCTTCCAACGACTAAAACTTAAGTCATGGACCCTAACAAACTAATTTCAAAAAACCCAGCGGAAAACGTCCCTCCTGCACAGGGGCAGCAGTGAGAGCGACGGCTGTTTTTCAGGTTGGGCGTTCAGAAAGCGGAAGCTGGTTACCTAGCTGCCTGGGTAATTCTTCAGCCTCTGGACCGGTCCAGCTTCAGGGTGCAGTAAGGCGGCCCGGAGCACAACCGATCGGACTTCTTACCGAACGGGGAAGGGCCAGGAGGCCTCTGCCACGTGTTTCTTTGCTGGTGTTTGCCCAGGGCTGTGGATGGTAGAGTCTACAGAGCTCGGCTCTGACACGTCCCTCCCCCGTCATTCTGTCCCTCGGTCCTGCCAAGCCCAGCACCTCCGCGGCCTGGTGCAGGGCGCCGACTTGTACTTGGGATGTAGTCATTACTGGTAGCGAGCTGGGTACAAGGACGCCTGGGCTGTGCAGTAGCGTTGAAGTGCATTCAGAGGGATGTTTCTCCTTTTCCGTTTTCTGTTATGGAATGAAACGTTTCTTCTCACAAAGAAGTAATTGTATCCAAAATGTACTTACAAAACTGTCTAAAAGGAGATACGTGTGTATCCTGTTTTTTAAAAAATATATTTTATTGATTTTTTTTACAGAGAGGAAAGGAGAGGGATAGAGAGTTAGAAACATCGATCAGCTGCCTCCTGCACACCCCCTATTGAGGATGTGCCTGCAACCAAGGTACATGCCCTTGATCGGAATCGAACCTGGGACCCTTCAGTCCACAGGCTGATGCTCTATTCACTGAGCCAAACCGGTTAGGGCACGTGTGTGTCCTATTATCAAACAATAGAAATATTTTAAAAAGACTACGTTTCCTATGCACAATAGCAATATTCCTATACTACCCAAGGCCAAATTAAAAAAAAAAACATGCAAAGCCTTTACCAAGACATAAAAGACATAAATATATGCATTTATGTACTATATTCACAATGAACGTGTCAGTATTATAAAGATGGCACTTGTGCCCACATTAATCCACAAGTTCAGTTCCAATCAATAACGGAACATTTACAACGTTTTCATTACAGACTTTTTCAGACACCCAGAAAGTGAAAGTGTCATGTAATGAGCCTGTGTTCCGTCACCCAGGCCACCCAGCTCGGACAGTTCCCAGCATTTGGCAATCTTGGTATAGTTCCAGGGACTTGAGGGGCCAGGGTGTTGTTTTATTTTCCTGGAGAATTTTTAAGCAGGACCAGAGAGCATCATGCTGTTTTACCTCTAATTACTCTGACTGATAACTACTGATTTTTAAAAAATGTAGCTACTATTCTGTTATACCTTAAAAATGAATAATAATTCCTTAATATTACCGGATTTTCCATCCTTATTCAGATTTCTCAGGTTGTCTCCAAGATGGCCTTTTACAGTAGGTTTACTTGAATCAGGATGTAAGCAAGACCAGGTCCTTACACGGTAGTTGATTATGTCATTTAAGCCTCTTTTATTGTATAACTGGTGACCCGGTGCACAGATTCGTGCACATTGAGCGGAAATTAATTAGAAGGTGGCTGGCGGGGCGGGACTGGATGAGACAGGCTGGACACGCCCTGGAGCTTACCTCCTGTGGTCCCTCACCGGCATCTGCAGAGTGAGTGGGGGTCCCTCCAGCAGGTTGGGTCCCTTGGCATGGCCCGTGGGGATTGGGCCGAAACTGGTTCTCTGACATTCCCCGAGGGGTCCTGGAGTGCGAGAGGGCACTCTGCAAAGCTGCTGTCGTACAGGGTGTGGAACGAAAACGCAAGTGTGCAGTAAACCAGATTCGGGGCCGACAGTGCCCCAGCAACAACATCACCCACGGCCGAAGGTGGAATCGAGGGGCCCCATGAGGAATCAGGCTCCCTCCTCTCTGGTTTCAGGGTGTGTCACCTGAGAACCACCGCTGCCAAGTCACTGCAGCTCGGCAGCTCCTGTGTTGAGCGTCTGCTCCCTGGTGGTCAGTGTGCATCATAGCAACTGGTTGGAGGGTCAGACACTTAGCATATTAGCATTTTATATATACAGATGGCATCCCCTCCCCTCCCTCCCCCTCCCCTCCCCTTTCCACCCTTCCCCTCCCCTCATTTTATTTCCTGCAGTTTATTTGTTGAGAGAGAGCGTGAGTGAGCGGGCACACGCATGTGCTGGTGGGATGAGCCTGGTCCCTCTCTTATCAACCTCCCACCTGAGGTTTTAGTGTTCGCTGATGATGATTGCCTAGAACTGTGATTTCCTCAGAGTTTGAAAGACAGTGCGTTTCTAATTGCATCATTTCTTATGCTTTTATTAGCTAGAACTCTATAGAGCTCAGCTCTCATCAGCTACCTAGTTACTCTGAAATAGTTTATACTAGGAGGGCAGGATAAATGCTTGTTTTTTGTTTTGTTTTGTTTTTTCCCCTTGATCAATTTTCAGAGTAATGAGCTGATACCTGCTTGCTTAGCTACTGCTGCATAAGAAATTACCCCAAACTCCAGGGGCATAAAACAACAACCATTTCATTACACGTCATGATTCCATCGGTCAGGATTTGGGAGGGGTTGTCTGGGGAGTCTGTTCTGTGTGGAAGAGGGTGTCTAGCTGGCGGATGGGCTGGTCTGCAGGGTCCATGATGGGTTCACTCAAGTGTCTGACACGCTGGAGGGAGTAGTTAGAAGGTTGGGCTCACCTGGGACTGTTGGTCAGAGAGCCTGTGCACGTGCCCTCGGGCACGGAGGGCCCAGCGTGGTTGGACTTTTTCTTCTGGCTGCTCAGAGTCCTGGAGAGAATATTGTATGAGCCCAGGTGTAAGCTGAAAAGCTTCTTAAGTCCTAGACCTGAAACTCAGCCTATGCTTCCGCTGCATTCCATGGTTCAAGCCAGCCACCAAGGCCAGGTTGGACGTAGGGGAGGAGCAGGAAAGAATTTGCAGACATTTTTAATCCACCCTAATGCCCTAGCGAATTCCGTAGGGAAGGATGATTTAAAAAAATATATCATTATTGCTTTATGAATTTTTATGTATTTGAGGTGTTTAATCCACCTCAGTAGTTTTTAGTGATACTCACATTGTCACATTTTTGACCAATTGGGACCCCTTTAAGTTGGATCTTGTGACCTTCTGACATGACTCCATTAATTTAAAAAAATATTCTTTTATGCAGGATGGGGCAAAAGTAGGTTTACAGTTGTTTATATGGAAAATAATACAATATATAATAACTAGAGGCCCAATGCATGACATTCGTTCACTCGTGGTGGTGGGGGGAGGGGGTCCCTTAGCCTGGCCTGTGCCCTCTGGCAGTCTGGGAGCCCTTGGGGGAGCGAGCCTAAGCCGTCATTCGGATATCCTTACTGCTGCCGTGGAGGCTGGAGAGGCTCCCGCCACTGCCGCTGCGCTCGCCAGCTGAGCGGCGCTCCCCCTGTGAGAGTGCACTGACCACCAGTGGCAGCTCCTGTGTTGAGCGTCTGCCCCCTGGTGGTCAGTGCACGTCATAGTGACCGGCCGTTATGCTGTTTGGTCGGTTTTCATGTTAGTCTTATATTATATAGGATAATATAAAAATAAACTGTGTTTCAAGTACTCATAATTGTAAGCCTACTTTTGCCCCACCCTGTACATATATAATAAAAATTGCCGTCTTAACCATTTTTAAGTATACAGTTCAGTAGCATTAATTATATTCACAGTGTCATGCCACTGTCACCACTATGTATAGTATTTCCAAAACGATTTCATTAATCAAACGGGAATTTTGTAGCCATTAAGCATCAACTCCCCCATTCCCTGATTCCCCAACTCCTGCTAACTTCTAATCTACTTTTTGTCTCTTTGAATGTGCTTATTATAGATATTAGTGGAATCATACAATATTTGTCCATTTGTGATTATCTTATTTTAAATGATGACTTCCAAGGTCTTTATTCATTGGAGAGGAAACCAGCAGTCCCACTTCTTCAGAAAGTCCTTCTGCCTATCTTTATCTCCTCTCCTTCTGGGACTCCCATTATGCTTATCTTTGTACACTTGGTGAAATTTCAGAGGTTTGTTCATTTTTGTTCACTCTTTCTTCCTTCTGTTTTTCGAACTGGATAATCTCAGTTGAGATTATCTTCAAATTTGTTGGTTCTTTCTTCTGCCAGTTCAAGTCTGTTATTGAGCAGCTGTAGTGAATATTTTTTTCTTCAGTTATTATATTTTTCAACTCAAGAGTTTCTATTTGGTTCCTTTTGATAATGTTCATGTCTTTATTGAAATTCATTATCTTGTGAACCATTGTTCTCATACTATTGGGTAGGATGTGATTTCCTTTTGTTCTTTGAATATATTTATGACAGGTTATTTAAGTCTTTGTCTAATAAGTCTAAAGCCTGGGCTTTTGCTGGGACAGTTTCTATTGATAGCTCTTTTTCCCGTATATGGGCCACACTTTCCTGCTTCTTTGTGTGTCTTGTAATTTTTTGGTCAAAAACTGGACATTTTTTTTAAAGTATATTTTTATTGATTTCAGAGAGGAAGGGAGAGGGAGAGAGAGAGAGAGAAACATCAATGAGAGAGAATAATAAATTGGATGCCTCCTGTATGCCCCCACCTAGGGATCGAGCTCATAACCCTGGGCATGTGCCCTTGACCAGAATTGAACCCAGGATCCTTCGGTCCACAGGCTGATGCTCTATCCACTGAGCCAAACCGGCCAGGGCAAGACCTGGACGTTTTAAATGAGCTAATGCATAAACTGTGGAATTCGGAGTCCCTCATCCCCGTAGGATAGCCTCTTCTTGTGTGGCTGCTCTTCGCTTACGCAGTGACTCTTCCGGGCTCGTCCTGTGCAGTCTGTTTGCTCCGGTGCGTGCGGCCATTTGGGTCTCTGCTTGGTTTGATGAGTGGTGAGCTGATGATGGGGGGAAGGTTTTCTTCAATTCTTGTTGCCAATACGTCTTCTAGGCTTTTGCGAGTCGTTGTGTGTGCATATTGGGGCATACTTTCCACATCATGGACTTTAGGAGTCTGCCTTCACCTTGTGAGAAATCCTCACCCATCCGCATTCAAATAAGGGACTCGGAGACGTGAAGCATGGTGGACACGAGACCTTTAATTCGTTCTCGAGAGCGGGTGTCTGTGGGCAGGCAGGCACACACAGAGCAGCGATCACAGGCAGTTTAATCCTATGGCGCCCGAGCCCCTCCTCCGGTTCCTCATTGGCCGAGTGCTATGGCGTTTACATTCTCTCCCGGATGTCGCCTGGGTCTTACTGTCTCCTAGTGGGTTATTTTAAAAAATGGGCTGATGCCTTTTCTAGTTGTCTCCACTTCCCTTTGTCTAGGGGATCTTCCTGGAAAATGTGCTCCTAGTCACGTGCACAGTTCTCATAACCTCCCCTCCCCCATATCCTGTGTAGGGCCTCAAGGTCATCCAGAGTGTGAGAGTGGGGCTCTCAGGTCTTTCCTGGGAATGTACATTGGTGTGTGCAGAGTTCTGGGTCCCCCCACATTTCTCCAATTTAAAAAACAACAACACCTTCTCTGGACATCTCATTCCATAGACCTTCCTTTAAATTTTGGCTAGACTCTTGTTTGCCCAGCTGGCGTGGCAGACGTGAGAGCTGCAGTCGTGGTCAGTTGCTGCGAACTGGTTTTGACAGGCACCCTGGGGATAGGGCTTCCCCTGCTCTGAGCTCTGGGCGACATCAATGATGGTCATACGCTGTGAATGGGCTTTCCCCGGAGCTGAGGCCGGTCAGGCATGACAGAGCCCGGAGAGGGGCTTGGCTCGGAGTCCAGTCCCCTGGCTTCAGTGCCACAGTCTTCCCAGCTGCTGGCCGTGGGAGCTGCTGGGTTTTAAGGCTACTGCAGAGCATAGCGGTGTATACAACAGACAACATTAAAATGCCATCAGCCCAGCTGTTTTTTATTTTAATATTTTTGATTTTTTTATAGAGAGGAGAGGAGAGAGATAGAGAGTTAGGAACATCGATGAGAGAGAAACATCGATCAGCTGCCTCCTGCACACCCCTGCTGGGGATGTGCCCGCAACCGAGGTACATGCCCTTGACCGGAATCGAACCTGGGACCCTTCAGTCCACAGGCCAATGCTCTATCCACTGAGCCAAACCGGTTAGGGCAGTGGTCGGCAAACTGTGGCTCGCGAGCCACCTGTGGCTCTTTGGCCCCTTGAGTGTGGCTCTTCCACAAAATGCCACGTGTGGGCGCGCACGTACAGCGCGATTGAAACTTCGTGGCCCATGCGCAGAAGCCGGTTTTCGGCTCTCAAAAGAAATTTCAATCGTTGTACTGTTGGTATTTGGCTCTGTTGACTAGTGAGTTTGCCGACTGCTGGGTTAGGGCAGTGGTCGGCAAACTCATTAGTCAACAGAGCCAAATACCAACAGTACAACGATTGAAATTTCTTTTGAGAGCCAAATTTTTTAAACTTAAACTTCTTCTAACGCCACTTCTTCAAAATAGACTCGCCCAGGCCGTGGTATTTTGTGGAAGAGCCACACTCAAGGGGCCAAAGAGCCGCATGTGGCTCGCGAGCCGCAGTTTGCTGACCACGGGGTTAGGGCATCAGCCCCGCTGTTTTAACCAAGGTTCCACAGTTTTCCTAGGAAATTGCTTCTTAGATTAGTGTAAGCCTTTGGTTAATATCCAGGATTTTGAAAAATTGATTTTTACAATTGTGCCAGTGTTTTCATTGTTTTATGGATGAGAGTATTTACACAGGTCCTCACTCCACTACTCTGGAAGTTCTGCCCGCCCGTCCCCCACCCTGCCTGTCCCCACCATGTGGATGAATTTTAATAGCAAGTGAAAACAGTAAGTCCCCAAAGATTACACACAGCATGTTACCGATTTTATAAACTTAGGAACAACTGAAAGAGCATACATATACATATATACATAAAATGTGTTGTATTTGCACTTCGCGAAAATAAATGAACATAAATGAGCATAAAACTCTAAAAAGGAAAGTATAGGTTTCCAGTAGTTGTTGCTTCAGGTGGGATGGGATGGGAGCACATATAATTATACATTATAATGAGGACTGTTTTATTATGGAGTAGTGGCCTCTTGGGTTTTTGTTACATCGTTAAAACATACACGAGTAAAAACACTTTATGATGATGATTGTTTCCACATTAACAGGTGAGATGGGATGTTATGCCATGGGGTTTTATGAAGGAGCTTCAACCTCAGCTTTTAAAGCCATTTTTATGGGCAGAGGAATTACTTAGGGAGCATAACGCTACCCCACTTCCCCTGGGGCTCAGCTGGCCTGACTCCAGACTCGGGGGAAGTCAGGGATGATGTGAGAGGTGCTGCTGCCTGGCACTGCCCCTGCCCCCAC
Organism: Cnephaeus nilssonii; assembly: GCF_951640355.1. Classification (NCBI taxonomy): domain Eukaryota; kingdom Metazoa; phylum Chordata; class Mammalia; order Chiroptera; family Vespertilionidae; genus Cnephaeus; species Cnephaeus nilssonii. The sequence continues at coordinate 107,787,600 of NC_137076.1, read as the reverse complement.
CGGAGGCTCCCGGCCCTGAAACGAGTGTTTCCAAAGGTACGTACACAGGTGATGCTGCCCGTATTACAATCCACCCTCAAAGCGCGGCATTCACCACTGCCACAAGTGTTCAGGCGGTTAACCTATATAATAAAAGCCCAGCGACCAACAGCAGAACGACCAGAACGACCGGTTGACCAGTCGCTATGATGCGCACTGACCCCCAGGGGGCAGACGCTCAGTGCAGGAGCTGCCCCCTGGAGGTCAGCGCGCTTCCACAGTGGGAGCGCCGCTCGGCTGACCGGGATGAGCGGCTGCTCCGCAGCGGCCGATCCCCGCAGGCCACGCCCCCCACCAGTGCGTGAATCCCGTGCACTGGGCCTCTAGTTTTAGAAGTGCAGATTTGGGGGGAAATACCCAAACCAGAGTCAAGATGAGTTGTGCATAGCATCATGGTGGCAGGGTCAGAATGGAAAGGTAACTGAGAAAATGGAAATTTAAATAATTAGGTTTTTGTTTTCAAGAATGAAATAGAAACCAACGTGTTTAAGTTTCCACATTACAGAGTCTGTTAGTTAATATAAACTTTACTCTAAACTGAACAGCGGATCCTATTATAACTATGTGGGAGCGCGTTAAAATGATTTTACTCCTCTGACAATGTGACGGCCTCTGATTGATAGAGATTTAATTCTGGATTTGCATCTTACTTATCCTCTGCGCACTTGCATCCCTGCTCTGAGCCTTGGTTTACGTGCGATTCCCTGAACACTGGGAATAGTACTATTTGTAATGATTTTGTACCTACTAATATTCGAACATAAAAGTTACCCCTTAGTTTCTCAGACATTTAAAACGTAAAGTAACGTTTAAACGTTGGCCCAAATGAGAGCAAATGGTATTTGCCCGGATGCGGAGCCCTTCGATGTTACCGTTATCTAACCAGACGGGTGTGAAGGCGGGGCGCGGCTTCTGCTCTCGTGTATTTGAGTGGCTGCCTTGACTGCTTTGTCAGGTGGAGGTGTCACTGCCGGCCACACATGCCCCTCGTGCCAGCTGCGTGGGAGATAGAAAAGAAGCAGGAAATCGGGCCCTGCCCTCAGGGCGCGCAATCCGGCTTGTGATGTCTGGCTTTTATGCAAATCACAGATGACAGAGTGTGTCATTTACAGGAAGTGGCATGCAGGAAATAAGCGCAAAAAACCCAAACCCTTACAGCAGGGAAAGCTCCACGTGACGTAGCGCCTCGCACCCGGGAGGCTGCGCAGGCGACGTGGGAGAGCCAATGGAGATTCCCGGGAAAGGCTGCGCCGAGGCCTGAGGGATGGCGTGGGCACACGGAAAGGGTGGGGACGTGTGGCTGTTCAGGGAGTAACGGGCGGAAGCCCTTCGTTGTGTCTCCCCGAGGAATTCTCTGAGAAGCACAGTATTCGTTTCTGAAGAGGCAAAGACTTGAGCTTTAGAGGAGAAATTTCGCCTGGATGCAGTTATAAAGTTGGAGTATTCCTGTTATGATTTTATTACCTCCCAGCTGTGGTAGATGTTTTATTGAAATTATTTGGATGTTATCTTCAAGCTGTGACAATGATGCTGTAAAGGTCATATGCAAAACACAATTAAATTTCCCAGTAAAATAAGAATATGCATTGTGAAAGGCAAATAATCGGAATTAGTTCCCTTTTTTTTTTTTCATATGGGCCATTTTATGGTGACATTTTCAGCTGTTGAAATAAATCACAAGGTTGTTTTTCTTCTTGATTGCAATTTCCCTTCACTCTTTGTGTAGGTTAAAAATAGAAACCAATGTGTTTAAGTTTTTATATTATTGAGTCTATTAGTTAATATAAACTTTATTCTAAACTCAATAATAGATTCTATTATAATTCTATGTGGAAACTTATTAAACTTATTTTGCTCTTATGTAAATGTGATGGTTTCTGATGGGTAGAGATTTAATTATGTACACTTCAGTTTAAATTAGATAAGCCAAACATTTCTATACCTCTGTTTGTCATTAGCTTATCCATTAGGACAGTGGTTGGCAAACTGCGGCTTGCAAGCCACATGCGGCTCTTTGGCCCCTTGAGTGTGGCTCTTCCACAAAATACCACGTGCGGGCACACATGTACAGCGCGATTGAAACTTCGTGGCCCATGCGCAGAAGTCGGTTTTCGGCTCTCAAAAGAAATTTCAATCGTTGTACTGTTGATATTTGGCTCTGTTGACTAATCAGTTTGCCGACCACTGCATTAGGAGATTGCTAAGATTCCTTTACTCTAAAATTTTGTGATTCTATGTTATTTCACTATATTCCCCATAGAAGTAATGAATGATTGTTTCTGTCACATGTTTGGAAATTAATATAGGAAACACGTTCACTATATTGCCCACCTCAGGTTGTTTTAAATTGTGACTGTTTGGCGGTGTTTTCTGTTTGGCTCTTGGTGCGGACTCCTCCATGCCACTGAGAAACAGACGATCTGCTTCTAATGGAAGGCACAGCGGCTCAGGTGGCGGCATCATGACTCAGGCCAACAAAGATGTCTTTGTACTAAGGAAGAAAAGGACAGGTGAAACCCAGCCATCCGACTGAAGGCTGAGAAGAACACAGGTGCAATAAGAAAGGGGACTCAACTTCACAGCAGTTTTTGGGGTAAAATAGCCCATTGGTTACCGTCATTGAAATAGTCTGTTAGCATTGTGAGATGCCCTACTGATTGCTCACTCACGTGCTCTCTCTGAGGGTGGGGGTGCTGCACGTCTGTCTGGGTGCTGGAGTGGGTGCTGCACATCTGTCTGGGTGCTGGAGTGGGTGCTGCACATCTGTCTGGGTGCTGGGCTAGTGCATTCCAAGTTGCAATAAAGCAACATGAGGGTTATATGTAGGTGTGTATAGCATATCTCCATCTACCTGTTTTTCTGTCTCAGATAAAAGAGACTGTTATTACGGTTGGAGTCTATTGGCTTTTCTCTTTCACCGAAACAAGTTATTCGTCTGCCCTTAGGCTTGCCATTCTTTTAGAGGTGCACGAATACGCAGTGGGAAGAAATATTTAAAATTATTAAGTGTTTCTGAACCGGTTTTGAAAGCTCCTCTGGGCTGGAAGCCAGTGGGTCCTTGTCCGTGTTTTGACATGACTGAGGTCAGTGACTCCGGAGCTGAAACAACTTGTAGCCTTGGCAGCTGGCGCAGGCCCGTCTGGCGGTGCGTGCAGCGCCTCCTCCATGCTGCTGTCACGGGGCTGGGAGTAAATGCGTTTTGACTGGATGAGAATGTAAAAGCTATTTTGGAGTGTTTTCAAAGGCACGGAGTTTAGAATAATGTAACCTGTTCGTTTTGTGTTCTGAACTGACTGTATATATAATAGGATTCAGGTTTCAATTTTTGCATTAAGTAAATGAAAGTATTCAAATAAGCCTTTTATAGGAGGGGAATTGCCTGCATGTTGAAATATTCCGAATAAAACCAGTTGGATTTAGGAAACGGAACTGGTCGCCAGAGGTTCTGGTCATGGTCTACCTACAAGCAGCCCTTGTGACCCTGGCAGTGCGGTTTTCTCCTTGTCCCAGGGGCTCTGGTCCCACAGCTTCCTGTCCCCTCGTCCACTGATGGGCACCAGCATGATGCTCAGTGAAATGGCAGACAGAGAGAGACAAATGCCACGTGATTTCACTTACATGTGGAATCTAAAGAACAAAATAAACAAGCAAACAAAGTAGAAACAGACTCATAGATACAGAGAACAGACTGATGATTGTCAGTGGGGAGCGGGTTAGAGGGATTAAGAAGTACAAATTGGTAGTTGCAAAATAGTCACAGGATGTACTAGTAAGGTACAGCCTAGTCAATAACAGTCACAGGATGTAAAGTACAGAATCCTACCTAATAAAATGGTAATATGTAAATTACCATCACTCCGCTACGCCCACGATTGGGCCAGCGGGAGGCGCAGGGGGCGGGACTCGGGGTGGCCGGGGTAGCCGATTGGGCCAGCGGGACGCTGAGCTCGTGTCGCCAGCGGTGGCATGAGCTCAGCGTCTGCGCCATGGCTGTGCTGGGGCACAGAAGGGGCCTCTGGGGCAGCGAGCTCACATCCCACCGCGGACCATCAAAAGCGGGGGAGCTGGGTGCCTGTCTGCTCTGGCACCAGGCCTTTCAGAAGCCTCCACTGAGCAGGAGGCTTCTGAAAGGCCTGGTGCACCAGCGGACAGGCACCCAGCTCCCCCGCGATCGAAAGTGAAAGCGTGCATGATTGAATCATGCACTGGGCCTCTAGTATAATCAATAATATTGTAATAACTATGTATAATGCCAGGTGGGTACTTGAAATATCAGGGGCTCACTTTATAAAGTATATGATTATCTAACCACTATGCTGTACACCTAAAACTAATACAAAATAATATTGAATGTAAACTGTAATCCTATATAATAAAAGCCTAATATGCTAAGTGTTTGGTGGTCCAGTTGTCCATTCAACCAATCAAAGCATAATATGCTAATGATATGCTAAGGTTGCTCAACCTCTCACTATGATGTGCACTGACCACCAGGGGGCAGATGCTCGACTGGTAGTTTAGCTTGCTGCTGGGGTCCGGCTGATCCGGACTGAGTGAGATGGGCTGGACATGCCCTGGAGCCCTCCCGCGGCCCCTCCTTGGCTGGCCAACCTCCCGCATCCCTCCCTGGCCCAGATCGTGGACATGCACTGGTGGGGTCCCTGGGCCTGGCCTGCACCCTCTCACAATCTGGGACCCCTTGGGGGATGTTGGAGAGCCAGTTTCAACCCGATCCCGCGGGCCAGGCCGAGGGACCCCACTGGTGCATGAATTCGTGCACCGGGCCTCTAGTTGAAAAATAAAATGTAAAAAACAAGAGGCTCTATTCCAACATGGGTCCATTCCAACATCCTCATTTGTAAAAGTTTCCTTAGTTCTGAATACTTTTTGTAAGAAGTGTGGCCTGTTGCTGGCCCTATGAGTGCTGTGCTGTTCTGTGAGCTTGAAGTTTGAGGGGTCGTGCAGAGTGAGGGGGAGTAACACGTGGACATGCCCCCTCTAGAAAACCCAGAGCCGTAGGCTCGACAAAGCAGCACAGAGTGTACCTGTGGGCACACGCGTTAGAAACAGGAGCCGCTGGGCTGACCGCTGGTTTTAGCGCTCATCCTGAACACAGCACGTCCGAGCACCCTCCGCAGGGCACCCTCCTTCCATTCCCCACCACCTCTGCTCTTCCTGAGGCGCAGACCGGACCGGTCACCTGCCCTTGCCTTTGACAGCGTTTGAGTTGATCCCCGGCTGAGGTAATGTGTGACAGAGAAGGAAGCTGAGAGGAGAGTGACATCATCGGACGGGCCTATAGCAGGGCTGTGTTAGCCATGCAGACAGGGTTGATGGAGCAGGCACGTGGCTGGGTATCTGACCCTGGAAGGACGTTAATACCGGAATTCCTGGTTTTATTTTGTTACTTTCTTCCTCAGGATAGTTTTGTATGTTTAATTTTCTAACCAAACTCTGGAACAAGTTAGGCTAATCCAAATAATTTTTTGCCCTCATGTAAAAGCTGTTGCATTGAAATATGAACGCAGTTACCTTCTCACTGAGCTTCTCTTGGCATTGAACTTGGATGAGTATATTGCACTGGACACTTGGCTTAAAAAATCATCTGTCATCTACCTACCTCTTCTTTTCTTTCTGTCTGTCAATCTTTTCCACCCACCTACCTACCTAGCTACTACCATCGGTGAGACAGCTTTGCCCAGACACTATAAGTAACTCAGACTTGTACTTAAGCAGAAAATGGCCCCTCTCTCTCTCTCTCTCTCTCTCTCTCTCTCTCTCTCTCTCTCTCTCTCTCGGTTATAACTTGTGTCTGAGGGAAACTGGCCGGGTTATTTCTCCTCCCCTACCGCACTGCCTTGGAATTTTACTTTCAAGATCAGATGCTCTGGAGTCGGACAGACCTTGTTCAAATCTTGCCTCTCTTTCTTCAACTTTGGGCCAATTTATTGATCTGAGTTTTGCTTTCTTACGCTGCAGATTATTTTGCAGATTAAAGGAAACATCATACTGAAAGCATTTAGCTTTACCATCCAGACTTTACCAAGCCAATCCTAGTTTTGGGGTGTGTTTCAGGAAAAGGAATATTTAAGGGAAAATACTAATCTCTGGTCATTCATAAAAGACTTTTTAATGAATGATCGATAAGCCACACACATGTCCATATATAAACGCACATACAGAAGGGAGCTTCTATGTGCGCATGTGTACCGACATTTACATACACACAGCATGAATTCAGAAGTTCGTTGACAGTGGAGTTTTCATTTTGTGAGAGAAGCCTGAGCAGTCGTTTGTAATGCCAGCAGTCCGCTTTTGTACGAACCCCAAGTCAGAGCGTATCTGTTCTGCGGTCTCACTTTTTACGTTTCCTCTGTGGACAAGATGGAGCAAACCGCAGCGCGGGTGAGGCCCAGAGGACTGGTTGCCAGCGGAGCAAGAATCCCGGGGAAAGGACAGAGATTGTCTTCTCACCCCAGACTGCTCTGTCCCCGTGGAGGGCAGGAAAACCCCAAAACAAAACCACACGGTGAGCGGCAGGGCGTGCGGGTCTGCGCTGAGGGCGGTGGGGTGCAGGAAGTCCTTAGGAGGGGCTCCGCTTGCCCATCAGTTCCCTCAGCCTCCCTGGCTTCCCGGGACTTCGGGTTAAAGGTCGCCGAGTGCAGCAGGTGCAGCGGGATCTTCAGACGACACGGTGCTTGCGGAGCGCCGGGACCAGCCGCGTCCTTGGTGGCTGCCTGGGAACAGAGCTGCGCGCCCCCCGCAGCCGTGTTGGCGGCGACCAGCGCCGCAGCCCCCTGGTCTCCGCTACCTGCTGACACGTCTGCGCCCACAGCTCTGAGGGGAGGACAAAGGAAGGAGGGAGAACGCGAGCACAGCCACAGGGAGCTCACCCTCAGGAGTGGTTTATCTCAGGGAGCAACACGGGGCGGCCAGCTCTCATTGGAGATTTATTTTCGGGAAAGCAGCTGGTGGGAGTGACGTAGAGCCTACTGTTTGTCTATGACAGCGGTCGGCAAACTCATTAGTCCACAGAGCCAAATAGCAACAGGACAACGATTGAACTTTCTTTGGAGAGCCAAACTTTTTAAACTTAAACTTCTTCTAACGCCACTTCTTCAAAATAGACTCGCCCAGGCCGTGGTATTTTGTGGAAGAGCCACACTCAAGGGGCCAAAGAGCCGCATGTGGCTCGCGAGCCGCAGTTTGCCGACCACGGGCCTATGAGATCCCAAGCCGGGCACTGTTAGAAATTGAAGGTGAAGATCCTTGATTTGGCACCCATGTCTTGGGTGCATGTTATAGGTGAGGCACTGTTCTAGGCACTGGATACACAGGACAAGTAAGACTTGGTCGCTCCCTTCAGGAAGTTCGCCCTTCTGTGGCAGAGAGACTTGTAAACAAACCCTCTTACTGCTTGACTACGTGTGCCGGGCGCAGAACCGGCCTCCGGAGAAAGGCAGATGTGGTCCTGCTCCCGGCAGACCGGGTGTTAATGAGAGGCGCAGGCAGGGCCAGCGGGACCGGCAGAGGATTGGGTAAAGGCCACTGTGCTGTGATGACCGGAACACCAGCCCTCATTCTTTCATTTTGGCTCAAATAAACCCACTGGATGACTGAAATGTTGCTTTTCTTCCCGTTTATAATGTTACTGAACAATCTTCAGTCTTTAATGATAGGCATTGGCTTTATTGATTTTTTAAAAAAAACATTTACACTCTGGTTATTATTTACTTCTAAAGGAAGTTATGAACAAATTCCACACAGCATGCCACTTGACGAATTATTAAAAATAATATTTAATATATTTTAATACCTAATTTTTCTTGTTCTTCAAGGAAGTTTTAGCCAAGTGCCCTTTGCTTCTTGTATGTTGAATTGATCATTCTGCTTAAGCACCTGTTTATGTTCACTTACTGATTTGACCTGTACTTGAATTAACTGTTTACAGTTGATACGTTGGACAGTGCTGTTAGGAAATGTGTTTCATTTTAATATACATATTTCAAATTCTGCTTGTAGAACTTTATTTGCTTTTGTATTCACTGTTTAATAATAATGATGATGTGTTACGGAACGGCAATGCCATTTATTTACTAAAGACTTTGCAATATTTACTTAGCAGTTTCCAGTTTTGAAATAATTAAACAATGCCGATTGCCATTCCTACAGCATTTTAGAGACCTCGCTGGTTCATTAGTGTAAGTGGTTCTGTCATCCCTGTTGCCAGTCGGAGGCACACAGTGCGGGCTTGTCACGCTGCTGAAATGGAAGCGTAAGGATGGCATCGCTGTGGCTAGCTCGTCCCCTCCCCGCCCTTGAGGCACGAGTTGGCTTTCTCTTTCATGACAGAACAACCAAACCAGATCATGTAAACGGACACTCTTGCTTCTGGTCAACAGGGGCCTTGTTGCTCATTGTCGGTTGGTGTTTTTCCACTCCTTCGCCATGCTGAGACTTCACCAGTCTTCAGCCCCGTCGCCCACCTTCCCCTTAGGATGGTCTCTCTTAAGATTTCGTTACGTTTTTATTTTGGGTGCGTTGGAGGCCATTTGAGTAATGCGCGTGGTTCCTCTGAGCACCGATGCGCCTGATCACGCTGGCTCCCAGGCTGTGGTCTGGAGGCCTGCTCGGTCAGGTGGTCTTGCTGGGCCTTTTCTCCCTCCATTGCCTTCCAGAGTCCTTTAGGGAGGGACTGAGTGTTGCTGCTTCCTGTTTTCACCAAACTGTGTGAAAGATAGGGTCATTCCGGAAGCATCCATTCAGTCCAGTTTGTTTGGCTCCAGAATTCACCCCCATGTCAGGACCGGGGTAAAGGCCGTGGAAACGGAGAGAAGAGGAGTGTAAGTAGGAAGAATCCAGGCTGGAGCAGGGCTGCGGAGAGCCGCGGGAGAGGAGAGCGTGGGGGCAATTGTGAGTTCAGCCCTGGGTGGCCGCTGACCCCGGGAAAGAAGCCGAGAGGAGAACACGCTTTGTGTAGGTGGGGTGGGATGGAATGAAATGTGGTTTGTTTTGTTCATCGTCTTACGTGTATGCTGGTACAGCATCCTGTGGGAATCCTGTGTCGAGTTGAAGTGAGTGAAGATGTATATTTGCTGGGGTATATTTGAGAGTGGCAGTACTGAGGCATTCATAGGGGCAGCCAATGTTCATTGAATGCCTGTAAGCTACTGTGATAAGGGCTTTACGCACATGATGTCTGATGTCTGTGCCTGAGCTTCCTCTTCCGTTAAAGGGGCATAATAGTAGGAGTGAACATGTGGGAAGTGCTTGACAGTATCTAGCACATAACAACGAACGTTTCGATGTTCGTTATCATCATCACAATTTAACGCGTCGTCTCTGCGGAGAGAGGCATTCTGTACGCTTTATAGGAGTGGAAGCTGTGGCCCAACCAAGTTAACGTCCTCTGCCCAGGGTCCCGGGACTAGTAAGGGGGAGAGTCAGAAGTTGAACCCAGGCCAAACCATGTTCCTAACTATGCCTGCCTCTCTCCTTTCCTTTGAACATGGCATCTTGAGGACGCCATCTCTCAAGTTCAATGCCAAGAGAAGCTGCAGGGCGCAGAGGAGAGAGGGGTCAGATACCTAACGCACAGAAGCTTGTTGAGTGTCACATGGACAGCGGCCTTTCAGACGCTGTAAGGAGAGCTTTTTAGTGACAGTTGTCATTGTAAGAGAGAAAGCTGGCAGGAAGATGAGGATGAGGTTTGGCATTTGAGAGCTACGAGTGAAGAACAAAAGGAGGGAAGGAAAGATCCACATGGAACAAAGCAGAGCGAGAGAGAGCGAGGATAAAGGGAAGATGATGTCGCTTCCGCGTTTAGGGACAAGAGCTGCAAAAAGGAGCCGTTGTTGACGCCAAGCGCTGTGTGGAGGTGAAGGGGAAGGAGACCGGAGGAAAGGCAGTCTGAGTCACTCTTGGCTGTTAACGGATTAAATTTATATCCGCGTGGAGCTCAAAACAAGTGGCTGTCAGGACAATGATAAGAAACAGAAACATGTGACCCAGTGATATCGATGAACCAGGAGCTCAGATTTGGAGCTTCTATTTATTCTTTTGATTCCTCCCCTTTTCCAGCTCCTACGATTTATCAGCAGAGGATTCTGCTAGCAAGCAGCGCCTGACACTTGTCAGCTTAGTTGGAGATCCAGTTGCAAAGCTCAGCTATCAGGCACCTGCGATGCTTCTCAGCCGATCTGAGCTGCCGTCGACGCACGGCCGGGCGAGGATGGACCGTGTGCACTGTTAACCTGGGAGAGCGCCCTGTAGTGCAGTGCGTCCTTTTACTCAGGCCAGCTTTTCTCATTTTCCCTGTATTCTTTGTGTCTGCGCTCTCCACAGCAGAAATGACTTACCTGTAACTCGAGAGCAACAGACCGTGGCGTCGGATGTTTAACTTATAGAACGTCTGTGTCTGTGAGGTGCAGCAGGGGCTGGGACTTTGTTCACCGACGTGAACCCAGTGCCCTGGATAGTAGGTCCTTAATAAACGCACTTTATATAAGGGTGAATGACTGTCCATGGAGCTTGATTTCCTGTTTATAAAACTTACAGTTTATCTGACACAACAAAATAATGGGCATTATTAGTGTGTTGCTTCAAACTTAATAAAAAATAGAAAACAGACTAGGTAAATTGCCATTAAGTATAATTTCTTTTACTAGGTGTACTGGTTAATAATGCGTATTTTTTTCAATAGATGGAGTTACACATATGTCGATATATATGCGATTTGATATGTATGCTATTTTATTGTATTGACAGCAAGCTTAAAAACTTCATATGTCAAATTTGCTGAAGGTGTTAACATCATAGATATTTTTACAGTTAAAAATGTCGAATTTTGTGCCAAAAAAAGACCATTTGTAAGAAGTTTTAATTCATTATTTTGAAGGAAAAGTGATTGTATACTTCAACAAGCTTGTGGTGAACATGCTTCATCTCAAGATACTTGTGGATGCTGGTTTAAAAACTTTTAAAAGTGATGATTTCGATGTGAAAGACAAAGAACGTCCCGGTCAACTGAAAAAGTTTGAAGACCAACAATTATAAGCATTATTAGATGAAGATTCATGTCAAACTCAATAACAACTTGCAGAAAGATTAAACCTTGCTCAGCAAACAATGTCCGATCGTTTACAAGCAATGGGAAAGATTTTAAAGGAAGGAAAATGGGTGCCACATCAACTGAACGAAAGACAAATGGAAAACCGAAAAGTCGTCAGTAAAATGTTGCTTCAAACAACACAAAAGAAAGTCTTTTTTGCATCGAATTGTGACTGGCGATGAAAAGTGGATTTATTTTGAGAATCCCAAACGCACAAAATCATGGGTTGATCCAGGTCAACCATCAAGATCGACTGCAAGGCCAAATCGCTTCGGAAAGAAGACAATGCTCTGTGTTTGGTGGGATCAGGAAGGTGTGGTGTATTATGAGCTTCTAAAACCAGGTGAAACCATTAATACTGATCGCTACTGACAACAAATAATCAATCTGAATCACGTTTTGATCCTGAAATGACCAGAATGTGCCAGAAGACACGGCAAAGTAATTTTGCTTCATGATGACGCACCATCACACACTTCAAAACCAGTTAAAGACACGTTAGAAGATCTTGCCTGGGAAGTATGAACCCACCCGGCGTATTCACCAGACCTTGATCCTTCAGATGACCACTTGTTCCCATTGATGGCACATGCACTTTCTGAGCAGCACTTCAAAACATACGAAGAAGTGGAAAATTGGGTCTCTGAATGGTTTGCCTCAGAACAAGAAAAGTTCTATTGGGACGGTATCCACCAATTACCTGAAAGATGGGGAAATGTGTAGCTAGCGATGGACATTCCTTTGGATAAAGCACTTTTGATGTTTCTCTTGAAATTATCGTGTTTTCTTTTATTACAAAATCCGCATTATTAACCAGTACGCTTGGTATATAACAAAACCAGGCTTTTCTGCAATTCAGACCGTCCGTGTGCCTGTGTGGGCGGTGGGTGGCAAGACTATGGTGCCAAGTTCAGGACCCCAGACAGCGCAGAATTGTAGCCTTGGCCTGCCCATGACTCTCGCCTTCCTTTTTTGCCAGTTTTCTTCATCATGTTTCCAAGCTGGCACACTGTGAACATCCGGAACCTGGCCACTCTCTCAGCTGTGAGGGGCGGCCTCTGCCGCTCCAGTAAGATGTACCTTCCGCTGTGATAGGGGTGAAGTGTGCAGTGAGCCTGCCCTGATGAGGTGCCCAGCGCCCATGATAGTGACGCAGCAAATGTACGTTAGAACCTGCTATATACACGCTAGTGTGGGGAATGAAAAGAAGGCACAGTTCACATCCTGGGGCAGTTTACAGGCTAGAACTTTATGTTGCAGATATACTTTATATACCATGAAGTTCACCATTTAAAAGTGGGCAGGTCAGTGATTTTTAGCATATTTGGAAGGATTGCAAACACCACCACCGCCTAATCAGAACGCTTTCATTACTTCAGAAGGAAATCCCATACACTGGTTAGAAATTACTCCCTAGTCTCCCCTCCCCCAGCCCCTGGCACCTACTAATCTACTTTTTTGTCTTTATGACTCTGCCTGTTCTGGACAGTTCGTATACATGGAAACACACAGTATGTGGCATTTTGTGACTGTGTTCCCCCACTCCCCTCGCACAAAGTGTCCCCGGCTCATCAGTGCGGCAGCGGGTGTTACTCTTCTCCTTTACTGCCGAGCAGTACTCCGCTGTATGGATGTGCCACGTTTCGTTTATCTGTTCACCAGCTGGTGGACATCCGGGCGGTTTCGGCTTTCGTCTGTCATAAATAACACTGCTGTGAACATTCATGCACAGGTTTTTGTGAAAACGTGTTTTCATTTCTCTTGGTGACACAGGGTGGGGCAAAAGCCGGTTTACAATTGGGAGTATGCGGACCAGAGTTGATTCTCACATGCTATCTATGAATTACTGTACTGTTTTCCGTTCAGCAGCCGCCGGCTGCCTTTTGTGTGTCCTGTGTCCTTGAGCTGGCCTTGTGCAGCCATTCAGTGCGAACCTTCCGGACGGTGTTGTGGGCGGAGCCCTGGGCAGGCCGGGGGCAGGGCTGTGCTTGGTCCCGGTTTGTTCTACGTATGAAAAGTCATCATGGTAACACTTACATGCACACAGCACAGGGGCAGTTAACTGCCATTCAGTCCTCACAGCAAGTCTGTGAGGACGCTGCCCTGGTCCTTTTCCACTGGTCAGAAAGCGGACGCTCAGAGCGGCCGGGGGCGGGGTGGTGGGGGTGGGGGGTGGACTGGCGTTGGCACCGGGGCCTTCGGGCTCAGTCCCCACACACTGCCCTGCTGTGATGTCCCCATCTCTGTGGGCCCTGCTTAGGGCTGGCTGCCCCTCCCTCTCGCCCCCGGCGTCCTGCCCGTTGGCCTTCTCAGCCCTGACGCTAGTGCCCCTGTCCCAGGCGTGTCTCTAGACCAGTGATGGGCAACCTTTGGAGCTTGGTGTGTCAAACTTCGCCAAAAAACTGAGCATAACTCGGGTAGTGTGTCACTTTGAGGAAAAAAAATTATTTCGCGATATTTATAGTTTAAATAACATAAATGTTTCATCCTCGGCATGCGGGCGCCTCAGCGGCCGCGTGTCATCAGAAATGGCACTGACACGCGTGTCAGAGGTTCGCCATCACTGCCTAGACACATCAGCTCCGGGCTGCCACTGTGTCCCTCCAGGGCAGCTCTCCGGGCGCCGCTGCTCTGGCCGCCCCGGCTCTCCGGGCACCACGGCGGCCCTGTGGGTGCTTCGGCCACGGGGGCTTGACGTGGACTCAGCCAGCCACGGCTGCTCGGGAGCCCTGGACCCTTCGCACAGCGGAGCGGGTGGGAAATACGTTCCCAGTTCCGCCAGCTGACTTCCGCGGACACTTGGCGCATAATCTGTTCTAAGTTGATAAATACCGTGTATCACCAAGTGCTGCAGCTCCCGGTGTTGGGGAAGCCACTGCGCTATTAAGAGAGAATTAGCACCTTCTCCCAGGAACAAAGCTAAGCCTGGTGCGGCCTGGTCCTAATCCCTGCCGGAAGTTCCACAATCAAAAGGGCGAAATGTGGCAAAGCAAAGATAAATCGGAGCAATGGAAAATATGCAAAGCCGCTGGAGAGGTACCGGTGACTCGGAAGCAGGTGATACGGAGAAACGCGCCCGAGCGCCGTGGCTGTGAACGTGCCAGTGCGCACTGGGGTTTTGAAATATTCCTCTGGCACTCACACGGCCGAACGGAGAGCTTCCACACTCACGGCGCAGAGAGGAATGCCCTAGAGTGAAAACAAAATAAAATGCTATTTAATATTCAATTTGATTTCCTTTAAGATGGAAAGCGTTAGTAAAAATAATAACGGGATTAACAGGATTGTCATTGTAGCATTAAAGTTTTCCCATTATCCCTTTGGCTTGGTGGTTTGAAAGTATTGTTTAACTGAAAAGGTTTTTGCAGGTTAGGCGAAATAGCATTTATTTTGCACAGTTTGATGGATTGCCAGCAGCAGCGAAGGCCTTCTGATCTCTTTGCATTTTTTCCTTTCTCATTACTTTTTCCTTCAGAGCAGTAATCATCTTACTGACTATAGAGGAGGTCCTTGAGTAGGTAGGCGTTAATGAGATTCTCCCGTGTGTTTGCCATGTCTGTGTGTCTGCTTCATCGTAGCTCTTAATAACTTGGCGAAGCTTTTGGAGATGAGGGAGGGGAGGTTTTCCTTAATTTTGTGATATACTTTGTCCTTTGTAGACCTGGGTAAGTGGCTCAATAGTAAGTAGAATTCTAATAAGTCGTGATTTTGTTTGTTTGTTTGTTTTTTGAGAAACTGAATGTTGTCTCATTCATTTTGACATAAAGACAATCCTCATGGAAGAATTGACCGCACCTCAAGAACAATTCTTTTTCAAACACAATACGTGGGCTTGTTGTATTGCATTGTTGCTTAAGAGGTAGGCCAAAGGAGAAAGAATAAATTAAAGCCTTTTATCTGTGATGTTTTTTACAACAAATTTCCTTCTCTGCACTTTCACCTTTGTTATTTCAATGTTAAAATTATTGTTTGTCACTAAATAATTGTGATGTTCACAATTACCCAATATTTTAAAACTGCATTTTTATATATTTTGCTCTGGATAGAAGACTTTTTGACCTATCATTTTATGAGTAATTTAAAATTTTCATAGCATTTATGTTAGTTTAGATGTGTAAAGTATACTAATTTTCAGCATTGAGGTGTCAGATGTAAACTGGTTATATTGTGAAATGAAGTCAAGAGGGAAGGGACATTTTCTATATTGCACGAAGGTCCAAAGCTGAAGACGCTGGGCAGCAGGCGGCGTTCCATTCGCTCTTGTTGGGCGTTCCTGTGGACGTGACAAGGGGTGCTTTACCAAAAGACACACGCCCTCCCCTGCTTTGAAGATGGGGTTGGAGTGCTGTGGGTTTATGAGAACCTGCTCTCAGCCTCACGTAATGGAGCTGCTCCGGGGGCTGGTCTTTCCTTCCTGATTTCTGGGCACTTGAGACTCTTTTGGAAAGTGGGCAGAGTTCTTGAGAGAATGTTTCAACTCATTCAACCTAAGATCCCTGGCGTGACTGAGCCTCCCCAGTGGAATCTAAGTACCGCTTCCTCGCTTCCCTGTTTTTTTAATGCCGAGCCTGGATAAAAACTAGGTAAGCCTAGGTTTTAGTTTGCATCCACCCTGGGTACGATGGGAATAGCATTTAAGCTGAGACCTGATAATTATTATTTTTTTTTTGGTTAATCCTCACCGGAGGATATTTTCTCCATTGATTTCTAGAGAGCGTGGAAGGAAGGGTGCGGGGAGAGGGGGGACATCGACTTGAGAGAAACACGTTGCTTGGTTGCCTCCTGCATGCGCCCTGACGGGTCAGGGATCGAACCTGCAACCTGACTATGTGCCCTTGACTGGGAATAGAACCCAGGACCTTTTGGTGCACAGGCCGATGCTCGTAACACTTAGCACACCCACCAGGCTGATAAGTACGTTTTTAATGAAATTTGCAATGTGATAAACCTATAAAATAAGAAGAGACTGATATCCAAGGGAAACAACCTGGGTGTGGGGTAGAATTCTTGGATATGTAAAGTATAGTTGCTGAGTGGGAGAATGAAATAGACTGGATGGTGCTCAAAAATCAAATAGTGAATCTGAAGACATAAGGCCTGATCAACAGCAGCAGCAACAACAGCAGGCATATAATATGATATGTTATGACATGTCTCTCATGAGATTTCTGAATTTCAAAATAAATAGAAAGTTCTACAGTTATGTAACCAGAAGAAAACATGTTACCTTTAAGTGGACAAAAATCAGAGAGACGTGAGAATTCTATACCCAGCCAAACTACTCTGCAGTCATGCCATTGTTCTAACATTAATCCTTTCAGGAAAAAATTAAGAATATATTGAAGATAGTGGCAAAATCAAGGCTGAAAAATCCACATACTACAATAAGAAAGAACTTGTATGCAACCAATGGAACTTGAATTGAATCTAAATAATTGTTAATAGGTTGTGAAGCCACGTGGATGTATTACATGAAAAATTCTTTTTAAAATAACAATGGAGGTTTTCTTCTTTTTTAACCTATAGCTCTTGAGTTCGCATGCATTTCTAATTAATTGATTGAAAAATCTATTCTGGCAAAATCCAGGCCAGGAATAAAAAGTGGGGGTTAAAGTAAGGATATTTAGGTGTGGGGAATGATACAAATATGATATACTGTCAGTTCCAGGGAAAAATGCCAGAAACAATTGATCTGATTTTAAAAAGTAATCATAAAAATAGATAGCACTTACAAAATACCTCAAAGTCCTATGCTAAATACTTTGTTTTTCTCAATTTACCCTGCATGCTATCAGGGATATTAATTGGCAGGTCAGTTTTATATACCTGCTAAAGTTTAATAAGCATTCATTAATATGAGAGATAAATTAATTTTAAAGTGTTTTTCATACTATTTCTCCCTTATTCTTAAATGGAAAAGTACAGGGAGTTGTCATAATCAATAGGAGTTGAAGGGAATTACTGTCCATCCAGCATGGAAGGAGAAAAGAATAAATCGGGTGGTGAGAGTTGTCATCCTTCCCTAAGAAAATTTAAGCACAAACGATTCCAGTAATTTATATTTTTTATTATGGCCAATATAGTTGGCTTGGTTTATATCAGATGGTAAAGGAGAGTCAAGTTTTTATTGAGGAATCAGGATCCGAGTTTTCTATCTTTGAAAGAGGAAAATATGTAGTTAATTTTCAGGATTCCTGTCAAAAGAATAATGAACTTCTGGGCATATTGGCTGAGCAGAGGGAGCGCAGAGCAGGGCTAATGGAATCTGCAGCAGCGAGAATTTCGTGAGAAAGCAGGTTCCTGTGATTTTCTATGAAGGGTTTTTGGGGATAGTGAGAACATAAAAACAGGAATGAAAAGTCAGTGGATAAGCCCTGATTGTGTTTTAATCATGGAGCCAATTTCTTAAAATACGTTTTCATTTTTATTTTCCATACAGGTAATGCTAAACATAAAGGAAGTATATTTCTGGGTAATATTGTAATACTAGCATTCCCGTTGCAGGAAAAATCCTGCAATAGGGTTTCCTGCTGCACTCTACCCCGCCCTGCCTGCTCTCCTCCCTTGTCCCCCGCCCCGCGTTCTCTGCCAGCCCCCCTGCTTTTCTCCCTTCTCCGCCAGCCCGCTCTCCTTCCTTCTCCCCCGGCCCCGCCTCCACTCCTCCCTTCTCCTCCCCCTGGCTTGCTTGCTTCTCCGCAGCTTTGCTCCCTTCTGCAGCTCTTGGCTTCTTTCTATGCTGTCTTGATATGCAAATTAGCCACCATCTTTGTTGGGGTAATTTGCATATTCATCCTGATTGGTTGTGGGCGTGGCTTGGTTGGTGGGCGTGGCTTGGACGTAGCGAAGGTGTGGTCAATTTGCATATTTGTCTATTATTAGATAGGATGGAACTTAGGAAGTTAAGCTGAATAGGTTTTGATATCTGAATGGATTAGGAAAACCCCTTTGGGGCACCATGGGCCGGAAGATCAGACAGACGCTGTATCAGTTTCTTTGCTATGAAGATTATAATCCAATCTTGTAGCATTTTTCCAATATTTTTCTGTAAATAATAAAGAGATTAAAATAAGCAAAACTATTATACTATTTTTTTTTGGGTTTAGTTTTCTAGGAATTTTCCTTTAAAAACAAAGTATATTTATAGTTAACACATTTCATTCTTAGAAAAATAAAACTGAAAATATTTAAGATGGACAGGAACGTATTTCTTATATTTTGAAGTAGTTACAGCTGATTAAACCGTTTCTAGCTTAATCAAGTATTTAGTAATTTACGTAGTTATCATATCCCCTATGTGGAAAAAAATATTTAATCTTGGAGGTGTTTGTTTGTCCATTCTTGAGAGTTATAAAATGGTCAGCTTTTTGGCAAGTGGCAGAGAAGTTGTAGGCACTACTAAACTGAAACTACCTACTCCTTTCCCCCTCACGCCGCTGCGTGGCCACGGGAGGCAGGCCTGAGTTATCCCGTGCGGCAGTGACTTACACTTGGACGGAGAGCAAATTGATGGCCCTTATCTGTGGAAGACTTTTATGAATGGCTGGTGTAAATCAAGAATTGAATGCCTATTTTTCCCTCTGAGTATAAATCTATGAGTGGGAGATTGATTTCTGAGTGACTTTTTGGTAACCCATTTAAATTGTCTCTTCTACCAATTTTCTATATTTTGGCATACACCGAGTAAGTGAAATATAACTTAATGCCAGCATGATAGATATGTTTTTCTCCTGCGAGGTAGTTCTGGAGTTCACCTGGATCTCTTATACAACTCAATAAATAACTCGGGTAATAGTCAGAGTAGAGAGCAGGTGTATGTAGTGGGAATCCCATTAATGGGAAAGACCAGAGCAACTATATCTACCTTGTAGGCAGGAAACAGAAAATGAAGTGTCACATATTTAATTTTAAAGGTATTTATGATCAAACGTGCTGTTAATCAGGGGAAAGAAGCAGGTGGGAGAAGGCAGTCATTTCTAGGGCATTTGCAGATACAGCGTCTTATGGGAAGTCCTGGGGAAGGACACACCATCTCGCCCAGGACCTTTAAGACTCTTTCCTAAAAGGCTTTCCTGCTGGAAGATGCAGCTTTCTAAAGCGAGCGGGGAGGTGCAGAGCCCACGGAGGACAGGAAGCTAGAAGCCAGGTGGTTTTAAAAATAATTTCACAAACACTTCTCCCTCACGAAAATTTGGATCTATAGGTGGCAACTTATTGGTGGAGGGGTTATAAAATGCATGACATTATATTATTTTCTTTTCAAATAAATGGCCGTTCTTTAAGGAAATTGTAAGACTCAAACAGTTAGCATTAAGGAAGAAATGGTAGGTCAGGAGATAAGCAGTTGACCCGGGTAGTTTTAAACGGAACTTTCGCAGCGATCAGAAGAGCCGGACAGTGTGAGTCACCTAGTACGTGCTCAGTCAGAACTGGCGAGAGGGCACGCAGCCTGGTAGGCAGGGGGCAGCGTGAGAGGGCTCAGAGTGTGGAGATGGGTTAGCTGTGTGACCCTAGGTAAGATACTCCCCTTTTCTGTGCCTCATTTTCCTTATCTCTAAATGACAATAGTGAAAGGACCTACCTCCTAAACTCATTAGGAGGACCAAATGTGTTAACATCCTATATAATAAAAGGCTGATATGCAAATCAACCGAATGGCGGAACAACCGGTTGCTATGAAGCACACTAACCACCAGGGGTCAGACGCTCAACGCAGGAGCTGCCCCCTGGTGGTCAATGTGCTCCCACAGGGGGAGTGCCGCTCAGCCAGAAGCCGGGCTCATGGCTGGCGAGTGCAGCGGTGGTGGTGGGAGCCTCTCCTGCCTCCGCGTCAGTCGGACATCCCCCGAGGGCTCCCAGACTGTGAGAGGGTGCAGGTCTGCCGGGCTGAGAGACCTCCCCCCACCCCCCAGTGCACAGATTTTGTGCACCGGGCCTCCCGTGTAGCTATAAAGACCTCACAATAGTACCTGGAACAAGGCATTCAACAAATGCCAGCCTGCATGAGCCTGGCAGACCCCTGCAGCCTTCTCAACTCCTGCCTTCAGTTCTCCGCCGAGATGTTTCTTCAAGGTGGTTTCTCCGTCCGGAGGGTCCCAGCCTTAGTGCAGCAGCTCCCGTTCTCTTGTTGCTCATTTAGTTGCTGCTTTTACTAAGATTCTCCTGTAGGACAGGTGGACTGCGTAAGATGCGGACCTCGCTGCGCCCCTCTCCGTGGGTCCCTCCAGGGGTTCCCCGTCGTCCGTAAGGCACTGGTCATGGCTGTTCAGCATTCCGGGTGCCAGGTCGTCAGGATGTCGCTTTCTTCCTTTCCAGCCGCCGCTCCCACAGGCCCTTGGCGAACACCACGCTGTTTGTCACTCAGCCGTGCGGGGCCGGGCAGGACGAAGGGCAGCAGTGGAGGCCGGGCCGCACGATCATCTGAGTACGCGTCGGTCCAGCAGTCCAGGACCGTCACCACTGTTCGTTAGAACATTGAACATCCTCTCAGTTATCCTCAGTGAGCAGGGAATGGAGATAGTGAAACCAGTGCTGGCTCAGGCCTCTGTCACGGGAGACAGGAGGGCCACGGAGCATTAGAAATGCGTCGGAGCCCTGTACACAGCCCCTCCCTGCTTCACCGTGTGACCAGTGACCGGAGCGCCGCTCGGTGCCTCGGGAACTGTCGTCCTCCTCTGGAAGGTCACAGCTCCCAGCACTTGACCCTCGGGCTGTCAGTGCGATGGAGTCTCCCCGGAGGTTCTTTCATGGGCAGGTTCTTGGGGGCATCACTCCGACGTCTTCATCCGTGGGCGCCTGCTGATGAATGAGCTGCCTCCCGTGCCCGTGTCTGCGCCCTGAGCCCGCACAGCAGCGGGGTGCGCCTTCCCCCGGCGCTGCCTCATCGCAAGCCCGTGGCCGCTTGTTCACGGTCCGCGGCCCGTTTCGCCGTGGCTTGTCTCTCTGCTGGGCTTCCACCCGTGTTTTGGCCAGTGCTCCCTCGAGGGCCCCCGTTTCTGTTAGATGTCAGGGGGGTTTGTCCCTGGGAGACGAGGCGGCACCGCGCCGCACCGTGCTGTCTGTGTGAACTAACGCGCGTGCGACCCGTCCGGCCAGGCTTTGGAAGGTGCTGGGCTTGGGCCGTGGGGCACACCTGTTCCTGCTGCACGGCTGGTGGACTGAGCTGCTGGTGAAGCTGGTCTCGCGTGTCATTCGTCCTGGGTGTGGACCATGTGACTGACATTTGAATCCCGTTATTGGGGGACCGGTGTTATTTAACCGAAATGTGGTAACTGGGATGTAGACATCTCAGACTGTACGACTCAAGGACGGCCTGTCGGCGACGACCAGTTTACAAACAGAGACACTGAGTCTCAGGAAGGGGAGGTACCTGCCGGGGTTCCCATAGCTAAAAGGTCTCAGCAGCGGGAACCTCTCTTTTCCAGGGTCTCTGGCCTCCAGTGTTGTAAGCAGGTCCAGCCTGTCTATTGATGCTTCTTCCAAAGACAGTATTGATGGAGTCTGCCTTACTCGTGAATTGTCTTTTTTAAAAAGTCATCAGCGTGTCTAATTAAGCCTGTAGCTCTGTAGGTTCTGTCGCTGCCTAACTGGGCTGACCACGTAAATTCGCCAGAAGCCAGAGCTCATGTGAACAATGAATTATTGTGCAAAGTCCTGGAAGCTGGTGGCTCACCTGACCTTCTATGAGCTGGTTGTTCGGGGGATGAATCAAGAGTCCTCAGTCTTGGAATGAAAGAGGGGCTACCCGGCACACATCAGAAGGCCCCTAGAAGGAAAGGGCTACCCAGGAGTCACGGGGAGAGACACTTCGAAAGAGCTGCCTGGAGACACCTGGTCAGGAGGGGAGATCCCGGGGGGCTTAGCTTCACTCAGTCTCTGCTCCGTTCTGGCCGGGGGAGGGGGGGCGGGTAGCAGGAGGCCACATCAAGGAGTTAAGTCTGAGCCAGGCTGATTCTGGGGTGCAGCTCAGCTTCCAAAGCTCAGGGGGCCATTTAGGAGCATCTAACGTTGTCTAGGCAGGGAGAGCTGGGACCTGGGGCAGACTGAAGGGTTGGTGGTTAGGCTTGGACTGTTGAAGGCTGAGAAAAAATATGATTAAAGGAAAAAGGGGTCATTATTTAGCCGCTAAAATGCCAGGCCTTGTGCATGGCTTTTGCTTATTAATTTTGTAATTCTCATAAAAATCTGGTTAGCAGGTGTTACAGTGAGAATCGGAAATGTTAAATAACGCTCCTACATTAATAGAATTAGTGGTAAAGCTGGCGTGGCTCAGTGGTTGAGTGTTGACCTATGAGCCAGGAAGTCACAGTTCGATTCCCAGTCTGGGCACATGCCCTGTTTGGAGGCTGGATCCCCAGTGTGGGGCATGCAGGAGGCAGCCAGTCAATGATTCTCTCATCGTTGGTGTTTCTCTCTCTCTCTCCCTTCCTCTATGAAATCAATAAAAATATATTTTAAAAATATTAGTGGTAAAGCTGAAATTTTCTTTTGAAACCCAGGCTCCTTTTAATATATCACACAGATCTTAAGAGAAAGGTACCAGACTAAAACATTATTGAAAGAAAGATACTCAGGGAGCATATTTCTCATCTTTGATCTTGAACTAAGGCTATTACGTGGACCTCAAACTGCACTTTTCTGTAGAAAACATGTTTGAAAATGTGATTTGGTACTTGGGCCATGCCGCAAAAACCTATTTTTTATATACATATCCATATGTCTTTGTGTCTCTGTAGCTGTACTTACCTCTTTATACATTTTTTTCTGTATTTAAAAAATGCAGGTCATTATTATGTAAAATACTGCATTTGGAGGCCCAGCGGGGGACCCTGGGAACTCTGCCCCGCACCTGGAGGGCCGCCCTTCCTGTCAGCCCCAGGCTTGATGGCGGAGCGCTGGTCCCGCTAACTGGGCTCACCGCGCAGGAGTGGCATCTGTCTCCATCTCCATGTGTGTAGAAGAGAAGCAGCCATTTCAGCGAATCACTTCTCAGGTCGTGGAAATTAGAGAAAAAAGGGAGTTACTTGTATTCTACGTTCCCTTCCTCTGACCATATAAGCACTCTTGCTTGTTTTTATGGATCGGGACTGTGTCTTAATCGTGATTAAAGCCTTTTTCTTTTAAAAATATATTTCTATTGATTTCAGAGAGGAAGGGAGAGGGAGTGAGGGATAGAAACATCGGTGATAAGAGAGAATCATTGATGGGCTGCCTCCTGCACGCCCCCTGCGGGGGATCGAGCCCGAAACCCAGGGCTTATGCCCTGACTGGGAATCCAACTGTGACCTCCTGGTTCATAGGTCGATGCTCGACCACTGAGCCACCCCAGCCGGGCTACAGTTCCTTTGATAGCAAGTAACGGAAACAGACTCTACCGACTGAAAAGGTACCAATTCTGAGGCTATGCTAGGTATTTCACATTAGCATCCCAGCCCCACGGGACCGGGACCGGAACTCCGCCAGAGGCCCAGGAGCATCTCTTCACCTGGCTCATCTCTGGCCTCTGCCTCTGTCTTCGACGCTCTGGCTTTGAGGTCACTTCCTTTCTGGCTCCTGAAAAAGCTGTGTTCTTCCCTGTCCGTGGACTGGTTGGCTCCATACCCTGAGCCCACAGTCCCGCACGCTGCCTCCTGGCTCGTGGAGCTCCAAGATGCAATCTTTTTGGCAACCGACCAGCTCTGTGACCTTGAGATAGCACACTGACCTCTGTCTGCTTCCTCAGATGCAGGCGGGTCTGCCTGATGAGGCGCAGGTACCTCCTGAGTTGAGCCCTCTGAGTAATAAGAAAGGTTTTGTACAAATCAGGAGTGTTTTTGTTTGTTTGTTTTTGTTGTTTTTTTTACTATGAGAAGACTGGTTTATAAAATGATCCTCCCCATAATTCCTTTAAGATTCAACTTCTCAATCTTTTAAACCGTGATTAATTGACAAAATTAAGTTTATACACATCAGTTAAAAAAAAAGTACATCCATTGGATAGAGAAAGGAATTCTTAGAATGTGACAAGAAGTCAGTAAATACATGTGAAATGGTTAAAAACAGTGTCTTGCAGGCTGCAGGAAACAGGGCATCCTGCTCCTTGGACTTCGGGGGAATTATTTCTGGGATGAGGATGACATGGGGGCCATTTTTGCCGTATTCTTGCCATCTTGTTGTCGTGGGCATCGGCATATTGGTCTGGGCACTGACACTGGTGCTGAGTCGGCCTTCACACGGCGCCGTGTCATCTGGCCTAGTGGTCGGCAAACTCATGAGTCAACAGAGCCAAATACCAACAGCACAACGATTGAAATTTCTTTTGAGAGCCAAATTTTTTAAACTTAAACTTCTTCTAACGCCACTTCTTCAAAATAGACTCGCCCAGGCCGTGGTCTTTTGTGGAAGAGCCACACTCAAGGGGCCAAAGAGCCGCATGTGGCTCGCGAGCCGCAGTTTGCCGACCACGGATCTGGCCCGTCGGGAGCGACTGGAGGCCGTTTCAGTTCCTCCTGGGGCGGGCTGTGTGTGGCCGAGTGGGAGGTTTGATTTGGGGGTGCAGTCTGTGACTCCTCGGCGGAACATTTGTGAACTCCTTCTCCAGAGGACGGAATACCCAACAGCTAACAGGTAAACGAGCTCGAAGGATTGCAGTCGTGGGAAGACAGCCGTTTGTCATATATTTATGCTGAATTTACATACCGGCCCTCGTCACTTAAAAGAAATGTACTTTGCCAGGTTTTTAAAGAGAAACTCTTGACGCAAGGGATTAAGTGCTAGAGACATCGGCTGGACTTGACTCTTAAGAGCCCAGGAGTGTGGACATGTCAGGGAGGCCTGCACCGCGGCCTGTCAGAGAAGGGCGTGGGCCGGCCGCGTGCTGGAGCAGGCAGATGGCTGCCCCGCGTTCCTTTTCAAGGGCCAGCTTCCCTCCCAGGTCTGGTAACAGAATTTGCTGATAGCCCCAAATACATTTCTTTCTCTAAATCTAACAGAGACCCTCCCAAACCAGCCCGCCTTCTCCAGAAAGAATTTCATGACTCATAGCATGCTATCAGTAAGATGTGTAAATACTCGCTCACAGCCAACAGTGACCAGAACCTTCTTTAGGAGCCTTCTCTCTCGGCGTGGAGATTTCTAGCTGAGTTAAGCTAGTTTTCCATTTATGTGAGAGGCCGGTTTTCCCGAAGTTTCATGCTGATTGCAGAACATGCCCCCAGGGACTCCGGCAACATTAGTCATGCTGACCGGTGGATTCCAAGTGCACAGCACAGCCCTCAAGCCCAAGTGAAACCAGGTGGCGGCCACGGGACACGCCCGCTTTGGCCTACATTGTCTGGTTCCCTGCTTCAGCCCTGTTCCCAGCTGGCCTCACATGGATGTTAGACCAGAGCAACTTCACAGCCCTCTGTAATGCTACCCATGTTTTGCCATTGCCGTTTCGGATTTATAGTCACGTCCAAAGGTGTGTGCAAGTTTGGTTTAAGTCTTTCAGCTGGGAGGAGGGCTAGGTTATTTCCTTTCTCTGAGAAAAGTCAGGCGGGTTCTCATATTAATAAGCTCCCCTCTCCTCCTCCTCCCCCCCCCCCCTTTTCCCTCTCCCTCTCCATCTATCTTTTTCTCCACTTCCTCCTTTTCTCTGACCTCCTCTTACTTCCTCTCCCCCTCCTCAGTAGGTTTACATTAAGCAGGAAAAAAATTCCAGCACAGTGTGGGAGCGAACTGCGGCGTTAAAGACTGCTTGGCCAAGAAGCGATTAATCCCTGAGCAGCAGCCTTTAGGGACCAGCACCAAATACAAACATGTTAGAAACCTTCCTGCCATTGCAGCTCAGCTGACTCAGAACATTTTTAAGAACAGTCGTCAGTGCCCAGCAGAGAAAAAGAGACTGTTGTGAACTTAAGAAACTCTCGCCTTTCACGCGGCTCTTACTAGTATGTAGCACCAGCTTGACAGCCTTACGGATGACATGCAAGCTGCAGCTGAGGGCACGCATCTGTGTTGTCAACACAGTTTTACATGGAAGTTTTCTGTGAACTTAATGGTTTATTAGTCAGTTTAACTTTTTGTTAAGTAGGTTACTTTGCATGTAAATACTATAATGCATTAAGGAAGTGTTACGGATTGTTATCCCATGTATGGCGCCATTTAAAGCAATGTTCCCTTTAAGCGGTTCATTGAAGGAAGTTTACTAAAGGGAAAAGAACAGGCAAGAGGCAAAATCCATACTTGTGGGTCCATCTTTTTATTTTTAAAATATTTTTTATTGATTTCAGAGGGAAGAGGAAGAGGGGGAGAGGGATGGAAACGTCATGATGAGAAACATTGATTGGCTGCCTCCTGCCCGCCCCCTATTGGCGATTGAGCCTACAGCCCGGCATGTGCGCATGTGCCCTGCCCGGGATTCACACCCGGACCTCCTGGTTCATGGATGACGCTCGGCCACTGGCCACACCTGTCGGGGGATGTGTCCATCTTCTGAGCTGCGTTTGCTGGTAATTTGGGCTGTTTTGTGATGGTCTTTTTCTCCCTCTTTGAGGACCTGGAATGAGGAAGTGCACGCAGTGCTACTCCCCTTGCCCGGTCAGGGAGCCGTGTGATGGAGAGAAGCTTAGGAAAACGTATTTCCAAAGTCTCATTTAATGATTTAATGCAGACGAATGTGTTAATTGGATTTTTCTTTCACCAGGGGCCTGTAAGAGAATTTCCACTTTGTTCCCTTTGATTTTTGTGCGTGACAGTGGAGTCTTTATTCAGGTCCTCTCTTTGTTCATTTTATTGAGGACAGTGTCCTAGCGGTGCCACCTTGTCCTTACCCTGCGGAAGTGCCACCCACTTCTTTTGGAGGATACGGGGTGCCATAGCTAACAGCTACCATTTATTGAGGATCTCATACATTTATTCATTTTGATCCTCACCACGCCACAACCACCATCTTCATCTCACAGATGGGCCGTCTTGGGCTAAGAGGCGTTGAGTAGCTCATCCAAGGCCCAGCTACGTCACCAAGCTGGGATTCCAGTCCAAGGCTACTGGACCCACCGGGGGGTCCTAGCTACCACCCCAAAGCTGTCAGCTCTCGGGTTCTGAGTTGTAGCCCTGCTGGGCAGTAGAGCAGGCCGCAGAGAGGTCAGCATCGCAGGGAGAGCGGGCGCGTCCTGGGGGCGTCCTCCTGCTTCCATACTGACCCTGAGAAGGCTCAGACACAGGCTAGAACGCACCCATTTTGTGGAAGTGGACATTCGTGTCCTTTTGTTTCACAGGGATTGTTTTTGGAGGAAAGATGATGGGCTAAATTTCTAGATTTCGTTTTTTAAAAATTTATGTTATCTTTATTGTTGAAAGAATTACAGAGGGTCCCTTTTTTTCCCATTGACCTTCCCCACGGCCTCCCCCCCACCCCACCCCCAGGCCTTCACCATGTTATTAGATCAGTTTTTGAAGACTTTTCCTAATTGTCAAGTCCTCTCTGGACACCATTTTGCCCCCTCCTCTCTGTTCTGTGCGGGGACCTTGCCCTTTCTTGTGGATTTATTAGGAAGACTCCAAACCCGTACTTCCAGACCCGCCCTCTCCCCTGAATCACTGGTGAAGCACCGATTGTACAATGGAACCAACACCGGCTTTTCTCTTCACTAAAAATATTTAAAAAGATAGGCCTGTTGCTCTTGACTAAATGTTAGCTTTGGAAATTAGTTCTAAATTATGTTTAAGGTTGTAAATGAGCTTGGCATCATGTGACATGCATGGGAAATTATTTTAAGGCGTTTAGATCCATAATGGTCCCAAGTAATTATGCCATTTTATTTTCCACACAATATTGATTTTAATTGTAACACTAATGAGCACTGAGGACACTTCACATTCACTCATGTAAAGTGATTGGATGAATTGAGGTCTGGTGACAGTTGATGGATTTAATGGAAGTTTAGATTCAATTTGCATTTCAGTGGTATATTACGGCTGACTTTAGAAAACTTTTTAGGTAGGTTTACTTGGTAAATTAAAGGATTCGGGGGGGGATGATTATGAAATAATTGATTAAAAGGTGTGTAATATTAGTTTTCATTGAACTTAAACTTGTATGGGTTCAATTTAAAACCTAATTCAATACATTTTGGATTTTATATTTCCCGGAACTCCTCTGGAGCATTAATTTTGTCATGCTTGTCATTCTAATCTAATGATGATTTAATGTCTGCAAACCTGAATAAATTTGTATGCAAGGAATTCTGTGTATCTAATCAATGAAGGTTGAAATTTGGCAAATGAGATGATAAAAAAATGGAAAATTTTAAATAGAAAATGAAAATAATGATTATACGTTAGAAAGTACTTTTATTAATGTCCTTGGCTAGTAAACACGTCTTTTTTTCTCTTCTTTTTATCGTGTAATATTTAGAAGGTGATTGAACCTTGAAAGAAGTAACTACTACTACATTGTGAAGAGTATTTAAATTAGAGCAGAATCTCAATGCTCACTTTCTGTCCTCTTTCCCTGAAACTTTGCTCCAGAATTCTAAATAAAAAGCAGAAAGAGGCTAGACTACCTTTTCAAAGCTCCTCCACCTTCCCCAGAAACCTACAGAGACCATAGAACGTTCTCTAATCAAAGTGTTCCTTCACTTCGTCATTGATAAAAATGCAGAACTTAGGACATGGGCTAGATTAGTCACGCTGAACATGAATTCCTGGCTTAGGGTCTAGCGGGCAGCAGCCCCTCCTCATTAACCCAGGGAGCCCCGTCCGGGTTAACATTGCTGCTCTTTCTCAGAGATCCGATGACCCTGGAAGGCGACTGGTCCAGCCTGAACACTCAACAAGGAGGCTTCACTGCCGTCCTTCTCCTTCCTGGCTCACTGCCCTGCAGGGGTGAAAGGAGATGGTCCGATGCCACAGAATGTGTCTGCACCCGAACCAAGTGAGGAGTATAGGTGACTCTTCAAGGAAAAACCCCCAGACTTCGTTCCATACCGGAAGTGTGGGTGGGTTTTGAGGTGAAATGGAAAATCAATGTGATTATGGTTCAGGCTGAATTGGACTTAAAAAAAAGAAGAGGAAGTTAGCATAGTATCACAACTATTTTATAGTATATGAAAAGCAAAACTTTAAATTTATGAAACCTCTGATCCCCCATTAGAGATCAGCGTTAAAACTGCATATGACTCAGGGGCACAGGAAGTGAGGCAGGTCGTTGTGCAGACGCGTGGGCGAAGAGCAGCGTTACCCCCGGCAGCACCGGCACTGCTCGGAAGAAGCCCACGGCTGACTTCTCCGAAAGAGCCAGCACGATGGCAGCGAGAACCCCCTACTCAGGGGCGAGAGGCGGGGCCGTTTCTCTCACATCCTCCCACTGGCTCCCCCCGGGCCTGGGACACGACATTGGTAGGGCAGGCGTGCTTATTCCACATCTCACAGATGAGGAGATGGACTGGGAATAATTCAGCTGCCCAAGGCTTCATGGGTAATATTTGCAACTAAGCTCCCCTCCGGACCTTTTGAAACCCTGTCCCCCGCAGGGCTTTTCAGGTGCTGCTCTGTGTGGTCTTGTCATTCTTCTGATTTTATGCATTACAGTGAACACTAAGCCAGAAATTTGTTCTGAAGACCCGTGTGGCGCTATTATTTCATACTCCCAATATGACTTCTCATGAAAACATGTTCCCAGGATTATCATTTTGTAGTTGTGTCATTTCTCTTCCGGCTAAATTTGACACCTTCACATCCAGAAGGCAGAGGTGCCAGGTATTGCTCAGGTTCCTGTGAGCGAGGCCTCCTAAGTGGTCACGTGTCCCGTGGTTTCCTGCCGTCCGTGCGGCCTGTACAAAGTGGACAGCCTGCCTGGGAGGCCCCAGGCGGCATGAAGGGGAGTTGGGTTAGTGCAGTGTGTCCCGGATTGGCTTAGTTCTTTACCGTGGCTGAAAAATAAAGAAATTCTCCTTTTACATGTGTTTCTTAAGGATCTGATACGCTTTTGAGTGACATATCATGGTTTGCTTTATAGAACAGATAAAACATTTTCATTCATGCATTAGTTTTATTATCGTGATTTAAAGCCACCAGCTTTGTGAGAGGAAGACAGAACGGCTAACAGCTCTGACGATGCATATGGAGACCACCTTCCCTACCCCGGCCTCTCTGTGTGCCAGAGGCTCCCGAGGGGATCAGAACGGGACACGCATTCAGTTAGCTCCCAGACTGACCTATACTGGACTGTTGTTTATTTTATATTATTTTTGTTGTGACTTAAAACATTTTATTTTTATTGTTGAAAGTGTTTCAGATGTCTGCTCCCCCGCCCCCCCCCCCGCCCCCCGCCATTTATCCCCTCCTCCTCACTTCCAGCCCCTCCCCAGGCTTCACCAGGCTATTGTCTGTGTCCATGGCTTATGCATATCTGCATCTAAATTCTTTGGTTAATCTCTTCCTGCCCCCTCCTCCCCCTTCCCTCTGAGAATCACCTGAACATGGAGGGACCTGGAGAGTATTATGCTCATTAAAGTAAGCCAGTCAGAGAAAGGCAAATATCACTTGCCCTCACGTATATGCGGAATCTAATGAATAAAATAAACTGACAAAATAGGTCCAGAGACATGGAAGCATGCAACTGGACTATTTTTTAAGGTTACAGCTCTGTCAAGGTGGAATTGATATACAACAACCTGAAAATATTTAAAGGGCACAATTAGGTAAGTTTTGATATGTATACATCATGAAATCACCACCACGGTCAAGACAGTGAACATATTTGTTCCTCTCCTCACATTTATTGAGTGGAGCTGTAAGTCCTTCATCAGTTGTTTGCACATGTCCCCATCATCAATCACTGATCTGATTCTTGTCACTGTATATTAGTTTGTATTTTCTAGAGTTTTATCTAAAATGAAGGCATGTAGCCTGGCCGGCATGGCTCAGTGGTTGAGCGTTGACCTATGAACCAGGAGGTCACAGTTCAATTCTCAGTCAGGCACATGCCTGGGTTGTGGGCTCAATTCCCAGTGTGGGCGTGCAGTAGGCAGCCGATCAGTGATTCTCTCTCATCATTGATATTTCTATCTCTCTTTCCCTCTCCCTTCCACTCTGTAATCAATAAAAATATATTAAAAAAATAAAAGAAAATGAAGGAAGGTAATGTTTTCTTTTTGCTCTACTTATTTTGTGATTCATGCATGTTTGGTGCATGTATCAATTGTTCATTTTTATTGCCAAGTAAGAACTGCATTATATGGATATACAGTTTGTTTATCCATTCATATGTTGATGAGTATTTGGATTATTTTGAAGTTTGGACTCATAACTAAAGCTGGTATGAACATTTGTGTATATCTATGTACATACATGTATTTTTCTCTTGGGTAAAACATAGGGCTGGAGTCATATGGTAGGTATTCAAGCAATTCAGTTGCCAAATTCCCAGTTCTTGGCAATCATTGTCCGTGAATGTCTGGGTCTGTTTTTGGACTATCTCTTTGTCCCATTGTCCTATTTGTCTCCTTTTACACCAGCACTGCACTGCTTTATTAAAGTAGCTTTATAATCTTGAAATCAGGTGGCATTAGTTCTCCAGCTTTGTTCTTCTTTTTCAAAATTCTTTTTGCTATTCTATATGGATTTTAGAGCCAGTTTGTCAATTTCTTCCAAAAGGTCTGCTGGGATTTTGATTGGGATTACACTGAATTTATAAATCAATTTGGGAAGAATTAACATCTGAACAGTATTAAGTCTTTCAAATCATGAACAAGATCTTTGGGTCGCTGAAATTTAGAACCATGTCTGGGTGTAAAATGTAAATCACTCCGAATCACTGATCGGGAGAGAAAGCAAAGGGGATTCTAGGGTGCCTCCCAGTTAGAATAAGCAAGACCCTGGGAATTGGCCTTCCTGCTTGATTCGCCTGACCAGGTCCCCACAGAATTCTCACTTACCATGCGATGTCTAAATATTAGATGCCTTACCCCAAATAGTAACCTTCTCCACACGCAGCCTTGTCACGCAGGTGCCACGTGACCGTGGATACGTACACTCACCTGGTCTGCTGACACCCTACCAGATGGTGGGCATTTTGGGTGAGGTTAGCGGTCCAAGACTATCCACATTCTCTCCTGATCAGCTACCCCTTCTTGGCAGTTTCCTGCGGGGAAGGCAAAGGAACGTCTGCGAGAAGAGGAAGCCGTTGTTAATGGGAGACCGTTGTAGCAGGGAAGGGAAGAGGCCGGGGCGCCACAGGCGTTCAGACAGCCCGTCTTTACCGGGATACAGGCTTTCCTGGGGGATGGACGTTCTCTGCTGCGGGAGGGTCCATGACAGTTTTGAGCCCAAGCTTTGACGTGGGTGACGGGATCATCACCACCGTGGCGGGTACCACAGGCCCGAGTAGGCAGTTGTGTAAAGATGACAAGTGGATTGGTGACTGGGCCCCGCAGATTCACCAGCAGGTGTTCAGGGCCAGGTCGAAGCACGTTGGTCAGTGAGAGTGGGCCTGTGCTGACCTCCTACGTGAGAACACCTCTCTCCAACGGGTCGTTGGTGGTCGAGGGCATGAAGTTGCCCGCCTGGGTTCAGACTGTCCCTGTGCTTGCCGATCTGGGGACTCCGCTGCTCTAAGCCCTTTTTCTTGGAGGGCACGGGGAATTGTGAGAGCATGGAGAGGTTAACAGTAAATACTTGGGTTTAGTGTACTTGGTACATCGGGTGTTTTTAGCATACTGTATTTCCCCACTTTTTATCTTTAATTTGGTGTGTTCTCGTTGCCATGGACTACCTGAGAAAACGTGAATTGTGTGCTCAATGACCCGCCTTTGTTTTACGCCCTGTCAATTATTTGTTCAGCTCACCCCATCGCACCTCCCGAGCTCCCTCCTCCTCGTTTGATCTTCTCTTCTCACCCCAGTCAGGCCTCTCTTCCACTGCACAGCCAGTTTCTCCCGGGCAGCCTGCCCTCACGCACCACGGATGACTTATAGATTAGAGCGGGTGGGCAACATGTTTACTGACAAGGCAGCAAGCAGCCTGCCCGGACCCAGCCTGTAAAACCAGAGGCCAGGTGCTCTTCCTCCTCCGAAGTGAAGCTTTAGGGTTATATTCTTAACATGTGACTTAGGGAGTTCAGAATACCTTATGTTCTGCATAGCAAAGCTAAAAGTATTTAATAAGCTTTGGCAAAAATAACAAAAATAAGCGTGTGGTAGATAGTGTGCTGCCAACTAACAGTTTATTTTTAAAAAAATCTTTATTGTTGCAAGTATTACATATGCCCCCTCTCCCCCCCGCCCCCACTGACCTCTTCAGCCCACCTCCACCCCCCCCCCCCCCGCCCCCGCCCCAGGATCGGCTTATTTTATTAGCTGCAGAATGAACTGTGTCACTATGAAAGCTAACAGTACTTGTTTGTGACTTCTTTAGAACAGGAATAAGGCAAAAATACTCAACCCAGATAATGGTGGCTTGAAAACCGTTTATGTCAAATATGTTAGAACTTGAAATAGTTGAAGGCTGGGACCCAGATCAGGAGTAATTAACTAACATAGCTGACAGATGTCAGCAAATGCTAATAAAACGTGTATACCCTGAGTATTTTCCAGCTTGTAATTAACTGCACAGATGATGTGCTCTGATTTTGTCACTAACTGCTCATTAACGAGGGAGAGGACGTCAGTGACCAGGCCCAGAGTGCCAGCTGAATACCAAGTTCCGCTACGTCTCCCGCAGCTGGAGAAGCAGGCGGGACACCAGCCGCGACGAGGTTTGGTCTGTGCTACTTTCTCCATCGGTGCTTGCCAAGGGGAAGCGGAATTTGTGAAATTCAACTCTGAGTGACCTCGAAGATAGTAAATCTGTGGTCAGCAAACAGTAGCTTTCATTTTTAGATTCTTCATATAAATTTATTGTCATCAGGCCAGTGACATCACCATTGGAAGTTCCATAAAAGATGCAAATAGATAATTTCAAGTTCAATTAAAGCTAAGCGGAACACAGCCTGCCAGTATGAGGTGGAGACTTGACTGCAGAATACAGTTAACGGAAGAGGTTTAATAACAAAAGCGCACGGTTGTCCTCACGCGCGGCCTTCCCTCTGGCAGAGCAGAGCAGTGCTGCTCATGTGGCTGATGAACGTCGAGGCATAAACCAGAGGTGGCGCCGGGGCTTCTGACTTCGAACAGGGGCCCCTTGTGCTCGTGAACCTCGCTTTTGGGTTCCGGTCACCCGTCCCGAACCAGCGCTGCAGGAGCGCCCTGTGTGCTGGGCAGGCCCTGGGCGCGGTGTGAGCCACGGCCCGCATCTCGGCCGCCTGCGCTCAGGGGAGGCAGACACGCAGTCACAGCCACAGTTGTCACTGGCGGGCGCCTTGAAGGGCAGGGCCGTCTTGTTGTCTTCGCTGCCGGAGGTCGAGAAACGCTCCCTGAGGAAGCACGGGCGGCTTAGGTTGCGACGTTGAGATCTGAAGTTGACCAGGTGAAAAGAGGGGGGAGAGCAGGGAGAGGGAAGGGCTGGTGCGGAGGCCCGTGGCGGGGGGGGGGGGGGGGGGGGGGACTCGAGGTGCTTAGAGAAGGCCAGGGAGGCGGGAGCAGAGAGAGCCGTGGGCCACGTTATAGATGGTTCTGGAGGGAAGAGCCCGAGCTCGCAGGGCCAGAAAGCCCATTGCAGGAGAGGTGTCTTCATGCCGCAGAGCAGCCGGCACCCACTGGCGGGATGACGGGAAGGAGGTAACATGAGCACGTTTCGGTTTTGATAAGAGTCTGTGGCTGCGATTAGAACCTGGATTGACATGAGCCAAGCTGGCTTGGGCGAGCGCCCTTAGGAATCATTACCGCTGTTTTGGCAATAAGCATGGGAGCTGACAAGAGGCACAAAGGTTGAGGTGCCGTTGCCCAGCGCGCCCCCCGCGCCCACTCTCCCGCAGACCGCCGTGGTGGCGCCCCTCCGGGATCTGCCCGCACTGCTGTCTCCCGGAAGGGACAGTCCAGTTCTGCTCTCACGTCTGAGTCAGACGTGATGGATCCCTCCTGGGCCCAGGCCCCGGCTCTGCGCTCCCTTCCTGGGGGCCTCTCCGCAGAGGGCTCCCCCAGCCTTCACCCTCCGCCGCCTGGACGTCTCCCAGACACCCCCAGCCCCACGTGGCCTTCCTGTCACTCCGCTGTTTCTGTCCGCAAACTGGTTTCTCTGCGCCCTCCTCCCCTTTTCTCTCTGCGCCCTACTCCCCTTCTCTCTCTCTGTGTCCTCCTCCCCTTTTCTCTCTGTGTCCTCCTCCCCTTCTCTCTCTGCGCCCTCCTCCCCTTCTCTCTCTGCGCCCTCCTCCCCTTCTCTCTCTGTGTCCTCCTCCCCTTCTCTCTCTCTCTGTGTGTCCTCCTCCCCTTCTCTCTCTCTCTGTGTCCTCCTCCCCTTCTCTCTCTGCGCCCTCCTCCCCTTCTCTCTCTGTGTCCTCCTCCCCTTTTCTCTCTCTGCGCCCTCCTCCCCTTCTCTCTCTGTGTCCTCCTCCCCTTCTCTCTCTCTCTGTGTCCTCCTCCCCTTCTCTCTCTCTCTGTGTCCTCCTCCCCTTCTCTCTCTGTGTCCTCCTCCCCTTCTCTCTCTGTGTCCTCCTCCCCTTCTCTCTCTCTGTGTGTCCTCCTCCCCTTCTCTCTCTCTGCGTCCTCCTCCCCTTTTCTCTCTGTGTCCTCCTCCCCTTCTCTCTCTCTGTGTGTCCTCCTCCCCTTCTCTCTCTCTCTGTGTCCTCCTCCCCTTCTCTCTCTCTGTGTGTCCTCCTCCCCTTTTCTCTCTGTGTCCTCCTCCCCTTCTCTCTCTCTGCGTCCTCCTCCCCTTCTCTCTCTCTGTGTGTCCTCCTCCCCTTCTCTCTCTCTGTGTGTCCTCCTCCCCTTCTCTCTCTCTGCGTCCTCCTCCCCTTTTCTCTCTGTGTCCTCCTCCCCTTCTCTCTCTCTGTGTGTCCTCCCCTTTTCTCTCTCTGCGTCCTCCTCCCCTTTTCTCTCTGTGTCCTCCTCCCCTTCTCTCTCTCTGTGTGTCCTCCTCCCCTTCTCTCTCTCTGCGTCCTCCTCCCCTTTTCTCTCTGTGTCCTCCTCCCCTTCTCTCTCTCTGTGTGTCCTCCTCCCCTTTTCTCTCTCTGCGCCCTCCTCCCCTTCTCTCTCTCTGTGTGTCCTCCTCCCCTTCTCTCTCTCTGCGTCCTCCTCCCCTTTTCTCTCTGTGTCCTCCTCCCCTTCTCTCTCTCTGTGTGTCCTCCTCCCCTTCTCTCTCTCTGCGTCCTCCTCCCCTTTTCTCTCTGTGTCCTCCTCCCCTTCTCTCTCTCTGTGTGTCCTCCTCCCCTTTTCTCTCTCTGCGCCCTCCTCCCCTTCTCTCTCTCTGTGTGTCCTCCTCCCCTTCTCTCTCTCTGCGTCCTCCTCCCCTTTTCTCTCTGCGCCCTCCTCCCCTTCTCTCTCTCTGTGTGTCCTCCTCCCCTTTTCTCTCTCTGCGCCCTCCTCCCCTTTTCTCTCTCACTCGTGTTTGTGCCCTGGGCTTTAAGATAATACGTGTCTGTTGAATGAGTGGGTGCCTTCAGGATATAATTCCAGGAGTAGGTGTTCTGAGAAGAGGGGAGACTCCTTACTCCATCCGAGAACAAGAAGACACCTCCCCTTCGACAAGAAAAGAGTCATTTTTCCAAGTTCTTTTCAAAGTTGGTCACCCAGAACTGGGCACACTCCTATGTGCGCGGGCGCTCCGGGGGCTGGGTCTGCACCCCCCCCCCCCCCGACCATGTGTCTCTGCTCCACAGCGAGCTGGTAGGCCGCTGTTCCTGGCTGACCCTCATTGGTGAAGGGAAGTATCTGTGCCTAAAGCAGAGGTTCCCACTCACAGGTGCCCCACGGGGCGTGGGGAGGGCGGAGCTTGTTACTGGGTGGAGATGGAAGTCCCTTTTCTGCTCTGATATCGCCAGCCCAGTGGGATGAGGGAGCGGCACCCCGATCCAGCTGGGCAGGGGGGCAGTTCCCACTTGTCCCTTGCTAATAGGGATGTGGTTGTCTATCCTGTGGGGTTTGGCTAGAGTAGAGCGGCTATCTAGAAGTTTCCTGCCTTGATGGCCCTTCCTAGGTTAGGAGAGCAAGGTTTTCTCGGAGATGTGTGTGTCCGCCCCATTGGCTTTCGTCGCTCCAGCATCTGCTCCGGGATGAGGCAGAGAACGCTGTCCTTCTCTGGGTCCCACTGCCCCTCGCCACGGGGCTTCCCCCACCTTCCCAAGTCTCCAGTGACCGCTTTCCATATAAAGCCCGGAGGCACAGAGGGAAGGCTGTGTGGAGCAAGGAGCTTTCTGCAATAACTTAAGTAAAAACATATACTTCCCCCCCTAGGAGATAGCAGTACTCAGCCAGTTTAATTTATCCTTGTTTTATGTAGATCTTGCTCTTTTTGGAATTTTTAATAGCCTTGGTATAAATCCGAAGTTCTGCTAGCACACAGTATTAATTGCTGTAATTTGTCGTGTGCCTGCTATGTGCTTGACATGTTGTTTGCTGCTAATCCCCCCCAGAGCCACACGGATTAGGTGACATTTTCTCCATTTTGTAGATGAAGAACATGAGGCTCATGGAACTAAATTAACTTAGCATGGACAAAAAATTAATAAACGTTTGAGTGAGGGAACGAACCAAGGGTTGTCTAAGCCTAAATACTTTGCCCTTTGCCTTCATCATACACTTGCCAGCAAATTAGACAGCATCTTAGAGTCGGCAAAATTTCCACCAGCCCCTCCAACACAACAAAATTAAAGGTACTCTGTCAGTACTTTATTTGACTTATATTTAAAATAGGGCCTTTTTAAAATTGTCCCTTTTATCTTATTTTCCTTTTTTATTCATCTTTCCTGACATGGACATTTTGAAGAGTCCTGTTGCCCGTACGGGTTTCACAGAGAGGTAGCCAGGGGTCATGCAGCCTTAGGACGCAGGCGCTGAAGCTCACTTAGGGGAAGGTGCTCCCGTCCGCCTGCCGGACGTGACCCTGTGCTCTGCTGTCAACGCCCGGTCACGGCCTTCCTTTGCCTCCGGGGTCAGCGGTCACCCAGGGGCGTGAGTGCGCAGTCTCCGCGTGGCGTCCTCTGCAAGGCCTTGGTTCGCAGGCTTCCCTGCAGCTGGTCTCAGGATGACTTCTCCACACGTTGGTCCTGGGAGGAGGCGAGTGTAGCTGCTCCCTAACCTGCCGCCATCTCGGATCCTCTAAAATAGGGTCTCACACAGAGATGTGAGTGAGAGACTGTGAGTGAGGGACTGTGAGTGCTTTGAGGAGCTATATCGAGTTAAATATTTTGGATCCATTTAAGTCTGTCAAGTCTGTGCTTTTAATTTTCTCCAGTAGATTCCTCACAGTGCACTGTAAAATAGCATTGTAGAACAAGTAAACAACGATTCTAAGCAGTTTTCCAACAAGATTAAACTGTATTTAGGTTCAATCCCTAGGAGATAACTAAGATCAAGTCGATGGCACTACAGAGTCACGGGAATGCCCAGGAAGGGGTTTGACGTACAAGTGTGTGTGGACGTCACGCTGTACTGCCAGGTGGGTTTGCCTGTGAGGTTGTTGCTTTAACGTAAATTTATTCTCTTCAAAATCTTTGTCAGACTTTGCGCTCATGTGACTTATCTTTTTAGGCACCATGTAATCAATACAACAGCTTTCAAGAAAAAAATGGAAGAAAAGACAGATGAATTCTGGGAAGGGAAAGTTAATGGAGCTCATGTGAAATGTGAATGGATCTGGGTGTACAGTGGGCTAGGGTCCCTTTGTTGCGCAAGTACAGGTGACAGAGCTCTGAACTTGAAATCTTATTAAAACCTTTGAAGGTGCAGATAGAACACCTTTCACATAAAAAGGGTTCTCTACTCAACAGGCTTATAATTCAGTATTATTTATTACTAGAGGCCCGGTACATGAAATTTGTGCACTGGGGGGGGGGTGTTCCAATTTGGGACCCCTCAAAGGATGTCCGACTGCCGGTTTAGGGATCAGGCCTAAACCGGCTGTTGGACATCCTTCACAATCTGGGACTGCTGGCTCCCAACTGCTTGCCTGCCTGCCAGCCTGATCACCCCTTAACCACTCCCCTGCCAGCCTGATCAACACCTAACTGCTCCTCTGCTGGCCCGATTGCTCCCAACTGCCCTTCGCTACTGGCTCCGTCACCCCCAACTGCCCTCCCTTGATGGCCCAGGTGCCCCTAACTGCCCTCCCCTGGTGGCCTGATCGCCCACAACTACCCTCCCCTGTCGGATATCTTGTGGCAGCTATTTTTGACCACATGGGGGCGGCCATCTTGTGTGAGGGTGTGAGGGTCAATTTGCATATTACCTCTTTATTATATAGGCTATCTATTTTAACATATTAAATATACATTAAACTACATTAGACGAAGCAATATTTTGTGTTGATTTTTTTAAATTACAAAAGTGAAATAACTCAATTGTAACAATTATAGCAATTAACATATTATGAAGGAAAAGTAAATTATTTTCCCTGGCCTCCTCTTCTTCACTCTCCCTCTTCTCAGCTGATGTTTCAACATTGTAGGGTTTGTCTGTTCACACCGTTCTCCATGCTCAAGCAAGTACAGACTCACACATGATCTCCCACTTCCTCTCCCACTCCTGGGTTTCCTGTAACCCGTTCTCCGGAGCACGTGCTTAATTCCTTGGGAGTTTCTTCCGGGCATTTGTCCTCAGTTTGGCTCAAATAAGTTCATAAAAGTTGTCTACAGGTTTGCACTTTTCTGACTTTGATTGTAGCCGCTTCTCCTTGGCCTTCTGTGAAGCTCTTCTTTATGGCATTTGCCAATGTTTTCAACGAGTTGTCTTTTAAAAAATATATATTTTATTGATTTTTTACAGAGAGGAAGGGAGAGGGA
Organism: Cnephaeus nilssonii; assembly: GCF_951640355.1. NCBI lineage: Eukaryota > Metazoa > Chordata > Mammalia > Chiroptera > Vespertilionidae > Cnephaeus > Cnephaeus nilssonii. Next base: position 107,747,620 of record NC_137076.1, on the reverse strand, counting down.
TAGAGAGTTAGAAACATCGATGAGAGAGAAACATCGATCAGCTGCCTCCTGCACACCCCCCACTGGGTATGTACCCACAACCAAGGTACATGCCCTTGACCAGAATCGAACCTGGGACCCTTCAGTCCACAGGCCGATGCTCTATCCACTTAGCCAAACCGGTTAGGGCTGAGTTGTCTTTTTTTTAAAATCAGTTTGGGAGTACTTTATATATCAAGGATACTAACACTTTGATGATTATTTCTTTTGGAAGAATTCTTTTTTATCAGTCTATAAAGTTTGAAGAAGTTTATGATTTTTTTGCTCTATAATAAATAGAAGGCATTTGTTATTACTAAAATTGTCTATCTTTATATCATTGTGGGTTTCCTATCTTCCTAGTTCTAGAAATAGTCTCTTAACTTTTCTTATTATGAATGATACTGTCTTATTTTTTATATGGAAATCTTTAATTCATCTGGAATTGCTTTTCTGTATGGTGAAATATAGGGCTAACCTTTTCCTTTTTCTTGATTGATAGCCATTTACTATGCCAATGCCATTTAGTAAATAAACCACCTTTTCCCTCTGAGTTTAAATGGCATCCGTATTCTTTTAGAATATTTCAATGATTACATTTCTTCTCCAGGTTAACCCAGTTTCAACAAGGTAATGGCTTTTTAAAAGCGGGATTTAGCTAATTGGAAAGGTTATTGCTCTGTGCTCCCGTGTCAAAGGCTACCCGCTACTCTTTGTTGCTGCTGGCGAAAATGGCAAGCCCAGGAGGGTTATTGCTGCTAACAGATCCACTAATCAGGGGTGACTGAACAATTTTAGGATCCTGGGGAAAAAGGGAAAATTGGGGGTATTCATTCAGGGCTTCTACCAAAGCAGTACATATAAGTCCTGTGAAGAAAGTCAAGTATTGCCGAAACCGGTTTGGCTCAGTGGATAGAGCATCGGCCTGCGGACTCAAGGGTCCCAGGTTCGATTCCGGTCAAGGGCATGTACCTTGGTTGCGGGCACATCCCCAGTGGGAGGTGTGCAGGAGGCAGCTGATCGATGTTTCTCTCTCATCGATGTTTCTAACTCTCTATCCCTCTCTCTTCCTCTCTGTGAAAAATCAATAAAATATATTTAAAAAAAAAGAAAGTCAAGTATTAAATATGAGAAAGCACTCCCCCCCCCCCCCCCCGCCGCCTTTTCAAACACACACAGAGACATTAGGCTCACCAAGGCCTTCCTCCTTCCTGGTGTAGGGCGATGGGGATGGCTGTCCAGTGAGGCCGTGTTAGGATGTGGGAGGGGGACACCCCAAAGCTGTACATGGAGGGATCTGAAGGCAAACGACCCACTTCACAGTTTTGTTTTGGGCTCCTCCTTAAAGCACGCCCCGCACAGAGAGATCCGGTCCAGGTGTGGCTGAGCTTTCTTTCATGGTGGGTGTGAGTCCTCGGGCTGGTGACTCAGCGTCACGCTTTCCGCAGCCTTTGCCTGGGAATGCTGACTGCATCCCGCTCCGTCAGCCCGGTGAGGAGGGAGGCAGGGGGGCCAGGAGGCAGCGGGAGGGTTGCATCAACTTGGGAGGGTTGGTTGCATGTTGCGTTATAGCGGTGACGATCGTCTTTGGAATTAGAAATAGCCTCTTGCAGTACGAAGAGCCCCCAATGGAACAGCTTCAACAGCCGGCAGTGAGCACACACGCAAACAGACTTTGCCGTATTCCTAAGAAGGAGTAGCGTGTAGCTGTGAAATATTGTTTTTGATGAATATGTACAGCAGGTACATATTCTCCCTGTATTCTGTTTCGTCATGAAGCAGTATCGGCAGTGGGTACCCAGCATTTAAACTCAGAAGATGCCACACAGCCAACAAGAGACTTCTGTGACTAGTTTGTTCATTTACCGGATGCTCACTGCGTGTCAGCTCTGCCTTCGGGGCCCGGTAGGTCCTGGGGAACAACGATGAAGGTCGTCGTCTTTCCTGTCCAGTGGCTTTGAAGCTGGGGGACAGGTGCCCTGGGTCATTGAAATGCTGTGATTAGCAATCCCACGAGTCTCGGGATGCTGGGAGCATGCCGAGAAGGCCCCCAGATCAGACTGGGTGTGGGCTCGAAAGGACTTCCTGGAGGTGGTGACATGAGAGCTGAGCTCAGCAGGCGGAAGAGTTAGCCCGGCAGCGGGCTTGGCTCACAATGCGGTGGGCCTTGACATGGGCGGACGGCGCCTCCCACTCTGTTCTCCTCTGTCAGGATGGCTGTCGCTGTTCCGGGTTCTTGGTCTTCCCATGTACATGTGTGAACAGCCTCGTCTCTGTCTGCCGTGTCTGGTTACTGGGATTGTGATAGGAACCGTGTTAAACGATAGGTCAGTTTGGGAGGAGAATTGAGATACTTTAAGAAGAGATTTGCTGGCCATGGATTCTTGTAGTTTTCCATCCTCACAGTGCTGGTATTTCCTCTCCATTCCTCAAGGATAGCTTGGTGGACATGGAAGTTACTTTTCTTTCAGCGCTTGAAACGTGTCACTTCCGCTGGCCTCCACGGTTTCTGCTGAGAAATCTGTCACTTGAATCGTGATTCCTCCATAAATAAGGTGTTTCTGTCTGTCCGGTTTCAAACAGGGTTTTTCTTTAGTCGTGGTGGAGAATTTTGGGGGTTAATCATCTCAAGATTCATTCAGCTTCTTGGATCTGTATGTTTATGTCCTCTGCTAAATGTGGGGACTATTTAGCCATTCCCTCTTCAAGGGTTCTTTCGGCCCCCGCGCTGTCTCCTCTCCGGGGCCCCCGGGACACCGGTTCTGGGTGTTTGTTTCTGGCTGCAGGCCCCGAGGCCCTGCCACTTAGGCCCCGGTGTGTTTTCTCTGTTGTCCTGGTCGGTAAGTTGTATTTTTCTCTCTTCAAGTTCACCAGTTTTAGCCTGTTACCTACATTCTCCTATTGAGTGCTTCCAGCAAGTTTCTTTAAAAAAAAAATTTTCTGTTTCTGTATTGTGTTTTTCAATTCTATAACTTTCATTTGGATTCCTTTTTATGACTCCTGTTTCATTTCTTGGCTGAGAGGATGTTTCCCTTCCTTCTCCTTCCATTTGTTCCAGGTGGTGTGTGGTTGCTTGTTGGTGCGTTTTCATGATGGCTGCTTTAAAATCCTTGTCGGAGAATTCGAACATGTGTGCCCTCTGCGTGTTGGCATCACTTGATAGCCCTCTCATTCCAGTTGTGATTTTCCCGGTTTTTGGGGATAGCGTCGGACTTTTAATTGTATCTTAGACATTTTGATTCAGGTCCTGGTCTTCCGCTCGTGGTTCCAGAGACACCTGGATTTTTAAGAGCCGTGGTCTTGGTTGTTGTTGTTTTTTTTGTCTCTCCACCCTGCCTCCTCCTGTCCCTCCCCCATTACCCTCCCTCCCCCGCCTCCCCCCCATTTGTGATACTCCCGGCCTTGCACGGGTTCCTGCTGGTGCCTCCTGAGGGTGCGAGGTGCTCCCCAGTCTGGGCTGCCTGGTGGCTTTGGGGGGGGCGTTGACCAGGCCGGGAGGAGGAGTGCTGCTCCGGCCTCTGGTCCTCAGGGCGCTGCTCCCCGAGCCCCTTTCCTGCCGCCCCGCTTCCTGGAGCCAGCGCTCAGATGGCGGTCAGCCAGGGGGGAAGGCGCTACCTGAGCGGCTCCTTCGCCAGTTTGCAGGTTGGGGAACGGCCTGGTGTGCTGTCCTCCACGAGGTGGGGGCGCATGAGATGCCGGCCATCCTGTCTGCGCCGTCCCGCGTTCCAACCGGCTCCCTCCCCCTCTCCGCTCTTCAGAAGCCTCGCTGGGCAGGAGCCAGCGCGTGTCCTACCGGGCTCTGCTGCTCTTCCCCATCCTGTTCACACACACACACACACACACACACACCAGGAGCCAGCGCGTGTCCTACCGGGCTCTGCTGCTCTTCCCCATCCTGTTCACACACACACACACACACACACACACACACACACACACCAGAAGCCAGTGCGTGTCCTAACGGGCTCTGCTGCTCTTCCCCATCCTGTTCACACACACACACACACACACACACACACACACACACACACACACCAGGAGCCAGTGCGTGTCCTAACGGGCTCTGCTGCTCTTCCCCATCCTGTTCACACACACACACACACACACACACACACACACACACACACACCAGGAGCCAGTGCGTGTCCTAACGGGCTCTGCTGCTCTTCCCCATCCTGTTCACACACACACACACACACACACACACACACACACACACACACCAGGAGCCAGTGCGTGTCCTAACGGGCTCTGCTGCTCTTCCCCATCCTGTTCACACACACACACACACACACACACACACACACACACCAGGAGCCAGTGCGTGTCCTAACGGGCTCTGCTGCTCTTCCCCATCCTGTTCACACACACACACACACACACACACACACACACACACCAGGAGCCAGTGCGTGTCCTAACGGGCTCTGCTGCTCTTCCCCATCCTGTTCACACACACACACACACACACACACACACACACACACACACCAGGAGCCAGTGCGTGTCCTAACGGGCTCTGCTGCTCTTCCCCATCCTGTTCACACACACACACACACACACACACACACACACACACACACCAGGAGCCAGTGCGTGTCCTAACGGGCTCTGCTGCTCTTCCCCATCCTGTTCACACACACACACACACACACACACACACACACCAGGAGCCAGTGCGTGTCCTAACGGGCTCTGCTGCTCTTTCCCATCCTGTTCACACACACACACACACACACACACACACACACACACACACACACACACACACACGTTGTCCTCCCCTCCCTTCTTCCTCCCAGTTTCACAGCCTTTGGTCGGTAGAACGTGGTGCTTACAGTTTAATGACGATTAATTGTTGTTCATCGCTGGCTCACGCCGTTCGCTCTCAGGGCATTTCTTTTCTTCACAGGTTCCTGTTTCCTGTGTACCTATTATTAAAGCTAATAATCCCCAGACTCCTGGGCATTTAGCTTACCGGGGACAAAACTGCCAGCTGGCTCATCACCCCCCCAGCCGCTCGGCCACAGGCACCTCCGCCGGAGCCGCCTGTCCTCGGCCGGTGCACCTCACAGCACCAGTCGCTCCCCCGTCACCGTCCTGCTGGCTAGCTCTCTGGGCTCCGCATGTCTCCCCAGTTCTCATTTCACTTCGTGTGTGCCGGAGCACAGCCTCTGAAGTTGCCTGCTAATGCATGTTTGAGAAGTCAAGTTTTAGACACTTTGATCTTTGAAAATACCTTTTTGTTCCTTTCACACTTGTCTAGGTATGAAATTCTGGGTTGGAAAGCATTTTCCTTCAGAATTTGCAGTGTGGCCCCTGCCTTACTGCCTTCAGAGATTCTCTTGGGAAATCAGACGGCATCCTGACTCTTGTAAATGACACACAAGTAAATGAATACTTTTAAATGCTGCTCTTTACCTCTGAGGTTTCTAAACTTCGCCTGGATGTGCCTGGATGTGGCATGGTGCCATTGGGCTGCATCCTGGAGGGCTGCTTTAATATGGAAAATGTTTTTCTTTCCTGGGAAAGTGTCTGATATCATTTCTTTGGGAATGTCTTGCCGCTCGTGTCTCTCTTAGCATTTTATGGAATTCTGCTAGAATATAAGCTCTAAAAATAAAGAGATTTTTGTCTTTTTTGCTTATATTCTACCTCAAGTGCCTAGAACAGTGGTCGGCAAACTCACTAGTCAGCAGAGCCAAATAGCAACAGTACAACGATTGAAATTTCTTTTGAGAGCCGAAAACCGACTTCTGCGCATGGGCCACGAAGTTTCAATCACACTGTACGTGCGCGCCCGCACGTGGTATTTTGTGGAAGAGCCACACTCAAGGGGCCAAAGAGCCGCATGTGGCTCTCGAGCCGCGGTTTGCTGACCACTGGCCTAGAACATTGACTTTACAGACTACGTGCTCTATATAATAAGTATTTGTTGAATGAATGAGTGATTGAACTTCTGCTTGGCAGTTAAATCTCCTGAGTTTATCTTTTAATTTTTTCTTTTACTGTATAACTCTTTTTCTTTTTGTCTATATGCAGGGAGATTTCCTCCGTTAATCTTTCCATTTTCCTGTTGTTTTGTCTGCTAATATAATGTTATTTTCCAAGAGCTCTTCCCCCCTTTTTTTTCTTAATATTTTTTTTTGTAAAGCACATCCATGATTAGAGTCCTGGCAGGGAACAGGATAGTCTGTAGGTGGACAACGTATCTGCAGTTGGTTTCTGCATACGATATGAGATGGAGGTCAATATTTACTTTTTCCGTGTGCATGTGTGTTAATGTGATCATTCTTTCTCCAGGGCACTGTCACTGTGCATGTGTGAGACTCTGTTTGCTCATGCTAATAGAGTCTATTTATTTAATAGATTCTCTTTTCTCTTCCTTGCACACTTTTAATTGCTGTAGTCTTATAAACAGAATTTATATTTAGTAATGAATTATCCAAATTTGTTCTTATTTAAGATTGTCTTGATCATTATTGACTTTTTTTGTATTTCCATGTAAATTTGTAGAATCAACTGTTGTTTCCTGGATTGTTTTAGGCATATCTTTTTAATGGGAAAATGCTTTCTAGATTTTCCTCAGTCAAATCACACATATCCCAATAAGCACAAAAATATCTTTAAGATTTTGTATGGGATTGCATTAAACCTATAGCTCAACTTGGGGAAAACTGATGTCTTTACAGTACTGTATCTTTTAATCCATGACATTTGTCTATTATTCTTTTTGTTGTAACTTTTTCATTTTTTAAGAACAAATTGCATGAGAATGTTGTCTGTCGCCTGCAGTATCTTGCTCAGTTAGCAGGAGCTTGGCATTATATTTGTAGTAAATTCTTATACCCCTTTTTGCATAAGATATGTTTTCTTATGCTTCCTATATGCTTTATCACTTTAAAGTGTTTTTGGTTTTAAACCATTTGAGACTCGCAAATCTTTCATGTGGGGTGTGTGTGTGTGTGTGTGTGTGTGTGAAACTTTCTCTGAAGTTGACAGGTGTGTGTGTGTGTGTGTGTGTGAGAAACTTTCTCTGAAGTTGACAGGCTGGCAGTGCAGGGCTGGGGTGACTGCTCCCAATGCCACCAAGACCCCAGCCCCTTCCTGTCTTCCTGCTTCTCCTTCCTCACGTGTTGATCTTTGTCCTTGCGCGTGTTGCCTCGCAGTTGGGGCATCGCTTCTCTGTTCCGGGCAGGAAGCAGGGACAGTGGCCAGAGATAAGGGAGATGCCTACAGAACGTATTCGTTCTCTCTCTCTCTTAAAATCAGGAAGCAAACGCCTTCCAAATCTCCCCCACCCCCGCTGCCTCCAGAACCAGGGCTCTTGTTGGCCAGACTCCCTGGCCTGGGCCCTCCAGACCCGTCAGTCATCAGGGCAGGGCCGTCACTACAGCTGGTTCCGACCAGCCGTGACTCATGTCCTTGGTCTGGGGTGGGTGGGACCCCTCCCTCCATAACGCATGTCCTTGGCCTGGGGTGGGACCCCTCCCTCCATAACGCATGTCCTTGGTCTGGGGTGGGGCCCGCCCTCACTGCTGCGGTTGTAACTGCTGGGGTTCTTGCAGCAAAGAGGAGAGAAAGGTTGGGTAGGCAGAAAACACGCCTGTCACATTCGTTTAGGCTTCAGTATAATTTGGTTTTATTAATTTTCAGAAACGTGCCTGTACTTTGGATAGCAAAGAAAGCGATTTTACATTTCAGTATTATTATTTTTTTTGTCCAACACTTTAAAATGAAGTAATTTTAAGATACATGCTTATTTTGAAATCTGTTTTGTTGTTTATTAAGATCTGGTGATATTTTAAGATGGTAAATGACATTTCAATTTCCATAAACTGTTGCTTCCTGGATTGTCTTAGGCATAATAGTATTTATCTTTTTGATGGGAAAGTGCTTTCTAAATTTCCCTCAGCCAGGTAACGGAGTGCACTGTGGCACACGTGAGCACATACTGTTGCCTGCTCGCCGTAGCTGTGTTTTGGGGTGATTAAGTGATGCCTTGCATAAGAATAGCCGGAGAAAGATGGAAATTGGCAAGCTAAATCACTCTATCTGAGAAGGTTTACTTAGTGACTTCTTAATTTTTAGGAACTCTGCTTTAGAGTCTGAGTCAGTAAATATCTTTCTGTTTTTACAGACTGTAGGTGTTACTGTCACCAAATAGCTGACATTGTTTTTTGGATATCTTTTGTTATTTGATGACAACTCAGTTTATATCTGATTTTTTCCCCTGATTCAGAAAGAAAGAGTTTGGAATGTGCTCGTGGGAAGAGCAGGGTGTCTGAGAGTTCTATGTGTCCGTATGCCAGCGGTTGGTTCATATGCAGTCTCATTACGCCATTCCCACATGCCAGCGCCTGGGTCCTGCCATTTCTCCCTTCCTCCCGCCTTTCTAGGTGATGAACTCTCGCCTGAGGTCTCCATTGGAGAACAATTGGGAACAGGTTCATGCCTGTGCTGTCCGGTGCTTGGCCTCGACCTTGTGAATGACGTTGTTAAAGAGAACTTACTCAAAGGCCCTAAACAGCCCTCTTGTGAAAAATGGGAAAATGAATGAATCTTATTTAACCCACTGACTCATGTGTCTTGTTAACTTGTTAACCCATGAAAATTACTTAACTCACTTCTAGAAACCAGTTCTGGTTATCCACATTTCCTCATTGCTCTGGTCCTTGTCCTTTGGTATTTTTAAAAAATATATATTTTTATTGATTTCAGAGAGGAAGGGAGAGGGAGAGAGAGATAGACATCAATGATGAGAGAGAATCATTGATCGGCTGCCTCCTGCACGCCCCCTGCTGGGGGTCGAGCCCACAACTCTTGCATGTGCCCTGACCCTGAATCGAACTGTGACTTCCTAGTTCTCAGGTCAGCGCTCAACCACTGAGCCACGCCAGCTGGGCTCATTTGGTATTTCTAAAATAAGCAGTTTGAGACTAGGTTTTTGACTAAAGAGCAGCCTTTTTATCTTGGACAGATAAATGTTTCCTTTCACATTCTAAATAATACAGAGACATTCCAGATCACATCACAGCCCATTGGAGAAGCACTCACATCTGAAGTGGGAGCTTCGCGGACTGTTCTGTCCACGCACAATGGAATAATACAGATGGGAGAGCGCAGTGCAGTGCCCCCGGGTAAGTGTCAGGAGCTCACCAGGTGGTCATAATTGCTACAGGAGAGCTTGTCACTTCTGGCTTTCGAAGGGAGCGAGTTTTCTGTGCATATTTAGACGACTTTATCCTCAGGGAAAAAACGATGAGACCGGGGGCAGGCAGCGGGAGGGTCCCTTCTGGTCTCATTCAAAGCCCCCCTCTGCCGTCTCTTGTAACGATGGTGTCTCCACACATTTCCCTGTGTTAGTGTCGGATTGCTTTCAACATGTCCCCTCCATCCTGGGCTACAGGAGGAGGATCTAATGCAGCGCTGACTTCGGAACCGAACTGGCTTCTGGGACACATTCAGGCAGGTGGGCCCACGTTCTCCTTTTGACTCACTCCCGGCATCCGGAGGCTCAGGGCCGCGGCCTCCGTCTTTGGATCTTCCGCACTCAGAGGGCCAAGCAGAGGTCAGATGACCCTCCCACTGCTAATCGCTCCTTTTCTGATCGCTTTCACCGAAAACTAATCAAACTCCTAACAGTATGCTTTACTCTGAGTTAACCAACCGTGAAAAATATCTTTAAATCTTTCATGTACTTACTTTTGAGTACTATTACACTGACATCTTTCTCTGAGTGAAACTTGTAAATGCACATTTCAAAAAACTTTTGGGAGAAATTTGACTTCTTCTGTTAAAGCAAGATATTAAAGTTAAAACTCGAAATGCCTTCTCATTCTATCAATTTCTCTTTTTTTTAAAAAAAGCTATTTTTTAAGGCCAACATTTATAATACTAGGATAATATTTGCTTAATATCTGATTCATAGTATGTTTTTAACATTCATGGTATGTGTATGTATGTATATTTATACACACATATAAGGTATCTTGCCTGAAATATATTTTTATTTTATTATTTATTTATAAGTTTAATTTTTTATAGCAGATTTTTATAAAATACATCATGACTTTATATTGTATACTAGAGGCCCGGTGCATGAAAATTCCTGCACTGGAGTGGGGGTCCCTCAGCCTGGCCTGCCCCCTCTCACAGTCCTGGAGCCCTCAGGGGCAGGAGGCCACCTAGTGATCAGGGGAAGGCGATGCCCCCATCACACCTCTGCTGCTGCCACTGCCGGCAGCTCAAGCCTCAGGTGGTCCTGGTTACCTGCACCTCGGGCGGCCCTGGGCGGCTGGGCAGCTGACATCCGAGGCTTGCCTGTGCCTCGGGCTGGCCATGGCGGGGTTAGGGGGTCTGGCCACACCGTGCACCTGCCGCCCCCCCCCCCCCCCCAGCAGGGCTGAAAGGACTGGATGGAGGACTCCAGCAGGGCTGAGGGGACTGGGCGCTGCCATCTTTGTGATGATGTGATGGTCAATTTGCATATTCCCTCTTTATTAGACAGGATTAAATTAGTTCTTATATGGAGAAACATATACATTTAAGTGATTTTTTCCTTTAGGGTTTAAACTGCAGTTTCCATGGAGTATTTAAAAAGGGATAGCCTTCCTGTGGCTCAGGCTCAGGCATTTGCTGTTAGAGGTGCACTGGGGAAGTCTTCCGAGCGGAGGCCCGGCCTTGACCGAGAGGCGGAGTCAGGAAACTGGCGTGTGGTGGCGCCACTGTGCGAGGGCCCCGCCAGCTGGAGTCAGGCCCGCTGGGGTGACCAGTGGGATTCTCAGGACGAACCCGGTAGCCTCCTTTTTGATATGTGATACGGCCCCGCTTCTGGCTGATGCCGAGGCCCTCACGTTCAGTTTGTCACCTGTGACAATCGGTGGCATTCTCTAGAGGTTATCCTGTTTTCCCCAACCTTTGTATAACCCATGGAAATTCAACTACAAATAAAACTATTTAAACAGAAATGGAAATTAGGCCCTAACCGGTTTGGCTCAGTGGATAGAGCGTCGGCCTGCGGACTGAAGGGTCCCAGGTTCGATTCCGGTCAAGGGCATGTACCTTGGTTGTGGGCACATCCCCAGTAGGGAGTGTGTAAGAGGCAACTGAATCAATGTTTCTAGCTCTCTATCCCTCTCCTTTCCTCTCTTTAAAAAATCAATAAAAAAATATATTAAAAAAAATAAAAATAAAAAAAAATAAAAATAAAAAAGAAATGGAAATTAGGAGGAATAGGTATATAAAACATAGTGAGTGACTTCAGCATAACTTTCAGTTTTGGCGATTGGAGACCACAGTTGAGAAGAGAGATTACTTTCTCTTAGAGGGACTCGGGAATGTCTGCCCATCGGTTACCCCATTATTTAATACCGACGAGAGCTTTCCTCTCTCCTTGCAATGGCATTCCATCTCTGATTGCTGAGGTCTGCATAGTGACTTGGAGGGGCGCGAAGGAGTGTGGGGGGCAGCTGGGAGCATTGGACGGCAACCTCCGATGGAGCACTTCGGGCTCCGCACCGAGTGACACGTTGCTCTGGAACCCCAGGCAGCCGTGGGGGCGTGCTGAGGAGCGTGCTGTACCGACGGAGCCTGAACAGAAGGCCTGTGCTACTTCCCATCACTCTGGGTTTCCCGGCTGATAGTCACGCGTAGACAGGGATGCTTTTGAAGGCAATGGGTTTCTCTCCTCCAATGGACAACTCTTTGTTATTTTACTTTTTAAATTTATTTTTATTGTTGAGAGTATTACAGATGTCCCCTACTCCCCCCCCCCACTTCTCCTCCCCCCCCATCCAGTTCCTGCCCTCTACCCAGGACGACTCTTTTAGGAGAGGTTTTGACACTTAGTAAGCCTTGGTTTCTCCCTCATAGAATGGATGGGACCGCGGGGCACATGGGCAGCGATTGGGACTCCTGGGAACCGTCTAACTGTTCCGTTTTGGGAGAGGGTGAGCCTCAGCGTCCTCAGGCACATTCTCAGCTCTCCGCGTGGGCAGGGTGTGGAAGCTGAGGTTGCCTTGGCGATGAGCTGCCCGTGATCAAGTCCTGGTGCGGCTGCCCCAACGCCAGTGGGAAGCACAGCAGCGTCTAATCGCCTTCTCGCTCTGAGGGGGGGGGCGATGCGTGGCGCTCACCTGGAGGACAGAGTGGCATCTTCTGCCACAGGCAGCGTCCTCATTTCGTGTGGCCTCAACTTCAGGAATCCATCTGCATGGTCCGCTGGATTCTTGGGCTTGGGCTGTGAGCCGTTTCTGAGCCGTTCCCTCGTCTTCATCTGCTCTGTCTCCAAAGGAGTCTCTCTCTTTTGAACCACGTTCCAAAGCCACAGTTCATGTCAAGTTGCTTGTCATCCTTGCTTATCACGTTCTATTGTAGCATTTGCTAATGATGACAGAATTACCCAAACGATTATGATAATCTGTGAAGAAGATTACACAAAGTGTCCCCCGCCCCCTTCGCCAAAGCAGAGGTGAATTGAACAACAGAAAGGGAATTTTCATAGCGAAGGATTTTGACTAATGATTTAATATTGTTTAAATTGATGCCGAATGACTGGAGGCATTGAGCTTTTAAAATGGGAAATATTTACAAACCACCCATGGGAAGCATTATGTACAATTCAAAATTTTTTTTCATTAATATCTTCTCTTTAGTTATTTTTTTAAATTTTATTTTTCCCCATCACCATTTATGCCCCCTATACCCTCCACCCCTGCCCCCGCAATCAACACACTGTTGATAAATCTCTCTCTCTCTCTCCATATATATGGAGAGAGAGAGAGAGATTTTATATATATATAATATGTAGAGAGATTTTATATATATATATTTTATATATATTATATATATATGTAGAGAGAGATTTTATATATATATATATATATATATATATATATATTTAGTAAGTAAGACTAAGGAAAGACAAGATGTTGGTAAATGAGGTTATTACATGTGGGTGGTAGAATTTGGGATGCTTTAACTTCTTTATACTTTGCTGTTGCTTCATGGGGAAATGTATTATTTCTATCATTGGTAAAAATATTTTTTCTATTATAAGCACATATTCTTTTACAATCAAATATATGCTTTTAAAATTTGCCAATAATTAAAAATGCAGTAAAATTTGTTTATTGAGCAACACTTTAATTGGAGGGAGCTAAATGTCACTTCCATCCCTCAAAAGTATTTTTACTCATGCAGTTCAGAGCCCCACTCATGGGCATTGAGGAATTGTTGCCCACTCTACTCCTGGTTCCTGTAAAAACGGCACCTGCAAAATAACAATTTCCATTTTTCAAAAAAAGGGACCTGATGTTCTTTTACCTGAGTTTGTTTGCTTTTAATCTTTTATTATAGTAAATTCTTTTAAAGTTGGTGTCTGTTACTAAAATGCAGTAAAAATCATAGTCCCATCATTTTTGCAACTATCAAGTTCCCTTAAAGACAAAGTTTGTTGAAACCTTAAAAAATTTGTCTCATAACCAATTTCATTAGTGATTTCTTTCCACATTATATTTCATATTTATAAATTTACTTAATTGTATGTTAAAATGTTTTAAATTGGATAGTATTTAATTAAAACTTATTCCCTAAATGAAAATTTAGTTTCTCTTCTTTTTTAAAAAATATATTTTATGGATTTTTTACAGAGAGGAAGGGAGAGGGACAGAGAGTTAGAAACATCGATGAGAGAGAAACATCAGTCAGCTGCCTCCTGCACACCCCCTACTGGGATGTGCCCGCAACCAAGGTACATGCCCTTGACCGGAATCGAACCTGGGACCCTTCAGTCCGCAGGCCGACGCTCTATCCACTGAGCCACGCCGGCCAGTGTCTCTCCTTCTGCGTTAGGCTTTATTTATTGGCTTATGCCCTGGATCAATGCTGGGGAACCTGGAAATGCATCACGAGCGTATTGGAGACCTTGCTGCTTACAATTTCCAGGCCTTCTGAGTTTCTAATTGTCACACGTAGGTGACACAATCGTTACATTATCCTGTTTCTTCACTGGGGAGTTCAGTCCGCTCTTGCCTCAGACATTCGCAATGTCATGTAACGCACTCCAGAAATGAGTAGTTAGCTCAGTGTTTTTGAATGAAAACAATGGAGCCCGGAGAAATCATTCGCGGGTTCGCGTTGTGAGCGCGTTCGCGCAGATGTAGCTTCCCCTGCTCTCCCCTCGCTCCTCCGTGTGCCCGAGGGCGGGTGCTTCCTTCGCCGCGGTGCCCGCGGCCCTCTGTGCCCGGCGGCCCTCTGTGCCCGCGGCCCTCTGTGCCCGCGGCCCTCTGTGCCCGCGGCCCTCTGTGCCCGGCGGCCCTCTGTGCCCGCGGCCCTCTGTGCCCGGCGGCCCTCTGTGCCCGCGGCCCTCTGTGCCCGGCGGCCCTCTGTGCCCGGCGGCCCTCTGTGCCCAGTGGCCCTCTGTGCCCGCGGCCCTCTGTGCCCGCGGCCCTCTGTGCCCAGTGGCCCTCTGTGCCCGCGGCCCTCTGTGCCCGGCGGCCCTCTGTGCCCGCGGCCCTCTGTGCCCGGCGGCCCTCTGTGCCCGGCGGCCCTCTGTGCCCAGCGGCCCTCTGTGCCCAGCGGCGTCTTCCGAAAGGACAGAGCTCACGGTGTCAGTGTGATTGGGGCTGTCCACACGATCTGGGCCTTTCTCTAGCGCCATGAAGTGATGAAATACTCATTAACCCTTGGCACTCGCTTGCTTTTTTCTCCATTCCTTTATTCTACTCGGGATTTAATTTTTTAAATACCCCAGATTTTACAAAGCGCGGCAGTAGAATAAAAAGCTGGAGTTTCTTTTCATACAAACTTATTTATTTGGATTTTTTTATATTTCAAATTATTGATACATTCAAAGAGTAATTTTAATCTCGACATCCGAGAGCAAAAGGTTAACAGTATGGGGTTAGGTTTGACGCTTGCTTTTCGGAGCACGTGATACGGAAGGCTGCTTTCACGGGGGATTTCGTATCGGAGTCGGTCGATGTCCTTTGGGGGCCGGAGGCGTGCAGTGAGCATGAGCTCTGGGCACCGACTCAGCGGTTCTGAGCGTGGACCCAGCTCGTCTTCCTCCCCCTGCTGTCATGTCCAGCCGCGGCTTCTTCCCGGGCTGGTTTTCCCGAGGACGTTCCGTTGGGTTTGAAGGCCCCGCTCTCCGGGATCCATGACCTTCCTGAGGCTGTGTATTCTCCGCGTGCTGCTGATGGCTAAGCATTCTCTGAGAATGTGCTGGAAGCCAGTCTTCCCCTCTTAGCCACCGACAGCGAACGCATCTTCCCGCGTGAGGCCCCTTAGATCTTCAGAGAGCTTTCCAGACCGGGAGATTAAAAGGCAGCCTGCCAGGCCTTTCCCAAATCGCGAGGATCTTGTTGAGATTTCAGAGGGGCGGCCGCCCTGGGGCATCCAGACGCAGGGACAGGCCGTGCCGGCCAGTGGGGTGCTCCCTGGCTCCGCAGCGCGGAGACTCGCCTGGCTCGGTATGAGGGGGATTTGGGGTTCCGCCTCAGGTGCAGAGACCCGTGCAGTGAGGCTGATGCCAGAAGGAGCTGCTTCCCTGGACTTGTCCTGCGTTCACATGGCTGCTGTCTGGGGGGGAGACGGGCGAGGTTCCGTCTGTTCTCGGCCTCCTGGGGCGAGTGTCAGAGGAAGAGTTTTCAGTTGGTCTTTTCTGAATCTAGAACTTAAACATTTTAAACAGGAATATGCTAATCTCCCTCCTCCCTCCCTGCTTTTATTTTATTTTTACTAAGATATTTTTATTGATTTCAGAGAGGAAAGGATAGGGAGAGAGAGAGAGAAACATCAATGAGGAGAGAGAATCATCGATTGGTTGTCTCCTGCATTGTCCCTACTGGGGACCCAGTCCGGAACCCCAGCATGTGCCCTTGATCGGAATCGGATCCAGGACCTTCAGTCCGCAGGGCCTCCTCCCTGCTTCTAAACCAAGAGAGAGAGTGCCTGCTTTGTGCCAGATTCTGGGTTTGTACTCTTTTCCACAAGTGACCTAACAGGTATCGGACCCGGCACGCTGCGGGCCGCAGAGTCAGTCCTGCCCTCAGAACCCTGCGGACAGCCGGGTCAGGAGCTCTTGAAGGGTCTCCGTTTTAGTAGAGAAATATGGAATCTGTGGTCATTCTAAATTCACTTTCCACGTGACTATTAATTTAGCCTTTTCTAGGTTAGAGCTAAGAGTTTAATTTATAACGAATATGTCTGTAAGAGCCTGCTTTGAGGCTGTCCTCCAGCCGGGAAGAGCCCCGGGGAGCAAGGTGTAAGTGGGTACAGTGAGCGCTTTGGCTGGAGCCGGGTCTGGAGGAAAGGAACCAGTACGGAAGTCTAACGAAGGGTTACAGCGTGATTTCTGAAATGAATGGTTGAAAGGGCACAGAAAATGAGGAACTGACAGGAGAGTCAGGCTCTCCACACTTCTTGTCAGAATTCCATGCTTTTTATGAAATTTTGAGAAAATGATTTAGCCGTATGTTCTTCCATTTTGAGCTGCTTGGAGGGAAATATCATATAAATGCAAATTTCTGCTATAATCATTTATTCACTTTGTATTATGTGCTTAAAGAGTTGGAGAATCTGAGAGGCTGTTTAATAGACGAGGCACTGCCTATAAAATTTTTCTTTATCACAGAAAGTTTGCTTTATTTGATAAGCAACTACCTCTCTTTCCGCCCCCTCATTTACATCCCAAATTAGTCTGAATTGACCAAAAAGACCCTGTCGACATCTGGCAATTAGTCTACCTGTTTGCGGACTGCTGGTACATGGACTGGAGTTACTACCAGTCGATAACATTTTGATGTCCTTCGTTTTATTAATTAGTTTAGGGAAACCATTTGGTTTTCATATACAAGTGCTTGTTAATTACTTGAGTCACGAGAAGACAGAGAGAGGTCCAAGTGTCCTATTCATTCCTTTGAGCCTGAAAATTTTCTCATAATTGGTTTGGCAAGAGGAATAAGTGAGATTAGCTGCTAATGAGGAGATAAGTATGTAATTTTAGCATGTTATAAAGCTGTGATTGGCAGTGGTGGTATTAGGAATCTAGATTATTTTTATTAGACCTTGTTTCTTTCTGCAAAATCATTATCATCTTCTGATACTGTAAATTGGCTTATTTCACACCGTTATTTTTAGTATCTGTTAATCCTCAAACTACAGGTACTTAAAATCTTGCTAATTAAAGAGTCATTAATAAAGTTAACAAAATGAGCAGTCAGTTTACACTCTTCGCCCCGTTCAGATGAAGTTCAGTTCTGCATATCTACGCCGTGTTTTCAATTTGGCTAAGACGTTTGAAGTCAGTCGAGACTAAGACGCCTCTTCAGCTTCAGCAGGCCAGCTTAGTTTGTGTTCAAGTGAAAGACTGATAACATTGTAAAGAAACAGATAATATAACAAAAGTAAGCTTTCCGCGGCGTTACTTCTTACAGTCCACTTGGCTTTCAGTTTTTGATATAAAACGGTCTGGTTACACTGCTGGAGCGCCCTCGGGGACTCGATGCATTGAAATCCCGCTGTCAGGTGAATTTTCCCCGGGACAGAAATTGCGGGGGTTTTTGCATTTGATTTGGGGAGAGCCTTGTTTTCGCCTTTCACATGATCACACTCTTAGGTTACTCAGACCACCGTCACTCTCGCTTGCTGCGTGCATCGTGGTCTGGAGCGTCTCTTGTCTTTCACTTTTCTATTCCGTGTGCCCCTTTTGTCTCTTTGCTCATGTAAAGAAGGGGTGTCATTACAGTGTGGGTGAGGGCTCTCTTTACCCGTCCTCCTTCCCCACTGTACTCTGGGTTAGTAAATTCACGCCCCCTCCGTTACTTTTTCTTGTTTGTAAATATTATTTTGCATCTCTTCTCTTTGAGATATCCACAGAATTCCATTTTTAGCTATAAAATTTAAATATTTTTAAAAATACCTCTTACTAGAGGAGAAGGGGTTATAATAAAGAACAGTTTAGTTTCTACATGTTACATAGTTTGTGCAAATTTTTTGAGCATGGGCTTATGACAAGCACTTTTCTAGGTATTGTGAAGGACAGGAAAAAAAAAGTAATTTTTTCTGTTCTGAAGAGATTTATGATCTGATGAGAGGGCAAATGCTAATAGGTTAGAAAACAATACAAGATACAGATAATAAGTATGCTTTAAAAGAACTAATATGTAAGATTATTATTATTACTAGAGGCCTGGTGCATGAAATTCGTGCACGGGGGTGAGGGGTGTCCCTCAGCCCAACCTCACCCTCTCCAATCTGGGACCCCTCGAGGGATGTCCGACTGCCCGTTTAGGCCCGAGCCCGGTGGGATCGGGCCTAAACGGGCAGTCGGACATCCCTCTCACAATCCAGGACTGCTAGCTCCCAACTGCTTGCCTTCCTGCCTTCTTGATTGCCCCTAACCGCTTCTGCCTGCCAGCCTGATCACCCCCTAACCACTCCCTGCCAGCCTGATTGATGCCTAACTGCTCCCCTGCCAGCCTGTTTGCCCCTAACTGCCCTCCCCTGCAGGTCTGGTCCCCCCAACTGCTCTCCCCTGCAGGCCTGGGTCCCTCCCAACTGCCCTCCCCTGCAGACCTGGTCGCCCCTATCTTCCCTCCTCTGCCAGCTTGGTCAGCCCTAACTGCCCTCCCCTGCAGGCTTGATTGCCCCCAACTGCCCTCCCTTGCAGGCCTGGTCCCTCCCAACTGCTCTCCCCTGCTGGCCTGATCACCCACAACTGCTCTGCCTTGCAGGCCTGGTCCCTCCCAACTGCCCTCCCCTGCTGGCCATCTTGTGGTAGCCATCTTGTTGTCCACATGGGGGCAGGATCTTTGACCACATGGGGGCAGCCATCTTGTGTGTTGGAGTGATGGTCAATCTGCATATTACTCTTTTATTAGATATGATTACTAGAGGTCCGATGCACAAAAATTCGTGCAAGAGTAGGCCTTCCTTCCCCCAGCTGCCAGCACCGGCTTCCCTCCAGCACCTGGGACTCGGGCTGCCCTTCTCTGGCTGCCTGCAGGCACCTGGGACCCGGGCTGCTTCCCTCCTCCGGCCACCTGCAGGCACCCGGGACCTCGGCTGGCTTCCCTCCGGCACTGGCTTTGTCAGGAAGGATGTCCGGAATGACGTCCGGAAGATGTCCAGTCTAATTAGCATTGTAGTTCGCTGCCCCACCCTCCTGCAGATCCGTGATCTGGTCGTTACGGGGTCGGTTGTTACATCTCACGGCGCAATGGATAATTAGCATATTACCCTTTTATTATTATAGGTTATTACATTATAGCAGAATAATTGTAACTGATAATGACTGGTTCTGTATTTATTTGAAAATGGTTACTTCCCGCCATAGCCGGTTTGGCTCAGTGGATAGAGCAGCGGCCTGCGTACTGAAAGGTCCCAGGTTCGATTCTGGTCAAGGGCACATGCCTCGGTTGCAGGCTTGATCCCCAGTGGGGGGCATGCAGGAGGCAGCCAATCAGTGATTCTCTCTCATCATTGATGTCTCTCTCTCTCTCTCTCTCCCTTTCCCTTCCTCTCAAATCAATAAATATATATATAGTAGTAGCCCTGTGCATGAATCCGGGCGCCAGTAGCCCTCTGCCGCCCTCCTGTAGCTCTCCGCCCGCTGTCCCGCCCTCCTGTAGCTCTCCGCCCGCTGTCCCGCCCTCCTGTAGCTCTCCGCCCGCTGTCCCGCCCTCCTGTAGCTCTCCGCCCGCTGTCCCGCCCTCCTGTAGCTCTCCGCCCGCTGTCCCGCCCTCCTGTAGCTCTCCGCCCACTGCCCCGCCCTCCTGTAGCTCTCCGCCCGCTGTCCCGCCCTCCTGTAGCTCTCCGCCCGCTGTCCCGCCCTCCTGTAGCTCTCCGCCCGCTGTCCCGCCCTCCTGTAGCTCTCCGCCCGCTGTCCCGCCCTCCTGTATCTCTCCGCCCGCTGTCCCGCCCTCCTGTAGCTCTCCGCCCGCTGTCCCGCCCTCCTGTATCTCTCCGCCCACTGTCCGCCCTCCTGTAGCTCTCCGCCCGCTGTCCCGCCCTCCTGTAGCTCTCCGCCCGCTGTCCCGCCCTCCTGTAGCTCTCCGCCCGCTGTCCCGCCCTCCTGTAGCTCTCCGCCCGCTGTCCCGCCCTCCTGTAGCTCTCCGCCCACTGTCCGCCCTCCTGTAGCTCTCTGCCCGCTGTCCGCCCTCCTGTAGCTCTCCGCCCACTGTCCCTGCCCTCCTGTAGCTCTCCGCCCACTGTCCCGCCCTCCTGTAGCTCTCCGCCCACTGTCCCTGCCCTCCTGTAGCTCTCCGCCCACTGTCCGCCCTCCTGTAGCTCTCCGCCCACTGTCCGCCCTCCTGTAGCTCTCCGCCCGCTGTCCCGCCCTCCTGTAGCTCTCCGCCCACTGTCCTTGCCCTCCTGTAGCTCTCCGCCCACTGTCCCGCCCTCCTGTAGCTCTCCGCCCGCTGTCCCGCCCTCCTGTAGCTCTCCGCCCGCTGTCCCGCCCTCGTGTAGCTCTCCGCCCGCTGTCCCGCCCTCCTGTAGCTCTCCCCTCTCCCTCCCTTCTTACCCCCCTCATAGCTTGCTGCCCTGCTGCCTCTGTAGCTCTCTGCCACCCACTTGTGGTTCTCTGCCCCACCCTCCTGCAGATCCGTGATCTGGTTGTTACGTGGTCGGTTGTTACATCTCACGGTGTAATGGATAATTAGCATATTCCTCTCTTATTCTATAGGATATATAGGATTAGAGGCCCGATGTACGAAATTTGTGCAAGAATAGGCCTTCGCAACCCCGGCTGCCTCGGCCCTCGCAGTCCTGGTTTTATCCAGAAGGTCATCTGGAAGGTTGTCCGAACAGTTGTTCCACTGTTCGGCTATGCTATTCAGTCAATTTGCATATTACGCTTTTATTATTATAGACTAGAGGCCCGGTACACGAAGATTTGTGCAAGAATGGGCCTTCCTTCCCCTGGCTGCCGGCACCGCCTTTGCTCTGGCCAGAGCCGCCTTTCCACCTTCCCACGCTGCCCAAAGGCTTGGAGTGGCTGGGGTGGTGCAGAAGTTGCCATGGCGATGATGCAAGCATTCCATCCCACCCCCGGCCGCTTGGCACCTGCGAATGCAAATTAACCTGCCATCTTTGTTGGGTTAATTTGCATACGGACTCCTGATTGGCTGGTGGGCGTCACAAAGGTACGGTCAACTTTCATCTTTCTCTTTTATTAGTGTAGGTATATATATAAAAGGAAAATGGTTACTTCTGCATCACAAGGCCTCGAACTAACAGAATGCTACTTTTCTATTTTTAATGAAAATGAATCACTACCTTATTGAAGTTTGTGGAGCACCAGAAAGCTTTCAAAATTTAGAACTTTAGCCAAAATTATTCAATTTGCATCCAATGGAACTGGGTCCAGTGACTTGCGTGAGTCACACAGCTAGTTAGTAGCTGTGCCAGCATTAGAACAAAGGGTAATGATTAGTCATCGGCATTCACGCTGTTGGCAATACTTAGGGAAGAAAAGCTGGTGAGCATCACTGATGCATTAAACTCAAAGGCCCTCGTATTTGACCCTTTCCCCCACCCCCTCCTCCTTTGTCCTCTTGCTCCTCTTCTTTCTCCATCATCAGCATCCTTAGCCCTTACTTTCTATGGCTCCTTATGGTTTAAAAAATATTATTCTAAACCTTACACTAGTTTACCTGAGCATCACAGCAACCTGGTGAGGAATGTCCAGATCGGCGCTGACCGCAGAGGAGCGGGCACACCTGCAGATCAGTAAACGAAGGCGCTAAAGTAAGCGAAGCAAGACCTCGAACCCAGACTTCCTCCTCCAGCCTCACCCACGGCCTCACAGAAGGCTGCTGCCGCCCTACATCCTTCTCCAAACCAGGGAATCGATTAGGGCACGTGTGGCAAAGGAGGAGTGGAATTGGGGTTAAATGCGGATGGTAACTACTTGCTTTGTACCTTTCCAAGTGCCGTACACTCGTCAATTGACTTCTTCGGTAACCCTTGCCGCGTTGTGCCGTGTGCATTATTAGTGGTCACGTGGCATAATCCAACACCCAGGCTGGGGTAAGAGCAGCTTGTGGAGTTTTTAAACCTCGAGGGGCCCCCCTTCTCCGATGGGACTCCTGCATTAAGTGGGAAGTTGGCAGTCCTAAATGACCTTTAAAAAAGCCCTTTGAATTCTACCCAACACTTCCATCTGCTTATTCATTCTACGTTTTCCCAGGCTCAGCTACTAATGTATCTTGAATGATTGCTTGTATGTTATTTTTCTAGTTCCCTTCATTCCACTTTCTAGCTGCTTCTTTCTAAACAGGGAGCCTAGCTCCCACAGAAGGTGTTTTCTGTAGATGGTAACACCCAGAGAGTGTGATGAAACTAGGTGGGCGTTTTAGACGACTGGGTTATTTTACTTTTTCCTTCGGCGATTTCCCCCGATTTGTGTCTGTTTTCAGCTGCCACGGCCGTGGGTGGCAGTGGGAGGAACTGAGCTTTCCAGCCGGAAGAGTGTGAGTTGGGAGGTGCGCTTCACCCGTTTGCAGCTGTGCGGTCTTAGGCGCGTCCCCTGACCTCCGCGGCATTGATGTGTCCGCCTGTGAGATGGGGGTAGCTGCCCCCCACGTCTGCCTGTCTGCTTGTCTGGCACCCGTGACCCTCTCCCTCCAGCCCTGACGCCCACCCCTGACCTTCTTCCCTCTGTTCCCGGAGTTGGCGCCATCCTCCATCCCTCTCCCCATCCCCCTCCTCCATTAGTTAACCAGTCTGTGTTTGCCTCCACCTCGAATGACATCATATTAGTTCATACTACTGCCGTTTCTCAGCAAGGTCGTTCAGTAACATCCAGTCCGTTGTATTTTCAAAACAAGTTTAATCCTGCCATTGTCTTGCTTACGGCTCCGAAGTTCCTCCCCCTGTCCCTCCTGTAAAGCGCGGCCCATAGCTAAGTCCATGGTCTGGAACCTGCACTCTCCTCCTGCTCTTTAGTTCTCAGCTACTTGCTGTTGCCTTCCAAAGTGCGCGCTCTCTGGAATCCCTCTCCCTCCCAGTCCTGTCCCCTTGACGGGCCAGCTGTGTTCCCTGGTGACAACCACTCTTGCTCATGCTCAGTCCTCTGGGGAGACGCTGGTGCGGAGTCTCCTTGCAGAACTCAGCTCGGTGGGCCCCTTCCGGCGGCTGTCCCAGACTCCTCTCCTCCCTCCAGGCTCTGCCCCGCTCAGTGGTCACGGGCACAACCCAGTGGGACATCGTAGATGCTTGACATTCGAGTTTCTTCTCCATCTCACATTGTCCGACCGTGAATTTTATTTGGGGGATGAATGTTTTCCTGCCAAGTAAATATTTCTCTTTAATTGTTTGATTTTTGAAGGATGTATTTTTAGGTATGACTCACATGCTATGGCCAGTTTTCACTTGTTCCCTCCAGATGAACATCCCCGGGAGAACTGGACTCAAAGGTAAAGAAGTTTACTCAGCTGCCAAGGGAACCTGGGAGGGTGTCCTCACTTGGAAGAAGGCGGTGCATTCTGTTTGCACCTGATGCCCTCCTGGGCATCCCTGTGGCTCCCTGTGGCTCCCTGTGGCTCCCTGTGGCTGCACATCAAAATCCAGGCGCCGTGGCTGCCGGCGGCACACGAGGAGTTGGTTATTCATGGCCCGGTGTGATTTCTGCCCCACAGATTAATTAACTCAAACATTTTGATTTTCCCTTTAAAACTCGGCCATAATTTAGTTGCTTTAATTTAGTCTTAAGGCCTGCTTATTATCTCTTGGTAATTAAAACTTCTGCTTGTCACGGAAGGCTGTATGTTTTTCAAGCCTGCACTTTTAAAGCCTATTTCAAAACAATGTCTCTCGCTTGCGGAGTAGGTGCCGGGTTTTATTTATGTGGCGGCTCTCATCCAGGCTCTGGGAGCGCGGCCTGGTGTATAACAGGCCCGTGGAAGCTGCTCCCGTGTTCTTGTTTCTTCGATCAGCTCGCACCGTACGGCTTTCTGTAATGTCAGTGGCCTGAGCCTCACACAGAGCCAGCGCAGTGGGCTTGTGCGTGTGGACCGAGTCTTAGTTACCGGGACCTGTCCTGGTGGCCTGTGGCACTGTGAGGCGGTGTCCTGGTGGCCTGTGGCACTGTGAGGCGGTGTCCTGGTGGTCTGTGGCACTGTGAGGCGGTGTCCTTAAAAAACGGTCAGTGCCAACTCCATTACATCTTACTTGTAAGCGGACGTTACCTTTTCCCGGGATAATGACACTTTACCCTCATTGAAATCTCTATTCCCTTTTTCTGCCAAATGATACAACTTAGTAAAGTCCTCCAAGATTTTATTACCAAACGTTCGGTAATAAAAAAAATTACTTTATTTCATTATAGATACGATTTTTCACCTGAGACCACTGCCTTTTCATTTTCTTGATGGTGGGTTTATTTTGCATACTGAAATGTGGCATTTTTATAGAGTCAAACTTGTTGATCTTGTTGTAGTCTAGTTTTCCAACCTCCAGTTCTTACTGTCCCCCCATTTCTGCAGCTGTAATGGGGTTTGGATGGCCTCACCCCCAGGCCTAAGGATTGCCCCTCGTTCGTTGAAGGTAGAGGCCTAATCCCAAGCCCCCTTGCTGTGAATGAACTCAGGCCCGATTTAAGCAGCGCGTGGCGTTCTGTTGATTACGTGACTGTGAGGAGGTGGGTGTGCAGGACGTTGTGCAGCGATGGAGGAAGAGCACCTGCTTTACAGCTGGTGAGGCATGCAGCCATCGAGGACGGGGCCTTAGGCCTGAGGGGGGCTGTTCCTTGGGTGGAGCTGGCAAGTGCAGGAAGAGGGCAGATCGGAGAGCCTGGCAGAGAAAGGGAACCAGAACTTGGATCACAATGAGCCTGAAACAGGAGCTACCTCTGTACTTTGCAGTTGCAGGAGCCGTTAAATTATGTCCTTAGGTCAGTTGATAGCGATGTTCCATTTGCAACTGAAACATCCTAATGATTCGTTCTTGCTTTATGATTTTGAGCCAATGTGTCGGCTGAGAAGATGGGTGAAGTTTGCCTGTATCTCTTTCTCATGTTTGTGAAATGTTTAGTTCACAAGTGTTGCAATAGGTACGTAGCGTATTTGGTAAGAGTTTCCCATTACTTATTAAATTGTATTTTCCCATTGATTTAAAACCTGCTTCTTAGGAAACTTTACCTGCTGTGGATTTCCTGTTTGGTTCCATTGATTAGTCTTACATCCCTTGATCAATAAAAGTACTTTAAAGTGTTCTTCTTTTTAATGCACTTCCATGTTTTTAGGGCTAATCTTCCTTCTTATTTTCCCCCAAATTCTTGGCCATTACCTCCCATTTATCCTTCAGGATTAATTTGAGAATTATTTTGTTATTTTTACAAAATAACTTCAGAAGGGTTGATTGGGATTCCATTAATTTTGTAAGCTCTTTTTATAAATTCATATGTGAGCTTTGACATCTGGATGTCTTTAGCTTTTCCTGTCTATTTCAGAAACACAGTAAATCTCTTTATATATCTAGTGTTTTTAGGTCCCTAAGTTTTTGAGGTAGATTCGCCATATTTCTTATTAGTGTACTTTTGGCACTTCATATCATTATTATTATGAATGAGGTCTTCATTTCCTTTTTTAAAAATTGGGATAAAATTTGTAAAAACACAAATGTGGTAATTATTAGGAAAAGAATCTGGGAATGTCATAGTATTTACATCTTTTTCTTTATTTTTATTTATTTTTGTAGCTAAAATATTTTATTAAGTAAGTAATTTTCAAATAGTTTCATAAGAAAATTTTTAAAGCAAAGTTAAAACACATTTTCAATAAGAAAGTAGATTCAGGTTTTTCTGATTCTTCCTGATCCGGTTTTGGAAGATTATATGTTTCTAGGAATTTATGCACTTTACCAGGTTGTCAATTTGTTGGCATATAGTTGTTCATAGTATTTTCTGACAGTCCTTTGTACCTTCTTTTTAAATAAAATACAAATAAAGTTGAATATCCATGACCATGAGTTTTACACATATCTTTATTTTCAATTGTGTGGGGCCTCTTGACCAGTGTTGCTGAGATTTATCAATTTTATTAGCTTTTCAAGGAATCAAAGTTTTTGTTGAACTTCCGTTGAATCATTATTAATTTATTTCAGCTCTTTTATTATTTCCTTCATTCTGCCTGATTTAGGTTTATCCTGTTATTCCTTTCCTAATGCTTAAATTAGATGCTTAGTTCATTGCTATTCAGCTTATCTTCTCTTAGAATTTAAGCATTTAAATTTATAATTTTTTTCTAATTACTTTTGTTGCTTCTTAGTAGTTCTGATATGTGCTGTTTCATTATTTTTCCATGCATATTTTAACATTTTAATTATTATTTCTTCTTTAATGAATGGATTATTTAGATGTGTTTTTAAATATAAAAATATCTTATTGTTTTTCAAAATACTGATTTCTAACTTCGTTGCACTAAGGTCAGAGAACTTGAGGTGTATTAAGCTGATTGTTTAAAAGCTGTTGAGACTTACTTTATGGCCCAGCATGTGGTCACTTCTTATAAATGTTCCACATTTGCATAAGATTACCTGCTCTCTGGTTGTTGGATACTGGGCTCTGAAAATATCAGTCAGATTGTTGATTATATTGTCCCAAACTTTAATATCTTTAATAATTGTTTTTAGCCTGATTGGCAGTTACTGAGAGAGATGTGTTAAAATATTCCACTAAATGATGTGTCTGTAAATTTTCCAAAGTTCTTTCAATATTTTTCTTTATAAATTTGAGTCTGTTGTTAGGTAGGCAGAATAAGGCCCCCTCTCTGTCTGTCCCGCCTCCGCAAAAGATGTCCGCACCCTAATTCTCAGAACTCTTGAAGTTTGCGCTTACATGGCGAAGGGGGATGGAGGCAGCAGCAGGAATTAAGGCTGTTAGTCATGTGATCTGACAACAGGGAGCGGTTTCCCATCATCGCTGGGCCTTGCACGTGCAATAGGGGTTAGAAGAAGAGGTCCGAGTGGTGATGAGGGAGGACGCCATCAGCCACTGCTGGCATTGAAGATGGAGGGCCGAAGACACGGGGGCCTCGAGAAGCTGGCAAAGCAGGAGACGGACGGGCACCTCCCTAGAGGCTTCAGAAGGGAACTCAGCGCCGCGGGGGGCGGCCCCCGAGGCTTGTGGCAGACTTCTTGTCAGTATTTCCCGGTACCTCACTCCCCCCTTTTCCTTCTATCTTTCAATATGCTGCGTCTTACGTGTGTCTCTTACAAATATTAGGTACTAGAGGCCCGGTGCACGAAATTCGTACACTCTGGGGGTGGGGTGGGGGTTTCCTCAGCCCGGCCTGCGCCCTCTTGCAGTCTGGGAGCCCTTGGGGGATGTCCGTAGGGAGCGGGGCCTAAGCTGTCAGTCGGACATCCTTAGCGCTGCCTGCGGAGACGGGAGAGGCTCCCACCACCACCGCTGCACTCGCCAGGCATGAGCCCGGCTTCTGGCTGAGTGGCGCTCCCCCTGTGGGAGCGTAATGACCACCAGGGAGCAGCTCCTGCATTGAGCGTCTGCCCCCTGGTGGTCAGTGTGCATCACAGCAACCAGTCGTTCTGCTGTTTAGTCGATTTGCATATTAGCCTTTTATTATATAGGATTATATAGTATGTAGATTTTGAATTTTTTACCTTGTCTGACAATATTTGTTTTTAGATGGAGAAATCAGAGCAATTACTTACTATGATTATGGATATCTTTGGAATTATTCTTGCGGTTGTATTGCTACTATTTTATTTTATCCCACTTTAATTTTTAAAAGTAATTGCTCCTTTTTATGTTTCCCCACTATTTTAGATTTAATAAATTCTATTTCTATTGTTTTTATAGTTTCTCTTAAAAGTTTAACATGCAGACTTAAACTCTAAAGACTTCTTCCTAACAACCCAAGGGATTCCGGTCATTTCTCTTCCACAGTCTTATTTTCTTTCCATTGTTTTTTGTTTGTTTGTTTGTTTGTTTGTTTTACTGTCTTGATTTTCATGTAACCTTCAAATTCAATGTCATCATTATTGCTGTTTTTATATAGAAATATTTGTTTGGAATTAACCATGTTTACTATTTTCTTGGTCCAGCTTTTCTTCGCTTCTTAGACATCCTCTGGGTTTATGTGTATTGTTCTTTATCACACTTTTAAAAAGGGATTTTTTTATTGATTTTAGAGAGAGAGAAAGGGAGAGGGGGATATATATATCGATCAGCTGTCTCTTGCACATCCCCCACCGGGAACAGAGCCCACAATCCGGGCATGTCCTCGACCAGGAATTGAACCGGCACCCTTCGGTGCACGGGATGATGTCCAACCCACTGAGCCTCACCAGCCCAGGCACACACCTTTTGTTTTTGTTTGAAAAATATAACTTCGCCATTGCATTTGAGTCATCGCTTTATTTGCTCTGGCATTCTAGGCTAACAGTTATTTTTCTCTCAGGGTCACGAATGTATTGCAGACGTAACTGTGTGTGTTTGTTTTTTCTGCATCGTAAAATATCCAGTTGTCTTCTGTCTTCTGCCTTCCGGTACTGCCTGGAGAAGTTTTCTGGGAATGGAATTGCTGTTCCTACAAGCGGCTGTTTGTCTTGGGTGTTTTGTAGTTTCCTGGTGATGTGTGTGGGCGTGGATTCCTGGGGACTCACTGTGATTCCTGAACCAGAGGCTTGATGTTTGCCATCAGCTCTG
Source organism: Cnephaeus nilssonii (assembly GCF_951640355.1). Classification (NCBI taxonomy): domain Eukaryota; kingdom Metazoa; phylum Chordata; class Mammalia; order Chiroptera; family Vespertilionidae; genus Cnephaeus; species Cnephaeus nilssonii. Next base: position 107,718,924 of record NC_137076.1, on the reverse strand, counting down.
GGAGGTTTTCGGTCGTTTTTCCTCCCCTCCATCATTTTCTTTGGGGAGTCCCAGCACACGCGTGCTGGAACTTTTCACTCTTTCTCGTAACGGTTTTTAAAACACATTGTTTTCTGGCTGCGTCTTAGGCTGCATCCCAGGTAATGTTTTCTTTTCCATCTCCTCACGCACAAAGTCCCTTTTCGGTTGTATCCAACTTGCTATTGAAATGATTCTGGTTTTTTAGAAGGTGTATTATTTACTTTGTAAATAATATTATTTACTTTGTAAATAATATTATTTACTTTGTAAATAAGCTGGGCCATATTTCCATTGTCTCTTGGTTCTTTCTTCTGACTTTAATTGCCTATTATTTTTCAAAATACATTAAATACCTTATTCTGTGTTCTGTATCTGCACATGCTGTGTACCTTAACTTTTTAATGAGTCTGATGGTCACTTTGCTTTTTCTAATCACCCTTAGGGTGCTTTCCCTGCTATGCCATTATTTTTATTGGGAGTCCCTGTCAGTGGAGACGGTAATTGTAAGGAGGCTGAGAGGCGTCTAAGGAGCCTTTCTCGAGGGACAGTCGTGTTTCTGTCACAGGAGGAGCGCCTAGCGAGGTGGCCACTTCAGGTCAGTTCCCTGTTCGGAGTTTGGGCCACGCAGAGAGGGGACGTTAAGTTCAATAAACATTTATTAATGTCCGTGATTAGAATTCACAAGACATTTTCTTTCTCCCTTCATCCAGAATCAAGACCAAACGAGCCCGGTTTCCCTTCTGCCTGTTTGGTGGAGGTTTTCTTCCTGTTCACCTTTTCCCGGAAAGCAGGGGCCTGTGCTTTCTCTGTCTCCATTACAATTTCCCACCGTATCTAGGCCCACGGTCTTTTCTCCTGACTTTTGTGCATCATTCAAAGTAGAGGCTGTAGGCTCTGGGGCTACCAACTTAAGCCACTTGGGGTTTGTGCTCCATCTTTTAAAAAATTATTTTCACTGATAATTGATGTACAACAACATTAATCAGGTGTACAATGTAGTGGTTAGAGTCGCGACCCACAGGTTGGGAACCGCTAGCAGGGTCGCCTAAGACCATCGGAAATCACAGATATTTACATTACAATTCATAACAGTAGCAAAATTACAGTTATGAAGTAGCAACGAAAATAATTTTATGGTTGGGGGTCACCACCACATGAGGAACTGTATAAAGGGTCGTGGCGTTAGGGAGGTTGGGAACCGCTGGGTTAGACGTTCGGTTTCAGGTGCACAGCACACCGACCACCTGAGAAGGCCGGCACCCATCTGTGCGCCCATCCTCTGCCTCCTATTGGCTTGCTCTGTCCTTGGGAAGGGACTTCTCTTTCTTTCTTGCAGGTTCAGCTGTGCACACACAAGGAGCTTCGAATATTCATCTTTTATTTTTTCATATTTTATTGCGAAAATGCTTTTGGAGATCTAGATTATCTGCTGTTTTATTTTCTATTTTTTAAAATCTACACATTTTTAGAGTGAAAATTTATGAATGTATCATTTAAAAAAATAAACAGTGTACTATATGTTTTTTCTTAAATGTTCTTTTGCTTAACGTTTTCTTAGATTCATCCATATAAATACAGATAGCTCTATAACTTCTAACGACGGGGTGACATTTCATCTTATGAATGATGATGTGTGAGTTATCCATTCCCTCTCAGTAAACGTTTCAATGTTTTCACCTTTTCGCTGTTGTAAAAAGCACTCTCATGCATCTCTCCGGGCACCTTTGGGAGAGTTCTCTAAGGGAGATAGCTCTAAGTGGGAGTGAAATTGGTCAGTGCCGTGAGGTGAGCCGTTCTGTGGTTCGCCTGGCCCAGTCTCTCCAGCAAGCCTGCCCGGGAAAAGGGCAGTGCGGGGACTAATGGAGATGAGAAGCCACGCATGAGTCAGCTGGTGACTGAATGCATGGTGCTGCCCTTAGTTGAATCCTGACTTGTACAAACCAGCTGTAAAGGTAAGTTTTAAGGCATTTGTAGAAATTTGAATATGGATTGGGAGAAGATGAATTTAAGGAATTCTTGTTAACATTGTTAGCTGTGACAATAAGGTGGTTCTGTAGGAAGATATCCTGTTTTTGAGATATTATGATGTCTGCTATTTACGTGAAAATAATTCAACAAAATATTGATAAGACAAACATGGCAATGTGTTAACTAAATGTGGGTGGTGGGCATATAGATATTCATTAGACTGTTCTTTGTACTTTTCTTTATATTTGAAACTTTCATAATCTATGTCTATATATATAAAAAGCCAGCGACCGGAACGCTGTAATGACCAGAACGACTGGTCGCTATGATGCTCACTGTGGCCAGCGAACCAGCCTGATCAGGGGGTGGGGCCGGCCGGCCAACCTCCCGCAGCCCTTCCTCCCAGCCTTCCCCGCCCCCGATTGGCCCGCCCCACCCCGATCGCCTGCAGCCCCTCCCCCCGGCTGGCCCTGCCCCTGATCACCCCCCACACACACACCCCAAAAGGGGGTGGGGCCGGCTGGCCAACCTCCTGCCATCTCCTCTTCCCTACAGGCCCGTCTCTGATCTGCTCTGATTGGGTCTGGGCTGGCCGGACCCCACCTGTGCATGAATTCGTGCACTGGGCCTCTAGTAGTTAATAACACACCCAGTTATTTGCTTTTCATTCTGTAATAGGGCTTGACAAACTGTTGTTTGAGGGCCTAATCTGGCCCCATGCACATTATTGTAAATAAAGTTTTATTGGAACACGGTCGTACTCATTTGTTCTGAGTTGTCTGTGGCTGCTTTGGTGCTACACTGCAGTGTTGAGTAGCTTGAGGCCGTTTGGCCTGCACAGCCTAAGATGCTTCCTCTCCGACCTTTCACAGAAAAGTCTTGTGGAGCCCTCTCTGTGGGTGTCCCCTGGCTTAATTTGCCCCAAAGCCCTTAGTCCTCTGCTCTTCTCTCTCCCCTCAACGTATAATGATGTATTTGTTGTTTGGTTCTGGTCTCTGGAATATAAGCTTCAAAACAGACTTCGTGTTTTCACTAAAATAATAAACGCCAGGAACCTGTTAGGAGCTCAGTAACATTTGTTGACTAATGAATGAGTTAACATGAGAGTTGGGTTTTCCCTCATCCTTGTTAGCACGTGCATTATGAGGTTTATAAATTTTGCCAATAAAGTGGCTGAAACGGTATTGCATTATTCTTTTCCTTTGCGTGTCTCCAGTTGCTCCTGGTGAGGTTGTTTCTGTTCTCTGTTGATTGAGGGTGTGTATTTTATCTCCTGTGAGCTGCTTGCTAATCCTTTACCTGGTTTTCTATTTGGCTGCCTCCAGTAATGCTTTGAATTCCGGTTGAAGCTGCGTGCCTCCCTCCGGAGAGGACCCGTATTTGCCGTTGCCAGTTGCCTGGGGGCACATTTAGAAATGGTTTGCTTGAGGTCATTTTGGACTTCCTGTTCGTGAGGTGGGAATCCGGGCTGTAGATGTGTGTGAGCCCCCTGGTGGCTATCAATTCGGGGGGGGGGAAGCCGTTTCCCTTCCGCTCTAATAAGTCAGCCTCGTTTCTTTGCTTTTCTCTCCAGCCCAGGGGTTTCCTTTTCATTCCCCTTTACCCTGGAATCGAAGGGCTTTGTGATTTCCGCTTACTCCGGAGTCTCCTTTGAGCCTTCCAGTTTGTGGAGACCGTGGCTTCCTTGCCCGTCGGTCTCCGATGCCCTGTGCAGTCATCAGACCAGAAGCTCCAGGCCGCCCGAGTTCAGAGAGGATGGGGGCTCACTGCCCCCCTCGCGTCCAGCTTCCTTCCCCCTGCCAGCTCCTCCCTCTTGCCTGATCAGAATTACATTTTAGAATAGCTTTTCGGGAAATACTTCATCTTGCATCTGTGACTGTTGTCAGTAGGGACGTAGTTTAGGGTGCCCGGTCCCTTATACTGTGAAGCAAAGCCTGCACCCTTTCCACACACCAACGCTAGACGCGCTATCCGGGAGCGTCACAGCATGCCTGGTGGAACCCCTCCCTTCGTGGCTTAGCTTTCCTCAGAGAGAGTCTGATCATCTCTACAGCTCTAACTGCTAATCCTTTCTTCCAGTCCAACTTCTGGCAGCCAGATCTGTTCCCGTTTTGTTGTCTGTCACATAGAAATTTTAATCTTTTTTAAAAATATATATTTTATTGATTTTTTTTACAGAGAGGAAGGGAGAGGGATAGAGAGTTAGAAACATCGATGAGAGAGAAACACCGACCAGCTGCCTTCTGCACACCCCTACCGGGGATGTGCCCGCAACCAAGGTACATGCCCCCGACCGGAATCAAACCTGGGACCCGACCCCTCAGTCTGCAGGCTGACGCTCTATCCACTGAGCCAAACCAGTTAGGACAGAAATTTGAATCTTTATGTCATTAATTTTATAAAGCTTTTCTTATGCGTGTTAAGTTTTATGCCTTTTTTAAAGAAGGGACCCTCATCCATGGTTATAAAATACTTTCTGTGTCTCCAATCAGTACCTATATACTTTTGTTTTGAATATATTGATCTTCAATTCATCTAGAATATCTCTGGTGAGTGATACGAGGTAGGGCTTTAATCGTTTGCTTCCCCGGGAGGGTCGTTGATTTCATTCCCTCACCTTTCTCCGTGCGTTTGTAGGGTCCAGGCAGGAAACGGTGTGCAGGCAAACAGGGTGATGGGAGAAGAGCTCAGTGAAGGGACTGGCCCAACGGCGTGGCTGTTTAGGGAAACCCAGAGGAATTCTCCAACTCTGGAGCAAGCGACACCTCCTTTTCCGTGGTGAGGCCTAGAGGGAGAGCGCCATGAAGTGGAAGACAGGTGATGAGAGGACTGCGTGGAGGGGCCGCCTGCTCGGAGCTTGGCATCGTGGGGAGTGTGTGGTGAGCTTTGTGGAAGCTCTGAAGAATGTGAGTAGTCGTTTGTGTGTGTGTGTGTGGGGGGCGGGGGGGTTGTTAGGGTTCAGGGGCCAGAATGACTGTCTTGTCCTGATCACCTTTACCCCCCTTGGCTGAAACCAGCTGGAAGTCGAAGGAGCCCACTGACAGCCTTTTAGGGAAAGAGCTGGGTGCCATTCGGCACAGCCACTGGTTGGACATTTCACCTTCTTTACTTCTCAGACTCCGTAAACTGTCCGGCACTCTGCCAGGGTAACAGCGTGGTTACTATGGCAGGTGTTCCGGGTTCGAATGCAGATTCTGTCATACACTCGTTGTTCCTGAGACTTTCTGTGTGGTAGTTTTCTCTTCTGTGAAGTGGGCCTAGTAGAAATACCTACTTTAAAGATGGTTGTGAGAATTCAGTGGGCTCATCCAGGCAGTAGACCTTGAACTGTCCCTAGCACCTACTCAGTGCCAAGTTAATGTTAGCTGTGATGGCGATGGGGAAGGCAACAGTGATGGAGTGGATTGCAAGGCTTTTTCATTCCCTTCTGTTAATCTTCCTGTATGAACATTATACCATGTTATTAATCTTCCTGTATTAATATTATGCCACTCTAATTAGTATAATGCCATATTGTTTTTGTGTTGTTTTGTATAGATCAAACTCTTCACTGATCCTTTAAAATTTTTTCATGCATATTTTTTATGTTAGCTTTAGAATTAGCTTGTCAAATTCCCCAAAGATTATGTGTGACTTGTGATGGGGATCAGGATTATACTTGTCAAAATGGATTTGTTATAAACTGACATCTTTACAGGATTGTCTTACCATTCTGGGACAGACCTATCTTTTCATTTGTTTAGACTCCTTTAAGCCCTGCAGTAAAGTTTTATAGTTGACTTCATAAAGATCTTGCACATTTCTTTTAGAGTTTTATACCCGTTTTAGTGTTTATGTTGCTTTTTTCCTATTAGATTTTTGAATTGGCTATTCTGGAGGTGTAAGAGAGCTATTGATTTTTGTGTTGACCTTGTCTGTGGTCCACTTGCCAAATTTTCTTATTATTTTCTGTTGATTTTATAGGTGAGTAGACATATTGCCTGTGAATTACGATAGTCTTGTCTTTTACGTTCCAATATTTATAGCTATGACTTTTGTTTATCTTATTGCAATACCCAGGCCAGTGCATTGTGGGGTTGTGGCAGGTAAAACAGATCTTTGTGTTTTACTCTTCCTTTTAGCGGATGCTTCTAATATTTTAGCATTGAATATAAAAATTTTTAAATTTATTTATCTAAAAAAATACATTTTTATTGATTTCAAGAGGAAGGGAGAGAGAGATAGAAACATCAATGATGAGGAGAATCATTGATCGGCTTCCTCCTACATGCCTCCCCCTGGGGATGGAGCCCTCAACCGAGGCATGTGCCCTTGGCCGGAATCGAACCGAAGACCCTTCAGTCCACAGGCCGACGCTCTATCCACTGAGCCAAACCAGCTAGGGCTGAATATAAAATTTTCTCTAAATTTCTGGTCTATACTCTTTATCCAGACTTGCTCAGCATTTTTGTTAGGAATTGGAGTTGAATATTATTAAATGATATTTCAGCCTCTGTTTGATAATTATATGATTCTTTTTATTTTTAGTATGTCAATATAATACATTCATTGGGATTTTTTTTAATCACTGAACTATATGTATATACCTTGTGTAAATCCCACATGGTAACAGCACTTGACTAATTTTTATACTTTAAAATACTTCATTTAGAAATGTTATATCTATGTTCATAAATGCTGTTTCCACCTCAGTTTCTATTCTCATTTATCTAATTATGTTGGTCTCTTAAAATGTTAGGTAGTTTTTTTTTACTTTTTGTTTTGTCCTGACTTTATAAAAAACATGGTAATTATCTAGTCCTTAATGATTTAGAAACCTCTTCCAAAAACCATCAAAGCTTAGTTCCTTTCCTTTTTCTGTTCCCTTTTTAGAGTTAAATCATTATCTACCATTTTGGCTTTTTCTATGACTATTTGGTCTGTTCATGTTGGTTTTTTTTTATTCATATGAAAAATTTTGTACATTTTTCTAATATTTCATCCATTTTGCCTAGGCTTTAAAAGTAATTAAAGTTATATGGGAAAAGTAAAAATAATCTCTTTCAAATCTGAAGTTCCGTTCCCTTTTCTATTTCTAGTGTGGTTTGTTTGGACTAACACTCTTTTTTCTTAATCAGACTTACCAAAACTTTGCCAGTTGTGTTGATCATTTAAAAAAACCTGGGTTTTAAATATCCTAGTATTTTGTTTTGTTTCCTAATTCATTTCTTCTTTTATGTTCAAAAATTTCTTCTACTTGCCTTGTTGGGTTTATTTGTGAAGTTTTTCTCTCATTTCCTGAGTTAAAATCTAATTATTTTCAGTCTCTTGCCTTTTCTAAGAAATGCATCTTGCGCTGTATTTTTCTTCTGACCCGCTTTGGCTGTTTCCCAGGAATTGTTATTTATGGGTAAAAGGAATGGACATTTTTATCCGATTGTTTTTTCTTTATCCCAAAACACATATATAAGTATGCTTTTATAGATTAATAGGTAGGTGGAGAGTATTTTTTTAAACCATGTTTAACTTTTATCCCATCACATTCATTTTACAAGGTTTGTATGGCTTCAATTTTTTTTTAAATTTATAAATGTATTCTTTTGTCCTATTATTTGATTGGTAATTTTTGTGAACATTTCACTTGTGTTTGATAAGAATAGACATTATTCTCTTAACTGTCTTATTCTCTACCAATTTCTCCTTGTTTTTTTATCGTATATATTTTCATGTGTATATAAATCAACTATTGTATTAAGTACATAAAGGTTATATTTGCTTTGCAAATGTTATACTAACTATCATTGCGTGGTCTTAGAACAGCCAATTTTTTCTTATGGGACCTGGTACTAAACATTCGAGGCTTTGTGAGCTGGATGGTTTCTGTCACAACTACCGTATTTTCCGGTGTATAAGACGACTGGGCGTATAAGATTTTCCTGGGTTAAAAAGTCGTTTTATACGCCGGAAAATACAGTAGTCCAATATATCTAATCCATTATATCTAATCCCATCAATGTAGTCCAATATACCGTATTTTCCGGCATATAAAATGACTTTTTAACCCAGGAAAATCTTATACGCCCAGTCGTCTTATACGCCGGAAAGTATGGTACTTAACTCTGCCATTGTAGCATGAAAGCAGCCTGATACGTAAATGAGAGTGTGGCTCTGTTTTAATAAAACTTTATTTATAAAAACATGTGACAGGCCAGAATTGGCCCACTGGTCTTAATTTGCCAGTTCCTGGTCTCACATAAGGATGATGAGAGTCTGGCATTTAGATTTACCTATCTGTAATTTCATCCGCGTCTGTTAACCGTTTTTGGTAATAATTGGTTGGAAATTCGTACACCTTTACCCGCTGTTTCTGTGTTTATTATGGTATTCTCCCTGTTGCATCAGGATGGACAATCCTTATTCTTATGAAGCACTGCACGTAGTACTAATGCCAGCATTCTCAACAAGGACGACATTGTGAAAACTGGTGGGTCGGGGAGGCAAAAACATCTCCAAAACGATCGTGGCTCGTGGCTCTCTAAGCGCGATCTACCGAGCACATTTCCATCCCTTAGCGTCTAATGTCCTGGGCAGAGCGGGCCAGGAGAGGGTCCTCGGGGCACGCCGGGGAGGAGATGGTAAGACACTCCGGTTCAGTACTGTCTCCTGCAGGTCCTGTTCCTTAAGCTGATCGTAGTGTCCGTCTGTGAGGCTACCCATCTTACTCCTCCTGTCGCATACGGCGTTGTCTCTAATTGTCCTTTCTTGGATTAGCTAGAGGCTTTCCTCCTCCCCCTGCAAGGACTCTCAGATTGTTCTCCAGTTCAGTCTTTCCCAGAGTCATGTCTTTTATCTTTATTTTGCTTATTGTTTGCTTCTGATACCTTTAATTAAATAATTTTCGTTTTCTGCCTCCCCTCTCCCTAATTTTATGCTATATAGTATTTTCTTCTGATGACTAATTTGGCTATATTTCTTTTTCCTTTTTCTTTCCTATCTTTTCTATGCTTTCTTTCTTTTTTTTTTTTGGTATGTTATGTTCTTCCTGTCATTATTATCTAAAGATTTGATTTTATAATTGCTTCTTTAGCTTCTTTGTTTGATAGATGATTTAGTATTTGAGTAGAATTAAAAAATTTTTAACCTTATTTAGCTATTTTTGCCTCCCTACTTTAATGCCTGTGTGAGTTTCTGCACGCATGTATGTGAGCGCAGGTGTGCATGGGTAAAGTCTTCCCGGAAACTTCCTGTAGATTGGACAGGACCTTTCAATGACCAGAACTGTGTTATGGCCCATTCCTTGTCCAGTCATGGGGAATGTCACCACCGTGGGTAGGAAGTGCAATACTGCTTGAGGGTAAGTCAGAGTTGGGCATGAGAAGGGGCAATAGCCTGATGAACATAGACCCTGGGCCAGTGCTTTAAGGCTAGGTATTATGGGTAGTTTAAGGCTGGGTGGGGCAGGGTGCGCAGGGATGGTGATTGGGCGGGAAACCAATATTGTCCACACAGCAGGCATTATCAGCTACACCATTGATCAAAACCACATACACTTCACTGTGGATAGTGATTCCTTCGGCTGGAATTAGACATGCATCATTGTGGCTAGAGATAATTGCGTTTATCATAGGAAGTTTGGTATGATTTTGTCTTTAATAAATAACTGCTGCTTGACTGAAAAATGATTGCTATAAAATTCTCTTTCAATCACTGTGAGTATATTATATGTGTACTAGAGGCCCGGTGCATGCATTCGTGCACGGGTGGGGTCCCTCAGCCTGGCTGGCAGTCAGAGCCAATCAGGGCGTCTCGCCCAGTCCAGATAGGGGCTGGCTGGCCCGGGGGAGGGGCTGCGGGAGTTTGGCCAGCAGGAGGGGAGGGGCCGCAGGAGGTTGGTTGGCTGCAGGAGGTTGGCTGTGGGAGCACACTGACCACCAGGGGGCAGCTCCTGCGCTGAGCGTCTGCCCCCTGGTGGTCAGTGTGTGTCACAGGGACTGGTTGACCGGTCGTTCCGGTCGTTCGGTTGTAATGGTTGCTTAGGCTTTTATATATAGAGATTTTTGCTGTATTCCTTATAATTTAGGATCTTGGGATTGTAAGCAGACACCGTGTCTTCTTTCTTGTTCGTCCTGCACTGAGCACTGGATTTCCAGAAACTAATTATTAGTAATAAAAAAAGTTGCATGTCTGAAGATTGAAATGTAACTCCAGATGTAATTAGTTACCTCATTTGTTTTTATTAAATTATTTTTTCTGCATATTTGTAATACAGGGAAAGGTTCTAATATGAAAAATAAAGTAGATTTATTTTAAGGCAACATATAAAAATAATTGGTTTAACAGCATTGTGTGAATACAGATGAGATGGCCCTATTAAAATTTGGTCACAAAATATCTATATATATAAAAGCCAAGCGACCGGAATGCTGGAATGACAGGAACGACTGGTCGCTATGATGCGCACTGCGGTGGCCAACCAGCCCAATTGGGGCCCCAATCGGCCCCCCCCAACCTCCCACAGCCCCTCCCCCAGGCTGGCATGGCTCCTGATCATCCCCCCCATCCCCCTGATCAGGGGAGGGGCCAGCCGGCCAACCTCCGTGGCCCCCCGCAGCCTTGTCCCCAATAGGCCCCCCATCATGGGTGGGGCTGGCTGACCTCCCATGGCCCCTCCCCCCTGCCAGTCCAGCCCCAATCGGCCCCCATTGGGGTGGGCCGGCCAGACCCCACCCGTGCATGAATTCATGCATCGGGCTTCTAGTCCTATATAATAAAACCCTAATATGCAAATGGATCGAATGGCAGAACAACCGGCGGAATGACTGGTTGCTATGATGTGCACTGACCACCAGGGGGCAGACGCTCAATGCTGGAGCCCACTCCCACAGGGGGAGTGCCGCTTAGCCAGAAGCCAGGCTTATGGCTGGCGAGCGCAGTGGCCGTGGTGGGAGCCTCTCCCGCCTCCGCAGCAGCGCTAAGGAACAATGAGCCTAGCGGTAAGAAGCAGCGAGCAAGCAGGCAGTAAGGAGCGAGGGGTCCCGGACTGCGAGAGGGATCCGGGACTGTGAGAGGGTGCAGGCCGGGCTGAGGGACGCCCCTCTCCCCCTGGTGCACACATTTTGTGCACCGGGCCTCTAGTAAAAGATAATGCAGCAAGATTCATGCCAACTAATTGCTAGTTCAGGTTTGCGTAATGAATGAATGAGAAGTTGTGTTTTCACTGAGTGAGTCCTGTCAGGAAGGAATGGTACTGCCAGTTACACACAAAATATTCAGGGTCTAGTGCGTTTGGGTAGCTAATTGTCACGATGAGCTTTTCTTGATCCCCCTTGTACTTACTGGTCATTTGCTTATTTTCATTTTTGTTGAGAGAATTCACAAAAATTATATGTTCTCACTTGCCTCCAAACTGCAATTATTTGTCTTGATGTGTAGACGTAGCTACCAATTAAGTGAAAAGAAGTCTGTCTGAAGTAAAATGATTACCATTAGTATCGTGTATCTTATAACTGTCTAATCTTATAACTGCTGGGTTCTTTATTTTGCATGCTGGTAATTTAATATGAATGATGGATTATTAAATTCTTTTCATAGGAAATAGGCGTATTTTAAGCTAACAGTCTTTATCACTGATACCAATTAGCAGACGAGAAATAAATTCCGAGGATTTATATTTCTTAATAGCTCTTCCAGGATGTCATTTCGTTACTTTTGGGGAAGGTGTGTGAAATCTGGCCTAGGTCGCACGGGTGGCAAAGAACAAATTCATCGGCTCCACAAGTATCTATTGAGTGTCTACGATTGCCAGTCACTCGTGTCTTTCATTCGTCATTTTAAGGATCGTCCCTCCTTCTCTTATGACACTTCTTTAGAGACCCTACTCGCGTGGAGAATTTACCCCGTAGGATGCTGTGGCTTCCCATCAGCTCCGCTGACCTGTGTAGCAGGCCTAGAGTTCGTGTGTCCACGTGAATGAAGAGGGCACTCAAAAACTCTCAACTACTGAAATGGCCGTGAGTGGGAGGACATGCCTGAGCCCCGCCCCCGCCTGGGTGGTCTGTGAGGCCTCCTGTCTGGCAGCCTCGGATACCAGGAGCCCCTGTTGCCACCGCTGGGCAGCCTCGCAGCTTCCCCAAGGCAGCAGCTTCCTTTCCGCCTTGACCAAGTGTGTCCCCCTCGCTCCCTGGGGCTTTCTTGAGCTCCAGGAGGAGACGGGAGGGCAGGGGGTGCTCCCTGCCCCGCTCCCGCGGGCTCAGCTGCTCCTGTTGGCGGGGCGTGCGGTCCTGTGCAGCGTTCATCCCGGGCCCCAACGTGCAGCTGCCGAACGGCCCCGCCAACAGGGTGGCCCCTGCCCGCCCGGAGCCCTGCCTGTGGGCGCCAGGCCTCCTCTGGCTCCGCGTTTTCGGCCTCAGGAGGAAGAGGCCAGGCTCTTGGGGTTCCTGGTAGCAGTTCAGGCGTGTGCTCCTGGAACTTCCCTTCCCCGCGCACGCCGTCTGCAATGAGCAGGGCGTCCCAGTCTCCCTGTGCCTGTGGCCGCTCTGGCCGCCACGCTACCATTTCCCGCGTGGACACCGAGCAGCGGGACTGCAGCGAGCGCCAGGCCTCTCCCGATCGGAGCAGCACCGCGTGGTGTCCTGAGGGCTCAGGTGCCAGGAGCCCCGCTGGCTCAGACAGCGCTACCCTCTGGCGCCGAGGCCCTGAGCTTCTGGCTGCTGAGCCCCAGCCTGCCTCCTCCGGCCAGCCAGCCAGGCCTCTGTGATGGGGTCCAGGCACCGAGCTTGGCGTTCCCACACCACTTCCGCGTGCAGCCAAACACGAGAACCGCTGGTCTGGAGCTCTGAGCGACACGTTGGTGCTGTTTTATCGTAGATGTTACAGGAAAATGGTGTGGAATTACCTATAAAATGAGTCCAAGGCGAAAACATCTTTTTTCTCTCTCCATAAACCATGTGATAGCAGTCTTACTTTCTATAGCATCACCTAATTTTGCCTGATGAGGTTTATTTGGAAAGAGAGAGAAACATACAGCTCCGGAAGTCTTCCTGGCAGCTGCTGGTTACGGCAGGGCCCACGTTCCCAGCGGAGGGAGAACTTTACATATCGCCTCTCTGCTCCACGGAAAGTGACCCCAGTGTTTCGGCTTTTTAAATGAACCAGAGCAGTAAGTCCAACAGTGTTTGCCAGCCATCTCCTTTTCCTCATAGGCCGACAATTATGTAATCCAAGTAGAAAGCCCTTTACAGATGCCTCCTCTTGAACAGATTCCAGATTTGAGGGTTCGAAGGAGTGATTAGAATAGGTAACAGTGTCTGATGGGCCGCTGGGCCCTGGCTACACGTGCTCTCAGGAAACACGTCACAGGCATTGACGATCCTCTGTCCTCTGGGACTCGCTGCCTTTTGTTCCATTTACATCCGCTTCCCGTGGCTGCTGGATACAACTCAAGGTGTTGGCTTAATTGTCAAAGCCAGATGTGATTGGACATTTGGCAGGAATGCCCAAATTTCCCGAGATACTTTCGTAGCGATTCAAACAGGAGCAAACAGTAATAACGGCTTATTTACATCGAGAGCGTGTCCAAAGTCTTTTCTGTTCATCTCAGACTTTCTTCTCTGCTAAGATCGTTGGTCATGTGCGTGAGGGCAGATCTGTGGCTTAAAGAGGAATAAGGTCTCTAACCAGAAAGCCGGTGCCTGACAGATGTGTCCCCGGAACCGGGCGGCCTCGCCCAAGCTGCGTGCGGACGGCAGGCCGCCCTGAGCGGCCCTCCCTCAGCTCCTCCCCAGCCCGCCCGCGGGATCCTGCGACTCAGCGACCCTCATCTAACGAGGGCCCCGTGGCTTTCCGGTTGACTGACGTTCTGATTGTTACATAACACCCTGACACCCTATCCAGACTGTAATTACACAGCCAAGTCCCCGCTCATGGACGGTCATGGCGAACGAAGCACTGCTGCTGTGTCGCGCGCTCTTCTCGAGGAAACGTAAAACGTGATTTGGCCTTTAGTTGACTAATGACTAAAATTTTTATATTTAAAGACGAGCTAAGCAGACACTGGGAATTTGAGGTTCAAGTAATAAATGCATGTCCTGTATTCCAGGTGAGGATTTCTATGGCTGGCTGTCTGCCTACCTGCTTATTACCCATTCATACATTCTTGGCGTTACTTGAGAGCTAAAACTCTACCTGAGATTTTAATCTTTAAAATCCAGAGCTCAGTCCTTTGAGTTATTGTATTAATCAGATTTTAATGCTGCTTATAGATTTTGTTCTCAAAAAAGAAAATTAAAAATGAAAATTAAAACGGCACTTCTGCTATCGTGTGCTGATTTCACTCCAGGGTATTGCTTCCTTTATTTCTAATTTACACATATTTACACGGAAGTGCCCCCATTAATAAGATAGTCATGATGAATTGAGAAATTTGATTTTCTTGGACTATTCCTTTATTTAAGTAAGTAAGGAAGAGGAGAATGCTATGAAGAACTTGAACTTGAGGAATCCTATTTTCATGAGTCAGGGCTTTTGCAATGCTAGGGTTTTCCAGTTTCAATTTCTTTGTCGCGAGGTTAAGAGAATTATTCTTGTGTTCGCTCACAGATACTGTGTCTGATCATCCTTTCTCACGGCGACGCAGCCCGTGTGACTTAGGGAGCATTGCATTTGCAATAGCAGATCAGCCGGAATCTGTCTCTACATGGAATGGCCAGATTGAATTGTTCTAAATCCTTCCCCAAAGTCCCGTTACAAATCCTTCACCCAGCCTTCCAGTTTGAACTGGAAATACCAATTCAAGCATCCCCAAGTCATCATGCGTCCGGGGGTTGACGCAGCCTGAGCAGCGGGGAGAATGAGCTCTGGTGTAGACGGGTCATTGAAAGAGCCCACGTCCGAGTTACATTTGGTTGAACCGTGGGGGCCCGAGGCCTGAGTGTGACTGAAACACGTTTGTGCAGAAAGAGATGGAGGGTAACAGATGTCCACGCGGGGAACCCCCCACGGGCCAGTGGGACAGGAAACGGGCACCGTCTCGATTGGAAAATTGGGGGCCCATCCAGGAGGGTCCTGGGAAGAGGCTTGTCCCGCTTGGACTCTCGGTGCTGGGGGGCGAGGTCACCCGCTCCCCTCCGCTGGCCGGTCTGGGGCTCGCACCGCACAGCAGTTGGGCCGAGGCCTGGGGGACCGCCTCTTACCTGCTCCCCCGCGGGGTTTCCACATGAAGAACTGGCTCCGCCGTCCCTGTGTGTGAGCTCCTTGGACGGGAACAGGAGTCTCCAGAATTTAACTTTGTAAGGAAGCATTTCCAAAGCCTTCTTGCCTCTCTCTCCCTCAAGTGCCAGGACCCCCGGCAGCTCCTGTGGCGGCGAAGGAGGGCGCCAGGCTCTCCTCAAGCTGAAGCCTCGCATGCTGTTGGCTCGTCCTCGGGCCCGGCCTGCTCCTCAGGACGTGGGGTTCCCCCGGGATGTCCTCTCCTGGCCCCGTCCTTCCTGCTGCCCGAGCTCCAGCCCGCAGCCGGCGGGGGGGCAGTGCCGCCCCTTCCCTGCGTGGGGCTCCCCACAGCGTGGACCGAATGATGCTCCTCAGACACAGCAGTGACGATGCCCTGCTTCCCGGGAAGACGACCCCCCCTGCCCCCAGCTCACTGGGGTCCAGTCCCCGCGGCCGGCAGCAGGCGCTCCTCCCAGGCCACCCTGGCCCCCGGGCCGCTCCACCACAGCCCTGCCCCTGCCCGGCCTTCTCCCGCCAGCGCCACGGAGCAGGCCCGCCCGCGTGGCCCATGTTAACATCTTACCCTGCGAAGCTCTGTTGACCTCCACACCTCAGCGGTTCACTTCATACATTTCAGAAAGGTTCGTGCATAATGGGAATATCTTTATCATGTTTTCTCAGTGGCCTGCCACTGTAAAGTTAAACAAGATCTTAATTGTAAGATAAGGTCATCGATAAACATTTTCCAAGGAACAGAGACCTGGTAGCATAGTGGGTAAGAGCGTGGGCCCTGGAGGCACAGGGATTGTCCTGAGTTCTGGTTCGGCTCCGAGGGAGGCGCTGTCTGACTCCAGCCTCGGCCAGCCCCGTCCTCACCGCAGTGGGCGGGGCTCCTCCCGCAGGGGCCGTGGGAGCAGGCAGGTCCCGTCCGGAGCCTGGAGGACAGTGTCCCGTGTGGACCAGGGGCGGTGTGGGTTAGCTCTTGATGTTACCAGCACCCCGTTGGACCCCAGTTTGCAGCGCTGCTTGTAATTCCCGCCGTTTACTTACGGGTTCTGGGTAAAACCATTCCATCTTCTAGGTTTCTGAAACGGTTTTGAACATCATGTCTCCAGCCTGATGGAAAAGGGGGTCGGTACCTGCTTCATCTGGTTTTGCTTCCTAATTGTGAAATACAGGGGAACGCATATCACTGTGCATTGACCAGCGAGTTTGTTGGGACGGGTTGCAGGATGACAGTGTACGAGAGTGAGGAGTCGGGTCAGGTTTAATCCATTGGTTTATGTGCAGTCACTTTCCAAACGGTGAATTGTCACATGCCCAATTCCTCTGTTTCACGAAGGTCTGTGTTCTGAATGGTTTGCTTCTCAGTTCGGGTCATTTGTTACCTTCTGAAGCGTAAACAATGGCCGTTGGCTAATTCACTCAGTGCAGTGAAGGTGGACAAATTTCAGCTAAATGTGACTAATCTCTCCTCCTGGCTGGGCGTGACAGTCCTTCCCTCCCACAGGGGGTCAGCAGGCCCCGCCCAGTCCTTTCCTCCCACAGGAGGTCAGTAGGCCCCGCCCAGTCCTTTCCTCCCACAGGAGGTCAGTAGGCCCCGCCCAGTCCTTCCCTCCCACAGGGGGTCAGTAGGCCCCGCCCAGTCCTTCCCTCCCACAGGAGGTCAGCAGGCCCCGCCCAGTCCTTCCCTCCCACAGGAGGTCAGTAGGCCCCGCCCAGTCCTTCCCGCCCACAGGGGGTCAGTAGGCCCCGCCCAGTCCTTCCCTCCCACAGGAGGTCAGCAGGCCCCGCCCAGTCCTTCCCGCCCACAGGAGGTCAGCAGGCCCCGCCCAGTCCTTCCCTCCCACAGGGGGTCAGTAGGCCCCGCCCAGTCCTTTCCTCCCACAGGAGGTCAGCAGGCCCCGCCCAGTCCTTCCCGCCCACAGGGGGTCAGCAGGCCCCGCCCAGTCCTTCCCGCCCACAGGGGGTCAGCAGGCCCCGCCCAGTCCTTCCCTCCCACAGGAGGTCAGCAGGCCCCGCCCAGTCCTTCCCGCCCACAGGGGGTCAGTAGGCCCCGCCCAGTCCTTCCCTCCCACAGGGGGTCAGCAGGCCCCGCCCAGTCCTTCCCGCCCACAGGGGGTCAGCAGGCCCCGCCCAGTCCTTCCCGCCCACAGGGGGTCAGCAGGCCCCGCCCAGTCCTTCCCTATCACAGGGGGTCAGCAGGCCCCGCCCAGTCCTTCCCGCCCACAGGAGGTCAGCAGGCCCCGCCCAGTCCTTCCCTCCCACAGGGGGTCAGCAGGCCCCGCCCAGTCCTTCCCTCCCACAGGAGGTCAGCAGGCCCCGCCCAGTCCTTCCCTCCCACAGGGGGTCAGTAGGCCCCGCCCAGTCCTTCCCGCCCACAGGGGGTCAGTAGGCCCCGCCCAGTCCTTCCCTCCCACAGGAGGTCAGCAGGCCCCGCCCAGTCCTCCACTCCCACAGGAGGTCAGCGGGCCCCCGCCCAGTCCTTCCCTCCCACAGGAGGTCAGCAGGCCCCGCCCAGTCCTCCACTCCCACAGGAGGTCAGCGGGCCCCGCCCAGTCCTCCACTCCCACAGGGGGTCAGCAGGCCCCGCCCACTCCTTCCCTCCCACAGGGGGTCAGCAGGCCCCGCCCAGTCCTTCCCGCCCACAGGAGGTCAGCAGGCCCCGCCCAGTCCTTCCCTCCCACAGGAGGTCAGCAGGCCCCGCCCAGTCCTTCCCTCCCACAGGAGGTCAGTAGGCCCCGCCCAGTCCTTCCCTCCCACAGGAGGTCAGTAGGCCCCGCCCAGTCCTTCCCTCCCACAGGAGGTCAGTAGGCCCCGCCCAGTCCTTCCCTCCCACAGGGGTCAGTAGGCCCCGCCCAGTCCTTCCCTCCCACAGGAGGTCAGCAGGCCCCGCCCAGTCCTTCCCTCCCACAAGAGGTCAGCAGGCCCCGCCCAGTCCTTCCCTCCCACAGGAGGTCAGTAGGCCCCGCCCAGTCCTTCCCTCCCACAGGAGGTTAGTAGTCCCTGCCCAGACGCCAGGTCAGAGGTCACCTGACTTCACTGTGCGGTGAAGCTGCCTGACAGCCTGGGGCCCACATTCGTGCTTCTGTCCCCTACACTGTCGGCCTGGGATAGCCGCCTGGTTACTGTTGGCGGCCCTGCCCCTTTTCCAGTGAAAAATGCCCACCACAAACACGTGCGTGTTAAAATTCTCACAGTGGAGTGCTTGTTCACAGGCCAGACAGTGCTTATGCCCAAGGCTTCATTTTAATCTGGGACTTTCCCAAAATGATAGACTCCCCCAAAAAAACAACAACAACAAACCCCACCACAACACCATGCTCCTGCAAGGTCGTCACCTCCTCATGGGCACCGGGGTCCTCCTTTACTTCTCAGATGGTTCGGCGGCCTCCCCGGTGCCCACATGTGGAGGGCGCGCGCACGGGGCGGGCTTGCGGGTGGTGTGAGTGCAGTGTTTGTGGGAACACCAGGCTCCCTGCTCCTGCCCCTCATGGCGTGTCCTCTCCGATGGATGGCGTTTGTCCCTCTCCGGAGCTCTGCCCAGACCCCCGCACCTGCGTCCAGGGAGAGCCGCCGCTGCAGTCATTGCTATTCCAGGGCGAGTTTCTGAAGCAGCAGGAGTGAGATGATTTTGCAAATTGTGAGATAATACCCTCTATGATCTTGTCTCAACCTGTAGCACACACATCCTCACAGAAACACCATTTAATTATGGTAATATCCTTCCTGATATCAGACGCAGCATGGGGCCCGCCGAGAGTACATTGTTCATAGGAAGATGGAGGCAGGCGTGGTTTAAAGAGGAGGGGTGCGAGCATCTACTTTAGGCCGTGGAAGCTTTTAATTTTGTTTTCTCTCTTGTCTCCCCAAATGAAAATGCAAACAACGCTCTGCCAGACAGACACTGTCACCCCCGGGCGCCGTCTAACCCCCGCCCGCCCCCCTACTCCCTGCTGGGCTCCCCTCCGATACACGGGCTCTGAGCTGAGGGAGATTCTGGATGTGACACTTTATCCAAAGTCTCCGGGGACAGATGCAGTGACCTTATCGTGCAGACAGCTCTATCCAGTTCGACAGCCCCGCCATCTGGCTTCTATCGATCATAATTGATTTAAAGAAACCAGCTCTCAGAACGATGGTCATTTTAACCCTGAGGCTAAGTTGGCCTACATTTAATTTGAAGTTCTAAAAACCTTTATTCTTGAAACTTGTTTGGGACTATTATGCAACATTAAGCCTAGTTTCTTGCCGGGGTGTGATTTTGGGGATGAAGAAACTCGTGGCCTGCCTTGGAAAACATCAACTTCTATAAAGACTACACCGAGTGGCCAGATGACGATGATCTCTGAACGCATAATAATCTGGCCACTCAGTGTATATCCTCTCTAATAAAATGGTAATATGCAAATTAACCATCACTCTGCTACATAAGCCACGCCCACCAGCCAAGCCACGCCCGCCAGCCAATCAGGGCGAGTATGCAAATTAACCCCAATCCAAGATGGCTACAGCCACAGAGAGCAAGGTTTCCCAGGTAACAGAGCAAGCCAAGCTTTCCATAGCCGTTGCAGGCCTAAGCCTCCACTCAAGCTACAAAGTTTCAATTATAGAAGGTAAACAAATTCAAACAAATGGCGGCAGAATGGAGCTTGAGAGAGCAGGCCAGGGTTGCCGGCGGCAACAGGGGAAGCAAAGCTTTCTGCACACCCTGGCCGGGCTCAACCGCTTAAGGCTACAAAGTTTCAATTGTAGAAGGAAAATAAATTCCAGATACCAGGGCCTCCACTTGGGTTGCCAGGGGGCGTGGCCGGCCTGCAAACCACCACAGGCCCCTTGCTCAGGCCACCCCACACCCCAAGGGAACCCCCATCCTTATCTGTGACACCCTTCAGAGCAAACCAGCTGGCCCCCACCCGTGCACCAGGCCTCTATCCTATCTAATAAAAGAGTAATATACAGATTGATCATCACTGCAACACACAATATAGCTGCCCCCATGTGGTCAAAGGTCCTGCCCCCATGTGGACACAAGATGGCCACTACAAGATGGCCAGCAGGAGAGGGCAGTTGGGAGGCACCCGGCCTGCAAGGGAGGGCAGTTGGAGGTGATCAACCCTGCAGAAGAGGGCAGTTAGGGGTGACCAGGCTGGCAGAGGAGGGAAGTTGGGGGCAAACAGGCTGGCAGGGGAGCAGTTAAGCATCAACCAGGCTGGCAGCGGAGTGGTTAGGGGGTGATCAGGCTGGCAGGCAGAAGCGGTTAGGGGCAATCAGGAAGGCAGGCAGGCAAGCAGTTGGGAGCCAGCAGTCCTGGATTGTGAGAGGGATGTTCAACTGCCCGTTTAGGCCCGATCCTGGTGGGATCGGGCCTAAACGGGCAGTCGGACATCCCTCCAGGAGTCCCAGATTGGAGAGGGTACAGGCTGGGCTGAGGGACAACCCCCCTCCGTGCACGAATTTCGTGCACCGGGCTTCTAGTCCTATATAATAAAAGGCTAATATGCAAATTGTCCGCTTGACCAGGAGTTCGACCAGCAGGCAGGCCGGCCAACCGCCCATGTCCCCTCCCCCTGGCCAGGCTGGCCGGACCCCACCCATGTACGAATTCATGCACCGGGCCTCTAATATATATACACACACACATACACACATACATACATACATACACACACACATACATACATACATACATACACACACACACACACACACATACATACACACTGAGTGGCCAGATGATTATGCATTTAGAGATCATAATAATCTGGCCACTCAGTGTATTTTATACTCTAAAGGCTACATATGCAGGTACGCATATTGGATTTGTGATTCTCTTAGGTTTTGCAGGAGTTGAGAACTTAGTGGACTAGGGTGTTAAAACTGGTCCTTGTTTACCAGCTTTCTAGATTCGTGCTCTTACTTAACCCGAGTCTCTTGAGTCTATAAAATGGGGGGATGATAGTACCTGTCTCGTATCATCGGGAGAATCAAGGGAAATGGTACATGCCCCGTGCTTACTGAGCACGCTGCCGAGCACACTGCGTGTGAGAAATAGGACTGATTTTACTGCTGATCACTGGTCCTCATTCCCAGCGGTCACCAAGCCTCTCCCGCTGCCTTCGTTCCTCTCTCACTTTCCACTCTGGATGCCAATTCCTCCGCAGGCGAGCCCTCAGCTCTCACGGGAAGGCCCCCGCGTGGTGACCGCCAGCCCACACCTCCCTTCGGGCTCCTCCGAAGGGCACCCCTTCTCCTGCTGCGGCAGCCCAGGGCCAGAGGGCTGGGGCAGGGCAGCTCTGCAATGATTCCATCGACGAGAGACCGCTCTTTTTTCCCTTCTCTTTTTGGCGACAGCTCTTATTGGTTAATTGATAAATTGTGGAAACCCAAAGTTTAATTTCAATGTAGGGTCTTACACTTCGTGTTTAAAAATCCAATGTTGCATTTCATGCTATAATACAAGTGACTTCTAGTCAGGGGTCCCGTTCTACAGCTGACCCCGGTCTTCATGATGCCTGTGGGTCACTGTGCTGGAAACACCCTTTGCTGAGCTGGCCAATCGTTCTCAGCGCCGCGTTCAGGGATTTCTTTAAGGGGGACATCTTTCCGAACTTACTTTATGCTTTGATTTAATGCAACCATTAGCAGTCGTATATGTAACTCCATATGCACAGATGACTTTCAAGCCCCTCCTCTTCTTTGCATTGAGTTCTGACGGACGATGTTTATCGCTCTTCCTTAGCCCCGAGCTAACAGACCTCGTGCGCCTATGAGGAGAGCACGGCAGCTGTCTGTCATTTTCATAAAGTGCTAACTTGCTCTATTAAAATTGGGTTTATCCCAATCATTCCTTAATGCCTTAGCCATCGTTTAGCTATGTTTGTTTTTATTTTTTAAAAATGTGAGCTGTATACTACCTGAGGAAGAGTCTATAAAACGTGTACTGTGGTTTAAAGAATAACAATAAAATGAACACGACAGAGCCAACTTCCAGATGAAGAAAATCACATGATCAGCGTCTTAGAACCGCTGTGAGCCCCCTCCCCGTGGCTCCTGTCGGCCTCACCCCAGAGTTAGACCATCCCATTCCCTTGCTCTTGGCAGGTTAGCCACCCCGTTGCTGTTCGGCACGAAGCACTCTTCCCGAGGAAGCGAGGAAGCGTGTGCACCCCGCTGTGTACGAGGCGGGCGGCGCTGCCCCTGCAGGCCCCGTAATCGGAGAACAGCTCACCCCTGGCCAGGGCCCGGCTTCATTATCCCTCGGAGTTGGCCAAGTCCCTTCTGGGGAAGCTCGTGGTCAAGGTCACAGACGAGTCGCGGGAAGATGGGGCTGGCCAGTCCGAGCAGCTGGCGGGCTGCCGTGGGGGCGGCGTGTTAGGTGTGTAGCTGGAAGGCATGTGCCGAGGGGGGCGCGTCTCTGTGTCCCGGGCTCAGCTCTGTGCCACCAGCTCTCCCGCAGAGACCGCGGTGGCCGCTGTGGCGGGACGCAATGTCGTCAGCTGGCCAGGCGTCAGGTGGCACCAGGAGTGGGAGGCGGATGGAGGAGGAACCCGTTAACGTGGCTGAGGATGAACCAGGTACAGTAAGAGACGGTCGGGCTCACCTGGCATTTGCGTTCGGGGAGAGAAGACTGAACAAGGAGAGGGCTTTTTGGGGTGACAGCCCTCGGCCCACCTCCCTCTGGAGCGCCTGGCTGAAGCGTGGCCGTTCCTCTGCGTTCGCCGAGCAGCTCTGTGCCAGCCCCCTTCCTCGGGTCCTGAGGCTGCCGTCTCCTGCTCGCTGTGCGGCCTCCTGCTTCCCAAGCCTGGTGTACCCCTCTTTCCGATCCCTTTCCTGCTTGGGTGGGACGCAGCCTCAGTTGCTCTGAGAGCAGGCTGGATGGGAGATGCGTTTTTGGAGATCTTCTCCATCTGAAAACGCCTTATTCTACCCTCGTTTCTAGAATGACGGCACAGAGCACTCCAGGGGGACAGCACTTTGGTCTGTGAGGTGAAGGAATTGCTTCCTCGTCTCCTGCCCCAGCGTGGCTGTGGAGAAGTTAAAGGCCATTCTGCTCCCTAATTCTTTGATGTGATCCTTACGGTTTTCCTTTTGCTACTGGTAAGAACTTCTTTCCTCAATATTTTCCCCCCATATTTTTATTGCCTTCAGAGAGGAAGGGAGAGAGAGATAGAGAGAAACATCAGTGATGAGAGAGAATCATTGATAGGCTGCCTCCTGCACGCCCCGCACTGGGGATGGAGCCCGCAACCCGGGCATGTGCCCTGCCCGGGAATTGAACCGTGACCTCCTGGTTCATAGGTCGATGCTCATCCACTGAGAACGCTGGCCGGGCTCAATGTTCTGAAGTTCCACAACGAATTGCCTATGGAGATCAATCGTCCTCCATTGTGCTGGGTGCTCTGTGGGTCCTTTTAACCCAGAAGCTGACTTCCTTTAGTTCTGAGACGTTTCCTAGAACAATTTCATAGTTTTATTAATCAAAATAATGGTAATTGTGGTGATTTTCTCCCCTCCAGTTATTTCTGTTCTTCCTTTCCAGGACTTGTGTTATTTGGATGCTGTACCTCTTACACCAGCCTCCTAGTCCTTATCTTTCCTTTCATCTTGCATTTCTTTGGCTTTTGGCTCTGCGCTCTGGGAGATTTCTTTAGCTTCATTCTCCAGCTCTTTCCCCCTCTGTCGTGTTCATTTAACCGGTCCTTTGTGCTGTGCTTCCCCTTTCCCTGGCATCCCATTCTCGTGTAACAGATGCAATGTATTTTTCACATCCCTGAAAATTTTAACATATTTTTTGAAGTTCTCTCTGAAAAGTCTTTCCCCCACATTGCTTTTATTTTTGTTAGGATTGTTTAGCTTTTTAACTTCTCTGTTGAAGTCTTTCCTTAGATGGCTGGTCATCGTAGATACGTGCTTGTGATGCAGAATGGCAGCTAGCAGGTTGATTGAAAGTGCTGAGCCCGTGGCTGGGACAGGCTAACTTGGCGTTTCATTGCAGGGTGACCGGCCTGAACTCTCCCTGGAGTCACCTTTGATAGCAGCATCTTTAGAGAATTCTCCTTAGACGGACCAGAGCCCCCAGAGAAGATTCCTTCCGTGTCTTGCTTGGCTGTTGGCCATTTCTCCCTCCCTTTCCTTTCCTCTGGTTTGCTGTTTCTCATTTGCTACAGACTAGAGAACTGGGGGAGGAAGCGACCTGATTAGGATTGTTGGAAATTAGAACAATTAGATTCTGAGTGGCAGCCTAAGGCACTGGTCTGTGCAGAAAATGCTTCAAATGTGTGCATTTTTGGCATCTACTTTGGTGACCCAGAAACATGTTTTTGTTTATTTCGCATCCTTGGATGTATTCCGGAAACAGGAAGTCTTCCTGTAACTGAGCTCTAAATAGAGGAAGTATTAATGCAAATTGTTCTGGAGGAATTTGTGCTTTTTCTTAGTCACTGTAGTTGGTCCAGTACGTGTACTTTTCTAGTTGAGTGTAAAATGATTTATTAATTTGTTCTCTAATCTTTCTAGTTATTGAAGAAAATACTACTGGCCCATTATTATCACATTTAAAAAAAGTATTTGTTAAGGTAGGCAGCCATTCAAACTTTTTGCAATAATTATAGACTATCCACAAGTTCTCAAGAGTAATGGGAGACTATTTTGAGAAATATTTTTTTACTTTTGATGTTCTCCAAGGTTCATATCATGAGTTTCTGTTGATTTAAAGCCATTTGGAATTTTAAAATATTTGCAACCATTTTAACCTATCCTTAATCTTGCTTGTTTTACCTCCCTGACTAGAGGTGTTTGTTTTTTATAACTTTGTTTGTTTTTTTACAAACAGTTGAATTTCTAGTGATAGATAAACTCTTAACGAAAATTTCCATTTATGCATAAGCTCACTGTCATTTATTTACTGTGATTAAACATAATATTATAATTAGGCCTTATTTAGTCACAACCATGAAAACAAACCCATGAGATGGAAATTCAGGTACACAAGGATCATTAATTGAGGACTGCTTCTTCAGAGAGTTTTAACCAAAAAAAATTTTTTTTACAAAATGTTTCTTAAAGTGATTTATTTTTAATTGCACCTCTAATACATTTAAAGCATGATTGCATATGCAAAATTTGGACTCACATACCTTTCAGAACTACTTAATTTGCATAAGCATACACCTACATCTCTTGACAAGTGAGAGGGCCTTTTATGAGAAATCAGCTACAGTGTCTGATTTTCTGAATGACCTTGAGCAAAGTGTTTACTTTTTCTCTAATACACGTTTCCTGCCTGTAATACTGAGATGAAGATGTTAGTCCCGATCCGACCAAATCACTGCGGTATTATTGTAGGGATTAATGAACTGATGTTTGTAAAATATTTTGTTCTTCTGAGAATTGGAATTACCTCAGTAGATGATATTATCATTGATATTGTGTATTGTATTCAGCACATTGGACTAGATAATTGTGCCTTTATGTCAGCTAATGTTTTGGATTTCTTTTAATTAAAATTACATGGAGATAGTGGTGTGCTTGCTGTAATCTTACCCTCCCCTGAAAATTGCAAGTGACTATTAACATGAAATATTTAAATTATAGATAATTACAAGGTTCTTAAGAATTTATCAGTTCCAGGAAAAAAGAAGGAGCAAGAAAATAGTCATTAAGACTCAGGAATTCCAGCAGTTGCATGTGGAAGAATTAGATTACTTGGGTTATGGTATTCATAAGATTTTGGAATATTCATTTCCAGCCAGTGGTGACTGAGCCTTGACAAACATAATAGACAGCGGTTAACAGCTCACAGATGAAACCAGGAGACCCACCACACTTACAATCGCGTTAAAAAGAGTGAAATACTTAAGGTTTATAAAAACAAAATGCAAAACTAGTACACTGAACATTACAAATGCCATGGAAGTAAACTAAAGAAGATCTAAATAAAAAGAAAGGGATGACATGTTTATGGATTGGAAGACTTAATGCTATTAAAATGGCATTATTCCCCAAATTGATATAACACAATTCATATCAAAATCCCAGACGAAATTTTTTGTTGTTGTTGCGGAATTCAACAAGCTCTTCTTAAAATCACATAGAAATACAAGGGACCCAGAATAACCAAACGGCACTGAAAAAGATAATCAAAGGTGGGGGTTTCATACTTTCCAATTTAAAAGCTACAGTACTCAAGAGAGTGTGCTATTGGCATAAAAAAAAAAAAGACATACAGATCAACGAAATAAAATAGTCCAGAAATAAACCCGTACATTTATAGTCCATCCATTTTAACCAGAGTGCGAAGGCAACTCATTTAAATGGAGAGAAGAAGAGGCTGTTCAGGAGATTGTGCTGAGACAGCGGGATGCCCACGTGAAAAGAATGCGTGACCCCCACCTCACACCTGCACAAACCCTAACTCTGAGTCTTTGTAATGCTCCAGCGGCAACGCTCTTAGGAGGAAACATGCTAACCTGGAGCCCCGGGGAGGTACTGGTCTCCTGGCTATTACTCCAAAAGCACAGGCGGCAGCAGGACAACCCCTCTCCCGCGTGGCGTGGGAGCGCGCAGTGTGCGGCCACTTCCGAAAGCAGTCTGGCGGCTCCTCCAAATGTCAGAGACACAAGGACCGTCGGCCCAGCACTCCCACTCCTGTGCATGTGCCCACGGAAAATGAAAACATCCCTCCATTACAAAACGTGTACGTCAATGCAATCCCTATTGAAATGCCAACGGCATAGTTCACAGGTCTAGAACGAACACTCCAAACATTTATATGGAACCGAAAAAGACCCGCTAGTTCTTGAGAAAGCAGAACAAAGTTGGAGGAATCACAGTACCAGATAACGAGTTATACTACAAAGCCACCGTACTCAAAACAGCCTGGTACTGGCACAAGAACCAGCATATAGATCAACGGAACAGAACAGAGACCCCAGAAATCGACCCAAGCCATTGTGCTCAATTAATATTGACAAAGGAGGCAAGAGCATACAATGGGGTAAAGACAGTCTCTTCAATAAATGGTGTTGGGAAAATTGGACAGGTGCGTGCAAAAAATGAAACTAGACCATCAACTTACACCATGCATAAGAATAAACTAAAAATGGATAAAAGACTTAAAAAATGTTAAGTCGTGAAACCATAAAAATCTTAGAAGAAGCCATAGGCAGTAGAATCTCAGACATCTCTCATAGCAATATGTTTACAGATACATCTCCTAGGGCAGTGGTCGGCAAACTCATTAGTCAACAGAGCCAAATATCAACAGTACAACGATTGAAATTTCTTTTGAGAGCCAAAGTTTTTAAACTTAAACT
Source organism: Cnephaeus nilssonii (assembly GCF_951640355.1). Classification (NCBI taxonomy): domain Eukaryota; kingdom Metazoa; phylum Chordata; class Mammalia; order Chiroptera; family Vespertilionidae; genus Cnephaeus; species Cnephaeus nilssonii. Next base: position 107,691,433 of record NC_137076.1, on the reverse strand, counting down.
TCTTCTAACGCCACTTCTTCAAAATAGATTCGCCCAGGCCGTGGTATTTTGTGGAAGAGCCACACTCAAGGGGCCAAAGAGCCGCATGTGGCTCGCGAGCCGCAGTTTGCCGACCACGGTCCTAGGGCAAAGGGAACTAAGGAGAAAATAAACAAATGGGACTACATCAAAACAAAAAGCTTCTGCCCAGAAAAAGAAACCATCAACAAAACGAAAAGGGAGCCCACTGCATGGGAGAACATAGTTGGCAATGATGTATCTGATAAGGATTTAATTTCCAAATATATAGGGAAATCATACAACTTAACAAAAGGAAGACAAATAATCCAATTAAAAATGGACAAAGGACCTAAATAGACACTTCTCCAAAGTGGACATACAGAAGGCCAAGAGAGATGAAAAAATGCTCAAAGTCACTAATCATCAGAGAAATGCATATTAAAATGGTAATGAGGTATCATCTTACACCTGCCAGAATGGCTCCCATCAACAAATCAACAAACGACAAGTGCTGGCGAGGATGCAGAGAACAGGGAACCCTAGCACACTGCTGGCGGGCATGCGGACTGGTGCAGCCGCTGTGGAGAACAGTATGGAGTTTTCCTAAAAAATTAAACCTGGGACTGCTATTTGACCCAGTGATCCCACTTCTAGGAATATATCCTAAGAAACCCGAAACACCAATCAGAAAGGATGGATGCGCCTCTATAGCAGGACAATTTACAATAGCGAAGATTTGTAAACAGCCCAAGTGCCCATCAGTAGATGAGTGGATAAAAAAGCTGTGGTACATCTACACCATGGAATACTATGCAGCAGTGAAAAAGGATCTCTTACCCTGTGAGACAGCGTGGAGGGGCCTGGAGAGTAAGCCCTTTGACTATTACAGTGATTTTCCATAAAATACATAGGCTGTATGCATTTGAAAATAAAGTAGAAGTTTTTCTTTTTTGTTAAGGTTTTATGGATTGAGTGTTTTAAAATATAACTTGTTATCTTCTCTTTCACCTTATTAACCAAACCTCTCCAACTTTTACTGGTTGCTATAGGGTTTGTAATATGTTTGTCTAGTTTTTTGGGTCTATCTCTAAATAGTGTCCTATTCCTTCCTGTGAAAGATACACACTATAGCAGTATTCTGTTCCCTCCCCCTCCTGTGCTGCTATCATCATGTGTTTGTATGTATGTTGTAAGTCCTACCATAATTTTTATTTTTGCTCTCAATTCAGTTATCTTTTAAAGAAATTAAAATGTAAAAACTATCTTATATTTAACCATGTTTACAAAGTATAAGCTTTTTATTTCTTTTTGTAGATACAATTTTCATTGTATAACTTTTTTCTTTGGCCTGAAGACCTTTTTATTTGTGCTTTTTTTTAATGTTCTTTTTCTTTTTTTAATCCTCAGCCGAGGATAACCCTCCTTTGATCCCTAGAGAGAATGAAAGGGAGGGAGGAGGAGGGGGAGAGAGTCAGAGGAACCTTGATGCGTGAGAGACACATGACTAGTTACCTCCTGCACATGCCCTGAGGGGGATGAGAGTGGGGTAGGGGTGCGGACCTACAACTGAGGCACGCACTCCCCACCGGGAATCAAACCTGCAGCCCTTCAGTCCACAGGCCGATGTTTCAACAAACCAAACCGGCCAGGGCTGCAGTTCAGTTCCTTTGAAAAGTTCTCTTGAGCATTTCTGTGGTTGAACACCCATTTTGGTTCTATTTTTAAAGGACAGTTTCATTGGATATAGAATTCCAAGGTGCCAGTCTGATTCCTTCCTGAAAGGTGTTCTTCCATTGTCTTCTGACTTGTGTTGTTTCTGATGAAAAGTCAGTAGTAACTCTTATCTACTCCCTGTGTGTAATTTATCTGTTTTTTTTTTTCCCCTTTCTTACTGCTTCGTAAGCATTTCACTTTGTCATTAATTTTCAGGAATTTCATTATGATGTGCCCAAGTTTATTTTCTTAGTTTTTATCCTGTTTGGGGTTTGTTGGCCTTTTGGATGCATGGTTTATATTTTTAATTTACCAAAATTTAAATTGTATCTTCAGATAATTTCCCCTTTTCCTGGACTCCAATGACGTTTAGAGTGCATTGCCTTTCACTCACCAGGTGACTCTCCCTGTAGCTCTGGGGCAGGCTCAGGAGGCACCTGCCAGTCAGGATGTGTCTCTGCTGGTGGCCTGGATCGGGTTTCCGTAAGTCAAGGAGCATGGCAGGTACAGCGAGCCCCTGACTGCACATGGAAGAGGAGTGCTTGGAGCCCAATCGCAGGCAATAGAATGCATTGGTTCTCAATGGGGCTGCACACGAGGACCAGGGCCTCCTGTGGGTGGGGCCGTGCTTGCAAAGCTCCGCAGGTGGCTCTGAGAGGTGAGGCCTGGCTGAGCAAAAACACTGACATGGAGCTGGCTGGCCGGGGGCTCGATGGTTGGCTGCTGCCCCGCGTTCTCCAGGACGCCCTTAGCAGAAGCAGGCGTCATGATGTTTCTCCCGGGCTTGGGCCCGGGCATTTATTTTATTTTTTTAATATATTTTTATTGATTTCAGAGAGGAAGGGAGAGGGAGAGAGAGATAGAAACATCAACGATGAGAGAGAATCATTGATCGGCTGCCTCCTGTACGCCCCCTACTGGGGATCGAGTCAGCAACCAGGCATGTGCCCTTGACTGGAATCGAACCAGGGACCCTTCAGTCCGCAGGCCGGCGCTCTATCCACTGAGCCACACCGGCCAGGGCCGGACATTTTTTTTAACTGCAGCTTGAGTTCAGTTTTGAAAACCACTCTGTCCCACTGGTTCCCGTGGTGAAGGCAGAACAGGTGCAAGATGATGTGAGAGCCAGCGTGTCGCAGGGACTGCAGTCTCCTAGGGAAGCGATGCCGGCGACTCGGATGCTCACGGGTTTGCACAGAAACGTTGTTGCCAGTGGGTGTTACCGTACAATCGTGGTTGCTCAAGTTTTTACTTGGCCTGCGTTTGCGAGTTGTGCAATGTCCGGTTGTTTGTGTCATGTAACAACACTTTAACTAACTACTGCGATCCCGAGTTTTGATTTTTAAGGGGAAAATATTAGCATGGCAGATGGAGGGTTAAAGGAAGAATGGAGGGCTAATGAGAGACTGGCTTTGGAGAAGGAATGTCTTTATTTTCAGAATTTCGGTGTGTGTTTTCCCACAATGAGGATGTTTTCCTGACGTAAGGGAATAGTCGCCTGTAGCAGTAAGGTTAAGCGTGACTGGTCCTAAAAGAGAGAAGTGTCGCCTTTTAAAGGCCTTTTCGGCAGATTTCCCACGGTGTGCTGGTGTGCCAGGGAAAGCTACCACTGTTTTCGTCCATTTGACAGATTTATGTAGCAGGTGTGAGGTGCCAGTTAAACTGTAGGCACGTGGGAGCCTTCAGGGAGCCAAACGGACAAAATGTCTGCGCTCCTAGAGCTTTTGTTCGGTGGCGGTATTCAGGAGGGTCAAAGAGCAAATAATCAAGGTAACACACAGATGACATGGCACGTGCTAAGGCGATGCATGCTATGGGGAAGGAACGGGCAGAGGGTAGGGGGTGGGGTTGAGTGGCCTGCCGTTTAGATAGAGTGGCTGGGGCGCGACATTCCTGCCAAGACCTGAGAGAAGCCAGGGGTGCCGATGCAGGCACCTGCCGGGAGGGTGCCAGGAGGGAGAATGGTCCAGCGGGTGCCGGTGGGCACCTGGGAGGCCCCGGGGCAGAGGCCACAGGGGTCCGCAGAGAGAGGTAGCAGGGGCTTGGCCGGCAGCGCCTCCATAAGGACTTCGGCTTTCACTTTGTGGGGCGCCGTCTGACCCAGAAGGGACGGGACCCGGCAGCAAAGGGCTGTTCGGCTGCGGCGTCGAGGTGTCAGGATGAGGGGGCCGCAGGGAGACCGGCCGGGGCCATCGCGGCAGTCCTGGCCCAAGGCGGGCCGGGCCGGGGTGGCCGCAGTGCCTTGGGGGTCCAGCCGGTGGGTTCCAGACGGAGGTGTGGTCTGAGACAGGTGTCAGGGGTTCCCCACGCGCTGCAGCTGTCAGTGTAGGAAGGCGATTTAGCGTTTCGTTTCTTCCTTGTGGGGCATTTATAACGTGATTCAGGGGCTCTGAAAGCTGCCCTGTATTAGATTGCTCCTGCTTCCTTCCCATTTGCCGAGTGAGAAACTCTTTCCCTGTGTGAGTTCTGAGACCTCAGGGCCAGTGATTTTAAGGAAGACTCTAGTTCAAGAACAACTTCAATTCGTTGAAATTTAAATTGTTTAAAGTTCAGTGGGTAGATTATTTAGGTCATTTTACTTACATTAGTGCTTTCCATTTACATTTTCCTGTTTCATGAGTCATTAACTAATCCGTAAAATTTGCTAATCAAGTTGTCAGATTTTGTTAAATGGCTTGTCAAAATGTTTATTTAGCATTTATTCCTGCCTTCCTTAATATTGTGCAATCCCCGCTAATTCAGAATTTTCCTGGTAATTTGGTAAGTGGCAGTAGTTAGCAATTTAAAAAAAAAATTACTATAAAAATAAACTCATTGTAGAAAATCAGTGGAGCATAAAAGTTTAAAGAAGCAAAAAAAAAAAAAAAATCAAGCATGTTGTTCCCATTCTGAAGTTAAGTGGCGAGTTTGGCGAGTAGAATCCTGTTTGAGGGCTTTATGTGCGGGATGCGGCTGCTGTCCAATATTCCGCCTCACCACGGTCGCGCTCCGCTCCGCCCCGTGCCGCACGCGTCTCAGTCCTTCCGATGTGTCACCCGTGAAACCCTCCCTCCGCCCCTCTGTGGCGGGCCGGGTGACAGCGGGCTGGTGACAGCGGGCTGGTGACAGCGGGCTGGTGACAGCGGGCCGGGTGACAGCGGGCTGGTGACAGCGGGCCGGGTGACAGCGGGCCGGGTGACAGCGGGCTGGGTGACAGCGGGCTGGTGACAGCGGGCCGGGTGACAGCGGGCTGGTGACGGCGGGCCGGGTGACGGCGGGCCGGGTGACGGCGGGCCGGTGACAGCGGGCCGGGTGACGGTGACGCGGGCCGGGGGATGGCGGGCCGGTGACTGACGGCGGGCCGGGGGACGGCGACCCGAGCTCACGTTTTCCTGCTGGAGAAGCTGAAGCCAGAATGGCGCTCAGAGCAGAGTCGGGGTTCAGCCTGGGGCTGTCTTCCCCGGGCTGCCCTGTGTCCGCTGCTCCGCGTGGAGCGGGCCCCGCGCCGGTCTTCAGGCCTTGGGAGCTAACACTGTCGTGTCCGTGTTAAAATCGCACCACGTCAGGGACATTGCTTCTTGTTTTGGTTGACTTACCTGTGAAAATCAATGAGAAGTTGTTCTAATATATGTTAATTTGTGTCTCTTGTTCTGTGCATTGCCTGCTCTGTCCTTAGGTTGTGGCTCACTTGCTGTGAGCTCTTGCTTCATAAGGAACTTAACCAGTGTTGTGTCACGTGTGACAGTATTTTGTCCAGTTTGTGGTTTGCTTCTTAATTTTAGGTTTCTAAGCTTTGATTGCAAATTTTGATCATTTTTAACGTGAAGTAATGAAGACTTAAGACCCATGTGGCTAAAAGATAAATTTATGGCAAGCAATCTAAACAAAATACTAGTATTTTAGAAATAAGGAAACGCAGAAGGGCAAGACACGGTCAGTGTTTCAGAGCAAGTGGCCGCACGCACCGTCTGGTGGAGTTTGTATGTTTTTAGTTTAAATCCCGAGTATGATGTGTGTGTGTGAGTGTTTCTTTGAGAGATTTGCAGTCATTTCTGCATTTCATGAATTAAATATGGAGTATAATCTTTTGTTTCTTGAGTATGTTTTATGTGTCAATTCGTATTTTCTGTGAATGAAGTAAGGAAAAATATGTAGTTAAAACGTAGATATATTTGTGAATAACTTACCTATCAGGTTGGCTTAGGTTGCTTTCCATAGGAAACCCACGTGGCTTATACGAGAGGTTTATCTCTGTGTGAGTTTAGAGAGGTCGTCGTCCAGGGCGGGCGTGGCGGGTCCCAGTCATGGGGAGGCAGCCTCGGGGCCTCGCCGCTCTGCGTCCCCGGAGCGTCTCTCCGCTGCCCCAGACGGACGCTCTGGCAGCGCCTCCGCGTCTCAGCGCGGGACAGAGGCAGCGGCGCGTGCATAGCCCGGCCGTCCTCCAAGCAGGCCTCTGGACGTTGCCTCGCAGAACTTGGCTTCATCTCAGCGGCTGGAAGTAAAAATCGGGAGAAATGGGAGATGGGATGTTGGGCTAGACCAGTAGCCATCTCTCTCCACCTTATTTGCATTTATCTTTAAACCAAATGCGCGCGCACACACACCAGCTTTATTTTATGTGTAATAAGCACAAAAGAAACATTTCTCACATTAATTAGAAAGTTAATCCCTTAGCTCCTCTTCGTCACTGAATGTATTTTCATAACGCGGCATCGTCAGGCTTGGCGATACCTTTGACACCGTTGTTCCTTTAACAGCACCCAGTTCGCTCTGCGGGCAGAGGGCAGATGGAAGGGGGGGCTGGGCGTGGCCGGGGGGACCAGCCCTGGAAGTGCAGGGACTTTCCGCTCTGCCGTGTGCGGGGCAGCCCGGGAGTGTCTTCTGAGAGCTGACTGGGCCTCTCAGGACCATCCGCACCTGCGGTCCCACAGGGGAGAGGGTATTTGGGGAAAAGAAGAGAATTCATTCTTTTTTGTTGGATGGACCTTGAATTCCGAAGGAGGGGGGGCCTGACCAGCAGGGTTCTGGAGGGCCAACGCTGCGTCCGTGGGAGCCGTGGGCACGGCCCTGCGGAAAGGCTCTGAGGGCGGTGACGCGGGAATGGCAGGGCTGATGGGTGAGCAACTCGAACCTTGAAACTCCACTCTCACTTCCGCGTGATGTCTCAGATCACTCCTGCGCAGGGAAGGCTCCGTCGCTTATGCTCAGAGCTGTTTTTTACAACATCGTCAAGTAGCCCCGGGAACGTAGCATGTGCTCTTAGAACACGCCGGCTTCCCTTGACCTGCGCGCGTGGAGCTGAAAGTGCAAGCGTCTTGCTCACGTGGGTATTTGGAGGTCAGCTCAGCACTGCAGGCGGCTTTAGCCAAAGAGAAATATTGATGTGGTTTTGCTTTGGGCATTTTGCACTGTTTTCAACTCACTTGATTTTACAAATTACTTGATTTTACAAATTACTTGAAGTTACACATGCATTATTAAGAAATCCCCGTAGCACACTCAAAGTTAAAAAGTACCTTAGGTTGATCAATTTTTGAAAATTGAAACATAACTAATGAAAAATTCTCTTTACTATGAATAAGAGACTTGGCTGAAATTTTTCATTTTGGATCTTTGAAAATATCCATGTGGTATAATTACATGGGCTTTCTGCACATGTAATTATTTCATTGTTATCTTATAATTCATTGGATGCGAACTGAAGTGTTATCTTTAATGCATGAAGTTGAAAGAATGTAAGACAGTCTTAGAACTTTCCTTTGTTTTGTCCTTTAACTCAAATGTATTTTCTTGCCCTAACTGGTTTGGCTCAGTGGATAGATCATCAGCCTGCGGACTGAAAGGTCCCAGGTTTGATTCCGGTCAAGGGCATGTATCTTGGTTGCGGGCACATCCCCAGTGGGGGGTGTGCAGGAGGCAGCTGATCGATGTTTCTCTCTCATCGATGTTTCTAACTCTCTCTCCCTCTCCCTTCCTCTCTGTAAAAAATCAATAAAATATATATATATTTTTTAAAAAATGTATTGTTTTATGGTCTACTTTCAAAATAGGCATACCAGTTTGTCTGAGTATAAAACATAAGATACTATTCAAACTATATACTTTCCATGTACCTATATTACATATCATATAATTATGTAGGGCATACATACATATACACATATGTACACTGTACCATATGTATTATGCATAAATGCTATGCTTATACATACAGGCACCTATATATAATTGACCAAGTGCACACGCGTACACACACACACACACACACACACACACACACACATACACTGCCCTTGAATGCAAGCTGCCTACTTCACAACATCCTGCCAGATGAGACTTATTTTATATTCTTTTCACCAAGCATTGAAAGTACAATCAGAAAAAATTTAAGTATTTGACTTAAAAGGTCTGTTTTATGTTTTTAAGAACTAGATACTTCGCAAGCCTTTTATGAAAACATTCTTGTGATTTCTAAGTGAAGTACCTTTAGCGCCTCCGTGGCCTCATAAGGAATACATTTTCCTGTGTCCTACTAGCCATGCTTTCGCAAAGTGTTCTAATATCATATCAATTAGGGTGTAATCGCCTTTCAAATGAATTCCTGTGGGTTTGTATAAATGACGATTTGGAAAAGTTCATGGAAGTCTAGTGTGAAGAACTGGGATGTTATTGCCTGACAATTAACAATTTGAAATCTATCTAGTATTGTACATTGTTACTTTAAAAGAAGTGGATAAAAAGCATTCACAGGAAAGCATGTACTTCCTTAAGAATCCGTTGCCCGTTGATCACCATACTTTGGGGACACGGCAAAGCTCTCACCTGAGGAGCCATGCGGGGCCAGGTGGGTCCGGGAGCCCGCTGGTGGCTCTGATGTTTCTTTATGGGGGAGGAGCGTGTTTGCTTTGTGTCATCTTGGAGGATTGGGGTGACAGGCACACGGCCCTTGTTTCCTCTGTGACCCCACTATCTACATCCTCCATCGCCGTGTGAGGACTCTCGCGGAGCCCACCCCCGTTCTGGTGGGAACTGAGAGGCCCTTGCAGAGGCTTACGGACAAGGTCCGTCTGGCAGCGGCACCTGTCGCCTGGACCCCGCCGGCCAGGCCGATAGGAGCCAGCTGTGCCCAGTCCTCCTCCGGGGTGCAGAGCGCGTGTCCCGGGCTGTCCGCAGGCGGGCGTCTCACACCTCCTGATTCTTCAGCTTGTTCTGGTTGGATTCACGCCGCCTCCCAAGTGACTTGTACGCGTGCATGTGCTGTCCGGCACCAGAGGGAGACACGCACGTGGCTCCCCAGAAAGGGGGTCAGCGTGTCCTGTGCTGCACAGCCTCGTCCTGCCGATCCTCCCACGTCTGCGGCCCCGGCAGGCGCTGACCAGCCGCTTCATTAGAGACAGCCAGGACCGCGGGGGAGCATGAGTGTGTCACCTGCCCTCACTCCCGCTCCGAGCCTGCGCCCTGGGGTGGTGAGCTGTCATCTGGAGCGTGTGACGGGCAGATGCTCACGCTGACCCGCCACTCTGCTGATGGCGCTCGGCGTGTCCATGGTGCACCGCGGTTAGCCTTGGACTTGAACACCTCCCAGCGCTTTCCTCTCTGGCCCGTTTGTCTAGAGAAGTCCGGGCTCGCGCCTCTCCTGGCGCATCACGAAGTCACATGACTTTTCTAGCACCTGACACGGCAGTGAAGTTCCTCTTTGCAGGAAGTAACCTCCTTGTTGTTATGCTGTCATCAGCCAGGGACGAAAGTCTCCCTGAGCCCACTGCTGACTCAGTGTCTTCTGTTTGGTTATTCTGTGTCCTCTGCTCTGTAGTGGAGAAGCCACCAGGGGTATTTAGAGAGTGAAAGTATGTCACAGTTTAAGGCGCTTTCTTGTCAAAACATAATTTATCCTTCAGAGCCTTTTGGTGAGATGTTTACGATGCTTATGCTAATGTTTGTAGTTTTCTTTTGCCTAGAAGGTAGGTTGAATTCATGTAGTAATATACCCAGGGTTGATATGAAGCAGGAAAAGACATTTTTTATAGGTGAATAATTTATTTTGTACTACATTTTCTGGGAAAATTAATAATACATAATGAAAATTCTTAAAGTATGAGCCTTTCTACCCAGTAATCACACTGTTTGGAATTCATTGTAGGAAAAAATAACAGCAATAGTAGCTGAGATCTCTATGCCACTCGCTATGTTTGGGACACTGTTTTAAGCATTTTACATATGTCAACATATCTAACTCATCATAACCTTATGAGCTAGGAGCTGGTTATCCCATCTCTTAGATTAAAATATTGAGGGTACAGGGGCCACATAACTTGTCTGGTATCGCATAGTTAGTGAAAGGTGAACCAGGACTTCATTGTTTCTCTCACACGCAGAGATGCGCATAAATGTATGTAAAATATTAAAAACATGGAGTATACTTTTACTTCCACCAAGAGAGGTTATATTAATTAAGAGGAGAATCATATAGTAGAATTTTATGAGGGCATTAAAGATTTGAGTTGTGGAAAATGCCTTCCATAATGCTAAACCTTAAGTGAGTATGATACCATTTTAATAAAAGAGCATTAATACCCATATACTGAAATATAAATGTTATGTAACTAAACCAGATAACAGAATATGAATAGTATCGATCACCTCTGGACATAGAGATTATGGGTCATTCTATTTATGCGAGTATTTTCCTGCTTCCCAAGTTCCTTCCACTTGCCGCATTATTCTGCATTGGGAAAGGGTTATGAAAACCGTCGTAACGAGGTTCGCAGTCACCGCCTCTCACTGGGTTTTGCCGCTGTGCCAGTTCGGTGAGTAAGACGCTCCATATCAAGCGGTCAGAGCCCTCTCCGGAGCCTCCTCTGGGCGGGACGCTCACAGCCATTGGTCTTTGGACACGGTGGCTCTCAGGGATTTTGTGAGTGACACCTGTCAGGGTTTTGACCAACAGGTTTCACCCTCTGTCCCAGGGCTTCTGGGTCAGTGCTGTCTGCTTCCCTTGCTTTAGCGGATGCGCGTTGCCAGCTGAGTTAGAGGAGGCCCCAGGGCCCTGTAAGGCCGTTGGGATTTTGATGCCCGAGGAGGGAGGGAGGGTTAGGAAGGCGGGAGGCTGGAGCAGAGGCGATGTAGCCCGGGCAGGGCGTGCTCTGTGGCACCGAAGGAGAAGGAGGTCACGTACAAACTGCAGGGGTCGGGGTCAGGCGATGGAGCTCCAGGGTGACTTCCTGAGAGGGAAGCCCTTAGTGGGGCCAGGAGAGCACTAGAAGGAAGCGAGCGTTGCCTGGAGCTGGTCTGGTGAGATGCAGGACGGACGGACGGACGGACGGAGGGGGAGGTGGCGTGGGGACAGGGGAGTGGGGCTGCCGCCGTCCAGGCTGGGTCCCGGCTGGCGTGTCACCGCCCAGCACCTCTCCCTCGGGGATCTCACGTGGTAACGCCCTGGGACTTACGACGTGAAAGCAGACACCAGGCCACTTCATTAACCTTCACTGATGGGACCATCTCCTGGTTTCATTCAAACAGGACGTCTCTTCTGCTTCGGGGCTGTGACGGCAGCAGGCGGGGTACAGGGCTCCCCTGTGCCAGACTTTCAGTGCATCCCGCACCCCTCTAACCGCCGTCCTCAGAGCGCGTGCGGCCTGGGAGGACTGGCCTGTCTGTGTGAACGCCCAGAGCTGAGAGTCAGAGTCTGGCTCCCTGACAAGGCCGGCTCCCAGCACGTCGGGTCAGGAGTAGGAGCGAGTGCCGGGCTTCCACTCGGAGCCGGGCCGGACCCGCAGCTCCGGTCAGGCCCCTTCCACACAGCTGGGCCTCGCCTGCTGCGTCTGTCCGGGGACCGGCTGGAGGCTGTGACTTGCGCGGAGGCAGCGGGAAGCTCTGGCGCTTGGGCGCAGGGACTGGTCCTCGTGCTGCTCCAGCGCTTGTTCTGGGGCCGTGGTCGGCCAACTGCGGCTCGCGAGCCACGTGCGGCTCTTTGGCCCCTTGAGCTTTTAGCAAAGGCCAGCTTAGGAGCACCCTAATTAAGTTAATAACAATGTACCTACCTATATAGTTTAAGTTTAAAAAATGTGGCTCTCAAAAGAAATTTCAATCATTGTGCTGTTGGTATTTGGCTCTGTTGACTAATGAGTGTGCCGACCGCTGCTCTGGGCCCGGCCCGGCAGAGAGGCGTCACACGGACGGCTGGTGAGCGACCGCCTCGCGGCCTGTGAACGGCCGCTGCTCCCCTCCGCTCCCGAACCCCAGAGGCCCGCGGGCCGGTGACGCCCCTGGAAGGTCCCAGCCCGGACCCCCGGCGCACGGGGTTCCGGCGGGGGGGGGGGGGCTCACAGCACCCTCTGGAAAACCAGCTCTGGTTTAAACTGGTTCCCATGCTGGTCTTCGGGGGAGGCGGTGGTGAAACTCACACCGGAGAGGTGACTAGCCTTCTCTGAGATCTGATTAGTTTGCTAAATTCAAACCAGCGTTTCAGACATGATTTCCGTAAAGGCTGCAGCACGCTGTGGCTCTACAATCTCATTTCGGAGTGAGAGGTCCCTGAGGGCTAGTTTGACTTATTTAATTACACCGCACAGGGCTCGGGTAACAGTTTTATAAAAGCCCTCTTCAAGGCAAATTTGTAATTTAATGCTAAGTGGTAAATTGGTATACCTTTAACATTTATACCATGAGACAGGTGCTGTAGAGCAGGATTAAATAAGGGGAAAAACGTTAGGTGTCACATTTGAATTAGAAATGATAATATTTGTATATTTTTAAGAAAACTTGAAGGGGCGAAATCTCCTGAAAAACTCTATATGCAACTGACCTGAATGATATCCTTGATAAAGAGCCACCAGGACTGTGGGGGCATTTGTGAGCCGGAAATGAAAGTGTTCTTTCCTCCACTGACAAGCAGTACGAATGTCTGTCCGCAGGGACTGTGCTCAGTACCGGGTCCCAGAGGGGCAGTCTGGCTTCTACTCCAGGGGCGTGAGACAGACGGACACAGGGCACATGTTTCCAGGGAAGCACCTGGCGGCCCAGAGAGGCAGGCAGTAAGTACTCAGCACACAGTAGGTCAGCACTAAGTATCGGGTTAGTGAATGAAACGGACCCTCCTTCTCACCTTGTCTGCCGGGTCACTGGCTGCTGACCTCCCAAGGCGTGGCTAAGGCCCATGAGTCCTGTGGAGTCTTTTCTGACCCGTCATCACCCGATAGCACGCAGTGGGTGCTTCTGCCACAGCTTCTGGGGTACCCCAAGGGGACGGCACACCAGGGTGAGTGCAGATGGGGCACCCGGCCTCCAGAGCAGGGGAATAATGTGTCGCTGTCGGACATGGGAGGGATTGGATATGAAGTAAGCGGAGTCTGTTGTTACCCGCCAGTGAGACTTCTGCCCAGTGAGGAAACATCACTCTTCTCATCGAGCTTCTAATACACACCGGACGGGGAGCCCTTCGCTCACACAGGAGTCAGTTCCGCTCCGGGGCCCCCATACATTTGCCTCCCACTCCTCCCCCACCCCAGTCACGTTCTTGGCTTTGGCGGGCGCCCTGGCAATGTTCAGGAAGATCGGGGGAAGCATTGCCGTTTGAAGGGGACGTGTTGTCGTTGTCGTCCTAAATTACTGGATTTCTAACAGTTCCGTTTACTTGTTTACGTTCCCTTGCAAAGTCCACTTCCGTTTCAGCAGCTCCGCCTGACGACGGCCTGGGAGTTTCTGGAATGAAGCTCGTCCACCTGCCGGCCAAGGGGGACGCCGGCGCAGGAAGCCGAGTGGAGGGAACACGCGCGCCCCCCCTTGCCCGCCGATGGCTCCCCCATTCCCTGTCGCCTTAGCGCACTGACCTGTACGAGAGGCACCCGCTTCTGTATCCGCCTGCCCGGTCGGTGTGTATTAGCAACCGCTGTGAGCCAGGCGCTGTCTGGTCACTGGGGATGAGGGGAAGCCGTGATCAGGGAGGGCAGAGTGGCCGGATTGCCTTCTCGATCTGGCGTGCGGGTGCTTGGGCCTCGGAGCGTGGCTGCTTGGTCTGTGGTGACAGGCGAGCGGGCGGCGTGCCGGGGACGCAGACAGGGGGTGGGCAGGCGAGGCGGTGGGGACGGATGCAGGACTCTTCGGACGGCGTTGATTTCTCCAGAGACCCGAGAGCAAGCTGGAAACAAGGGACAGGGCGGCGATGTGGGAGGTGTGAGGAGAGGGGTGTCACATCGTCATCCAGGGGAGTGGGAAGGGACCCCGTGCGGTGTGTGACATGAACTGAAAGGGAGCCCACCAGTATGAGAGTCTTTCTGGGAACAGTCAGCTCCTGGGTGGGGCAGTGGGGTTCATGCCCCGAGAGTGGGACTGCTTCTCAGGTGACAGCGGCATCTGTGTGTACTCAGTCCTGGGAGCGGGTCCTGCCCCCGCCCTTGCTCTCCGGGCAGGTCTGTGCTGGGTATTCCGGGCCTGGGCTCACCTCTTCGCGCCTCAGGTCGTGTAGAGGCCACGCCTCCCTCTGGTTACCTTCTGGGAGGTCGCTGGCTGCACATGCACTCCCCAAGCCCGTCTGTGAGTGAGGCTGGGAGCCAGAGGGGGAGGTCATTCAGGGGGTCCCCAGCACCGGCCACCTGTTGTATGTGATGCGCAGTGTCCTGATGGCGAAGGGCCTGCCCTGTGCCGGGCCTGGACTCCTCCGCTCCCCGCTTCTCTCTCTCGGAGCGCCTTCGCCGAGAGGGCGGCTCAGGCAGGAGGGCAGGTGGGCAAGTGGGCAGGTGGGCAGGTGGGCAGGTGGGCAGGTGGGCAGGGGGCAGCAGTGGGGGCAGCAGTGGGAGCCACAGTCGGAGCCGCTCTTCCTGGCGTCTCCCCCACGCCTGCCACTTCCTGGCTCAGCTGCTTCGTAGCTGATTTCTTCTGCCTGGAATCCCCAACTCCCCACTCTCCGCCTAATAAAAACTCTCCAATGTAATGCACTAACTTGTCCTGTGTAATTCTGTTCATTTAAGTAAAATTCAGGGTTTACCAAGGAACTAAAATGGGGTTGGGATGGAGATGAATGAGATAATGAGTCCCTGCTCTCAAATAATTCACATTTCAGGCTTCATAGGAGTTGTTGCTTTTATCATCCGATTTACGTGGTAGGATTTACTCTGGTTTTTTTTTTTTTTATGTTTCACTGTAAATGGCAATATTTTTGATATATTGGAGAAATTTTTTTATCTTTATCTTTTCTGGTTTTATTGAGAAATAATTGACATCCAGCACAGTATACGTTAAGGCAGACAGCCGGATGGCTTGATCCATACAGTGTGACATGATTACACAACAGGTGCCCTAACACCCATCTTCCCATCGAGGTGCAATCAGAGGAAAAGGTGGAAAAAAGGAAAAGATGTCCTTGTGATGAGAATGGCAGGCGTGTCGAGTGTGTTACCCTGTGACTGCGTAGGACTTCCATTAAATACCACCGTTTCCGATTGGGAGCCTCCCGCCTCTCTCCGTGCCCGCGGCCTCTCTCCGTGCCCTCGGCCTCTCTCCGTGCCCGCGGCCTCTCTCCGTGCCCGCGGCCTCTCTCCATGCCCGCGGCCTCGCTCCGTGCCCGCGGCCTCCCTCCGTGCCCGCGGCCTCCCTCCGTGCCCGTGGCCTCTCTCCGTGCCCACGGCCTCTCTCCGTGCCCTCGGCCTCTCTCCGTGCCCGCGGCCTCTCTCCATGCCCGCGGCCTCGCTCCGTGCCCGCGGCCTCCCTCCGTGCCCGTGGCCTCTCTCCGTGCCCACGGCCTCTCTCCGTGCCCTCGGCCTCTCTCCGTGCCCGCGGCCTCTCTCCATGCCCGCGGCCTCGCTCCGTGCCCTCGGCCTCTCTCCGTGCCCTCGGCCTCTCTCCGTGCCCGCGGCCTCTCTCCATGCCCGCGGCCTCGCTCCGTGCCCTCGGCCTCTCCCCGTGCCCGCGGCCTCTCTCCGTGCCCGCGGCCTCTCCGTGGACGAGCGGGTCACACGGGGAAGCAGCCGTTCGGTGTCTGCGGACACTCACCGGGCGGCGCCGGTCTGTGCGGTTGTTACACTTTCCCTCCGCCGCTCGCCTGGGAGCAGGACAAAATGGTTCCTTCCATGTCTCTCCTTCCCCCTCGCGATTGCTGCCTGCAGGCCATTCATGTCTGCCAGGTCGCCTTCCTGCCACCCCCCGTCTCATTTGCGCACCGGCTATTTCTCCCTTCACGCCGCGCAGGGCCGCGCGTGGCCTTTTACGCTCGGTTTCCGTCCCCGATGCGTAGACGGCCCGCCGGAGTGTGCGGCGTGGAATGCGCGTGTGGCTTCCAGACTCAGCGCGGGTCATTACGAAGAGATTTGTCCTCGGGCAGCTCCGAAGCCTTTCTCCTCGACACTCGGCTCGCCTTCCCCGCTGCGCTCACCCTGGCTGTCCGTTGAGTCGCTATAAATCTCGCGTCGGTTTCAGCGTTCCGTAATTACATAAATCCTGTTACTGTGGCACGTCTCTGGCTGGTGGGCTGTTCTGGGTGTTGCCAATGGTCACTGAGCCTTTTGCTTTGCCATTGACAATGAATCTGCATCTTCGGATGATCACATTTTCTTCCGTAACAGTTTGTTATACGTACATTTCTGTTAATGTGTCAGTTTAGCCAACATGTGTTAAATGCCCGCCACGTATTAGGAATAAGTAATGGGAACACCATGGTGAATACGACGCCCTGTAAGAATTGCCGTCCAGTGTGGGAGGCGGACAGTAAGTCAGCACAGCGCATCCCAGAGCTGCGAGTCGTGAGAAGAGCTAGAAGGAAAGCAGAGCAGGGAGCGAGGGCCGAGCTGGGTCGGGGCAGTCAGGGCGGCGTCGTGGGGGAGGGAGGGCTTCGTCGGCTCCCCCTGGGCTCTCCTCAGCCCAGCCAGGGGCTCCCATGGTTACAGAGTGCGTGCAGATCCCACGCCACAGCGGCGGCCGCAGCCCTCCTGTCCCCAGCCACTAGGCACTGTTACACCCACAGAAGAGAAAAGAACGCTCGCATCTTTAACAAAGAAACATGTTCATGGAGGTTATGGTAACCGACAAAGAAGAACACAAAAAGTGTTCACTCAAATGATCAGCATTCCATTTTGGTGTACTCTTCTACTGTTTATCTGATACAGTTTTATATAGTTGAAATTATGCCATATATACATGTAATTCTGTCTCCAGCTTTTAAAATATATATATTTTTTATTGATTTCAGAGAGGAAGGGAGAGGGAGAGGGAGAGAGAGAAAGAAACATCAATGATGAGAGAGAACAACCATTGATCAGCTGCCTCCTGCACGCCCCCTACTGGGGATTGAGCCAGCAACCTGCCCTAACCAGGAATCAAACCATGACCTCCTGGTTCGTAGGTCAACACTCCACCACTGAGCCAAGCCAGCGGGCTGGCTCCTGCTTTTCAAACATAATATACCTCGCTGCCATTTCCCCTTCTTTTGTAATCTTATGTAATAAAAGAGAAACATGTAAATTGACCATACCTCCGCTACGCTCACCAGCCAATCAGGAGTGAGTATGCAAATTAACCTGACAAAGACGGCGGGTTAATTTTCATACGTAGGTGCCAAGTGGCCTGAGTCCTGGGAACATTCTCAGGACCCAGGCCGCTCCTAGCCTGTAGGCCCATGTGTAGGCCCTGAGTGGCTGGGGTCCCAGAACGCCCCTGGCCACTCAGGCCTATGGGTGCAGGCGCAAGCCCCGTGGTCGCTTGCGCATGTGCCAGTGCCAAGCAGTGGCCCAGGTCCATGCCCCCCAGCCCAGCACCCACAACTCGGGGCTGGCTGCCGGCTTTGTGGGCGTGCCCCCCTAACCCCCCCGGGCAGTGGGGACACGCCCCTAGCCCAGTGGACACAACGCAGGGGGTCCTCTGCACATGAGCTGCAGAGGAAACACCTTTTCTTTTTAAAAAAATATTTTATTGATTTATTTTACAGAGAAGAGGGAAGAGGGATAGACAGTCGCAAACATCGATGAGAAAGAAGCATCGATCAGCTGCCTCCTGCACACTCCCCACTGGGGATGTGCCCCTTAACCAAGGTACATGCCCTTAACAGGAATCAAACCTGAGACCCTTCAGTCTGCAGGCCGACGCTCTAACCACTGAGCCAAACCAGTTTGAGCGTAAACACCTTTTCTGACCGCTCATTGGCTAAGCTCCCTGTACACCGCCATTTGCAGTGTTCTTGGTAACTTGGGTTATAAGAATCCAAGAAGGTAATCTAGGGTTTTTCCACCTCACTCCTGGAGGAAAAAACGAAGGTCCACTGCTGGAGGGGCTAAGAAATGTCATATCCTGCCCTAGCCGGTTTGGCTCAGTGGATAGAGCCTCGGCCTGCCGACCACAGGGTCCGGGTTCGATTCTTATCAAGGGCATGTACCTAGGTTGCAGGCTCCTCCCTGGCTGGGGCCCAGGTCAGGGCTCATGCAGGAGGCAACCAAACAATGTGTTCCTCTCACTTTGATGTTTCTCTCTGTCTCTCCCTCTCTCCTCCACACTCTCTAAAAATCAATGGAAACATATCCTCAGGTGAGGATAAAAAAGAAAGAAAGAAATGTCATATCCTATGAAAGACACATCTTAAAAATGCCTAAAGAAAGTTGTCATTTTTTTCATGGAGAAGGGACTGGAGTCCGTGTTGATGAAAACACCTTGGCAGCTGGGGTGGCTGGCAGTGGCTGCAGCAGCAGGGTGATGGGGCTGGTGCCTTCCCCTGATCAGCCCGGTTGCCTCCCGTGGGGAGTGGGCCTAAGCCGTCAGTAGGACATCCCCTGAGGGCTCCCAGTCTGTGAGAGGGGGCAGGCTGGGCTGAGGGACTCTCCACCCCCCAGTGCATGAATTTCGTGCACCGGGCCCCTAGTATTATTTATAAGCAACCATTTAATGGCAAAAATAATAGCACTCCATCATATAAATAAGTCATAATTCAACATTGGGTAGTTTCAGAGTTCTAAGTTTTCACTATTATGAGATGAACACCTTTGTGAATAAAATTCTATACTTAATTTGAGATGGAATTCTAAGAATGTGATAACTAGATCAAATAGTAAGATCGTTTAAGGACTCTTGAAAATCATTGTTAAATTATATTCCCAAAACCCAGCACCAAGTTTCACTCACTGTAGAGATATGTATGCAAGTACTCATTATATCAGCTCAAAACCGCAGTGAATTTATTTGCATACATTTTTAGATGTGATACAATAAACCTCAGAATCTTAGAAATGACCCATTTCAACTTGTTTAAGAACAGGCATTAGATATTTCGGGGGTGAGAACTCTCTTTGCAGTAACTACACGTTCACCGCCTCCTGTAAAACATTTCTAATGAAGTTCATGGATTTCGGTTTTTCTAGTGACGAAATGCTTATAAAAATTTTAGGCCTTTCCAAATTGCTAAAGGAAACGTGTGTTTTGTCAAATTATTAACCTCTGTGATAACCTATAGAAGACATCTACTGACAGCTAGCTCTTTGACTGTAAGCCAGGAGAGAACTAGGAAAACCAGTCTGAAAGGATGAGGGATAGATAGAACTTAAAACTTCACTCACGTTTTATAAAGGAAGAAATATATGGCTAGAATGAACAAGAGAGGGAAACTAGTATTGTTTATTTATGATATTATTGACAGAGTAATACTTATTTTCAAATAAATAGGCATATAAGGTAAATTATTTATTTCAAAATTACCTTGATATGAAGTTAGCATATGTGCCTGAGTGAGAGATAAAAATGCAGGCTCAGCCCTAGCTGGTTTGGCTCAATGGATAGAGCTTTGGCCTGTGGACTGAAGGGTCCCTGGTTCAATTCCGGTCAAGGGCACATGCCCAGGTTGCAGGCTTGATCCCCAAGGGAGGGCGTGCAGGAGGCAGTCAATCAATGATTCTCTCTCGTCATTGATGTTTCTGTCTCTCTCTCCCCCTTTCCCTTTCTCTCTGAAATCAATAAAAATATATTTTAAAAAAATGCGGGCTCATACCTGAAGTATCAGCATCCATTCACTTCCTGAGGAGTACTAGTGAGCTTGTGAAAGGCCACCTGGGAATTTTATGTGATTACATATTTTCCGAAAGAAATGATTGTTTGCCTCATTATTTCTCTATGTTTAAAGACCTAGACAACTATCCAGAAGGTCAAGTCTAAATAGTATGAACATGGTTTCTCAGTGAACAGTCCTTCTGGTATAGTTGATCTCTGTTGAATTTTTATTGACTTGGAAATGATATGGCCGGTGTTTGGAATTAAGCTCGGAGAATGTTCTACCAAAATAGCTCTGCTCCGTGTCCCAGCGAATGAACCCTCCATCCATTGAGGAGGCTAACAGGGTTTGACTAACGTGAGCCTGCTCTGAATATTGGACCAGCCCCCCCCCCCCCCCCCCCACTGTCGGACCAAAGAACTACATGGGGTTTTCAGTTGATAGGAAGGTGGATCTCTGATAAATCCACGTTTTTACTGTAATAATCCAGGGGCACGTTTTGGATTGATCTGAATCCGTGCCCTATGTGAGTGTTAGTGTACATCCTTTTCACCCTTAGTTTTGTAGTGAAAGGTTCATGCTTATTTTGATTCCAGTTACTTAAGGGTAGTGAGAAATCTGACAGAAACTTAAATTCATTTCCAGAAGGGGTACTTGGAAGGCTAAATTGAGGATAACTTTAACTTTTACTTTCTTAAAATTTAAAGACTAAATTTAAACTACCTGCAATTTGAGCAGTTAATTTGTTCTTTGGGTTAAAATTTTTTTTTACTTTATTTTTACAGCATTTATTGAAAAAGTTGTTTTCACTCCATTGTGTGTTCTTGCCTCCTTTGTCAAATATTAGTTGACCTCATAGGTGTGGGTTGATTTCTGGGTTCTTTATTCTGTTCATTGACCTACATGCCTGTTCTTATGCTAGTGCCAGGCTGTTTTGATTACAGTGGCCTTGTAAGTATACACTGAGTGTCCAGATTATTATGATCTCTGAATGCATAATAATCTGGCCACTCAGTGTATATCCTATATAATAAAAGGCTAATATGCAAATTGTCCCCTCGACCAGGAGTTCGACCAGCAGGCAGGCCGGCCAACCGCCCATGTCCCCTCCTCCTGGCCAGGCTGGCCGGACCTCACCCATGCACAAATTCATGCACCGGGCCTATTTGGGGTCTTTTTTGGTATCATATCAATTTTGAGGATGTTTGTTCTAGATCTGTGAAATATGCCGTTGGTATTTTCATGGAATTGCATTGAATCTGCAGATGGCTTTGGATAGTATGGACATTTTAATGATGTTAGTTCTTCCAATCCATGGATATGGTATGTGCTTCCACTTATTTGTATCTTCCTCAGCTTCTTTATTCAGTGTCCTACAGTTTTCCAAGTGCTAATCTAAGCCTTTTGCCTCAATTCAGCTTATTTCTAGGTACCATATTGTTTTTGTTGCAATAGTAAATGGGATTGTTTTCTTAGTTTCTCTTTCTGGATAGTTTATTATTGGTGCATAAAAATGCCACTGGTTTCTGAATACTAATGTTGTATCCTGCTACTTTGCTGAGTTCGTTTATTATATCTAGTAGCTTTTTGGTGGTGTCTTCAGGGTTTTCTGCATACAATATCACGTCATCTGTGGACCATGCCAGTTTTACCTCCTCCTCTACAATTTGGATGCCTTTTATTTCTTCTTCTTGTTTGATTGTTGTGGCTAGGTCAGTGGTCGGCAAACCGCGGCTCGCGAGCCACATGCGGCTCTTTGGCCCCTTGAGTGTGGCTCTTCCACAAAATACCATGGCCTGGGCGAGTCTATTTTGTGTATTTTGAAGAAGTGGCGTTAGAAGAAGTTTAAGTTTAAAAAATTTGGCTCTCAAAAGAAATTTCAATCGTTGTCCTGTTGCTATTTGGCTCTGTTGACTAATGAGTTTGCCGACCGCTGGGCTAGGTCTTCAGTACTATGTTGAATAAGTGGTGAAAGCGGACATCCCGTCTTGTTCCCAATCTTAAGGAAAGCGTTTCTAGTGTTTGCCCAGTGAGTGTGACGTTGGCTGCGGGTTTATCCTATGTGGCCTTTCCTATACTGGGGTATGTGCCCACTTGGCTGAGGATTTTAATCATAAGCGGATGCTGGATTTTATCAAATGCCTTTTTTGCATCTATTGATACAATCATGTGGTTTTTATCCTTCATTATGTTTATGTGGCTTACCCTGTTTGTTGATTTGCGGATATTGTACCATCCTTGCATCCCTGGAATAAATCCCACTTGGTCATGGTGTATGACCTTTAATGTATTGCTGGATCTAGTTTGCTAATATTTTGTTGAAGATTTTAGCATCTATGTTCATCAGGAATGTTGGCCTATACTTTCCTTTCTTTGTAGTGTCTTTATCTGGTTTGGGGGTAGGCGAATGCTGGCCTCATAAAATGAATTTGGGAGTCTTCCCTTTTCTTGAAATTTTTGGAATAGTTTGAGGACAGTCTTTGAATGTTTGGTAAAATTCACCCGTGAAGCCATCCGGTCCAGGACTTTTATTTGTTGTGAGGTGTTGTTGTTGTTTTTTGTTTTTTTTTTTAATTGCTGCTTCAGTTTCACTAGTTGTAATCTGTCTATTCAGATTCTCCGATACTTCCTGGTTCATTTTTGGCAGGTTGTGTGTTTCTAGAAATGTATCCATTTCTTCCAGATTGTCCATGTCTTTGGGGTTTTTTCACAGACCCGCATTTTTCTAGCCATATTCTGAGTCTAGCCAGCAGGGAAAGTGGGCTGGTTAGGATATATTTAGGGAACAGTGTTACATTTGTGCTGCTGTCTAAGCATATCTCAGTCAAATAGTGCTTTAAAAATATTCATTACTTGGTATCACCCATCCTGTTTCCACCCTCATTAATGTAGATAATTAAATTTACTCCATTATTTACTTTCGTTGCTTCCATCTGGGTGCTGACATTTGTTTGTAGGAGTGATACATGGGAGAGTTTATTATTGAAAAAGGAGTGATCTCGTTTCTACTGACCACGCTCACCTGACATTGTGCAGGGTTACCCATCAGTATGTTAAATGCACAGGAATTCGTAGGCGACACTTTGCGGGGCAGGTGCAAGGCGCTGTCCGGAAAGTACGCAGGCTTTTCTTTTCCACTTGATCCCTGTATTTGTACTAAAGTAGCACATTCAGTAACACTCCATTTATCTGGTCATTTTTCAGAATGGGATGGAATTTTCCAGGTAACTGATCATAAATTAGTTTTCCAGGTAACTGAATCTTACACCTTCGAGGACCAGAATCTGTTAAATGTAACCATTTTTGATGGAAAATTTTATCAAATGTATTATGCGCCTTCTACCTTCTTACTGCCCCCGGTTCTCCTGATCAGAGGGTCCGCGGCGGCGTTCAGCCTTGTTTCCGATGGCGCAGGACCGTTGTTTTTTAACATGAAGGAGGGGATTGAGAAGATGCCATTTCCTCTGTTGCGTCCTCCTCTGCTGGCTCTTCCTCCTCCTGGTTTGGCCTGCTGTTCTCCGTGGCTCCTGAAGCCGCAGGTGGGGGGAGTCCTGTTTATGGGAAGTCAGAGTCCGGGGGTGCTGGGCGCCCACAGGCATCGTGCTGTCTCCTCGCGTTCCCAGGCCCGGCTGCTCTGGGTTGGGAGGTTGCTCTGAAAGGTCGCTGACAGGGTCACCGGCTCCTGGCCTGCTGGGTCTCTCCTGTCCCTCCCGGTCCTGCCCGGGCGGGAAGCGCCTGCAGGGTGGTCTGGGAAGTGCCCGGCTCCCGCGTCTTCCCCTCCTTGCTCTGCCTCCTGCCCCTGGAATCCTCGCCTTCCAATCACCATCCACTGGGCCAGTAAAGCGCCCCGAACACGAGGGAGACACGGGGAGGCAGAGGGAGGGGAGGCGCTGTGAGCAGCATGGGCACCTGAGGGCGGAGGGTGCGGACAGTGGGCAGGAAAACACGGGCATACAGAGAGCAGGCGAGTCAGCTGTGCGCATACAGATAGGAATGAATCAAAAGTGATTCCAGGGTTAGGACCCGCCTGCACCACGTGATCAACGCAGAGAGGGGTCCAGTGGGAACCCGGAGGGTGCGGCAGGTGACCCCGCCTTTCTCACCGCACGTGGAGCCCGTGCTGCCGCCGCTCACGCGCGGGGCTCACCCCCACTCCCAGGTGGAAGGACCACGGGAAGTCTGACGGCTGAAGGCGGCGAGCGCCGAGGAAACCGGCACGAGAGTGACCCACTGGGAAGGACTTAAGTGGCATTACTACGAATTGAAGAGGAAAGGTTAAGGGGTGACTTATATGTGACTAAAATACATGTTTTATTCTGAGGGCAGTGCCAAATAAATTCTGTGTATTCTCTAGGCCAGTGGTCGGCAAACTCTTAGTCAACAGAGCCAAATACCAACAATACAACAATTGAAATTTCTTTTGAGAGCCGAAAACCGACTTCTGCGCATGGGCCACGAAGTTTCAATCGCACTGTACGTGCGCGCCCGCACGTGGTATTTTGTGGAAGAGCCACACTCAAGGGGCCAAAGAGCCGCATGTGGCTCGCGAGCCGCGGTTTGCCGACCACTGCTCTAGGCAGTAAGAGGTTATGTTATAAGCAGTGTTTTAAATTTAAATATTTTTATCAACCCATCACATGTGCTGTATAAAGCTTATTAGCACTGTAGTCTAGAATGAAAAACGCTAGTGCGGAGTCTCTCTTTATCCTTAAAATGTGGAAGTTCATGTTCTGGGACCATTTGGGGGAGTATTCCTGCAGCTTTCTTCTCCCCTTCTGTCTCTGATCTCTGTGTAGAGCTCTTGTGAGTTTGCTGTTGGACTTTTTGGACTGAGTCGATCCAATTTTCATCTCTTTTTCTTTTCTGTTGCTCATCTCTGGGCCACCACCGCTAGGAGAGCCCCAGCCCTGCCCGTCACGGCGTCACGGTATTTTTCTGCAGGGTCTTGTCTGCGGACATTTGTTTTCTTCTGCTTTCCTCATGGCCGCCGCTGCTGCTCCTCCTCCTCCTCCTTCTTTTTTATTGCATTTTTACATTTGTTCCTTTGGGTCTCTGTCCTCCGTGTGGCAGGCTTTCCTCAGATGCCCATTGGCCGTGAAGTCCTTGCACATGGGTGGACCAGATGCTGTTTTGTAAGGTGACCCATCTCATTTCCGTGGGTTCTCAGCGGTCGCTGTGTATAGTCTGTCTGGCGTTCTCCATACTTAACTAGCAAAACGAGAAATCCATTTAAATGAAGCCTAGGAGGACGTCAATTCCAGGGATATTAGGTCTTTCATCGAATTATCATGGCAAGCTTTATAACTTCTGCAAGCTTATCAGTGGTTTTAGGTTTTAAATATTAATGTCATCTGTTTGCAGTGTGTTTGGTGTGGGAGGTTTTGTTGGGGAACCTGGAGACAAAGTCCCTGCCTTTTTTGGATGGGGGGAGGGTGCTGTATTCAGGAGCGTTGCAACTCCAAGTCTCTCGAGTTCGCTGTGACTCACAGGTTACATTGGGTTTAGACTCACAGATCAGCCCACTTGCTGCCTCTGGTAGAACGGCCAGCCGCTTACGGGGCTGGGAGCGCCTGCGAAGTGACACTTCATTCCTGTAATCCCGAGTCAGGGGGGATAATGGGTCGTTGTCTTCATTCTTAAGGAATTCGTTGTTGAAAAGTGTTTCACATAAAAATAATGTAAATGCTTTAAACCAGGGCAAACAGACGTAGACGTCACAGATTAGTTCAATGTATTCATAGAAAGAGCTGTGATAGATATTCTCTCAAAACCGCTTCTCTCATAGATGCTAAGGGTCTTGTAAAGTGAGAAGAAATGCATTTAGCCTTGTGGTCTAAATTAATAAAACGCACCAGTTTCGTTCGGAACTATCAAGCTAATAAAATAAAAAGCTTGGACGTTAACTTTCATTACGTGGTTGGGTTAAGTGTGGTGGTTCTCTTATTACGTTCGAACCACAGGAGGCTGTAAAGACCCTCCTTGTTTGGTGGTTTGATTTGGAAGTAGAATGTACATCACTCTAACTCTGTGCCTTAGTGCTGACGGTTACATTCATAAGCGTGTGGCTCTCGTTCTTGATTTCCACCACAATTCGGTGACGTGTATCCTGTGGCCGGCGTGGAGGGAAGCTGGCTGGGGCGTCCCAGGTGGAGGGGTGCTGCCCTGTGAGCTGTGGCCCTTTACAAGCCACCGCCCTGCTGCCTGAGAGTTTCCTCCGCTGTAGAATGAGAGCCCCTGGTTCGCTCTGCTTGTAATATTCCCTTGTTATTCGACAAAGTATGTCCATCTCGGTCTTCCCTTATAATTAATAGAGTATAAATAACATATATATATATATATATATATATATATATATATATATATATATATGAATTGTGGTGGAAAATCAGACATTATCAAAGCACAAATAACCAAAAAGTGAAAGTCGTCCCCTCCCCCACTAAAAATTAAAAAAAAAAATTAAAAGAAAACAAAAGTCTTCAGTGACAGAGCTAATAATTGCTAACTTCCCGGTACACCCTTCCAGAAATGTGCCATGTGTGTGTCATAATCTGCATATAAATTATAATACACAGACTCTCTTAGCACCCTACTCTCTCCCCCTTACGTCTTGGAAATGGTTTCATGTAAATGTATTTTGAAAAATTTATATCTAGTCAATATCTGGTAGCTTTAATTTAGAGATTAATAAGAAACTTAAATTTTTAATTCTTTGCCTTTTTTCTTACATCTTAATTTCCCCTTGCCTGTTTGAATTGCATTAGCAGAATAATTTTAAAAATTCTGTGCATAGAAAGATGTCTGAAAGTAAATAAAACATGTTAATAATACTTGTAAGGGTGCTGAATTTTAAGTTATTTTTTTCCTTTATGCTGTTTTTTTGTATTTCATATTTTAATAATTGGCATTTTATTGGGAAAAGTTCATTTAATAAAATGCAGTATGCTATTATGAAGTAATTATTAATCAGCAGTTTAATTAAATTATAAAACCATATTCTTTATTGACTATTAAATCATACCTTGTTAAAAATAATTTATTGTTATTTTTTCCAGTCCATTTTTAATTGAAGTATAATTTACAATAATAAAGTGCAGAGATTTAAACTGTATCCTTTGATGAGTCTTTTACTCACTGTTCTTAAAACATAAAACATTCCAGTAATCCCGTAAAAGCCCCTCAAATCCCTTTAAATCACCCCCCCCTCCGCCCGGCTCCTGCTGATCTGGTGTGTCTCTCCAGGGGTCGTTTTCTCTGTTTTGAGCATCCTGTGAATGGAATCCCTCTCCTGCACTCACTCTTCCATTCTCCATCCCACCAGCACTTATGGTCGTCACTATTTAAAATCCCTTCTCCTCTTCCTGATCTTAATGTGGAGTGACTGGCCAAGGCCCAGAGCTGCTCGGCCCAGGTCTGTGTGGCCCGAGCTCGGGCCCTCACCCCGCGCTGCGCTCCTGGGGCTGATGGGGGGGTGGGGGGGTGGGGGGGGTGCCGGCCTGTGAGATCCCCGAAGGTTCTGCTAGGAGGGCTGTGGTTTCTTCCTCTGCAGTGAGCTCTGCCTGCGGTACCGGCTCCCTTGGACTGCGAAGTACAGCGAACGAAGTGTGTCACACCAGCACTTCCGCTTTCTTTCCTCAAGTTCATCCGGCTGCCGGCGTGGACCCGCCGCTGTTCCCGCCGGGCTGTGGGGCCATCTGCCCAGACGTCCAGCGGGAACTGGGTGTCGGAGGTCGGCATCAAGTGACCCCTTTGAGCGGGTCGGTTCCCCAGAAAAGACTCGGCGTCTCCTGTGTAGAGGGCGGGAGCCTGGCCATCAGCACGCAGGACGCCGAGCCGGGGCGCGGGGCATCCACGCAGGCTCTCCCGTGGGCAGGGCGGTGTCTGGGCCCGGACTGGCCTGGCGTCACCCGCTCCAGGGCGCCTGGTCGGGGTGGGAGCGGGCAGGCTCCGGGTTAGGCAGAGGGAGGACAGCCAGACCCCGCTGTGCTTTAACCACCTTCCCGTCCCGGGGGCGCAGCCACGGGAAAGCCTCGTGGGTTTTATTGTGACTCACGCCTGCGGGGGGCTTCCCGGCTCCCGCTCTGGGCCCGGCTCCCGCTCCGTGGGCCCGGCTCCTGGGGGCCTGCTCTGGGGCCCGGCTCCCGCTCCAGGGCCCGGCTCCTGCGGGCTGTGCCGATTCCACTCCAGGCGCGGTCCGGCTGTCCGCCCCTGGTTCCCCGGTGCCCCTCACTTCTAATACAAAGTCCCTTCATCCTCACGCCAGTGGCGTCTCAGGGAGAATGGAAGTAAACACGGGCTTCCAGCCTGCCGTCTTTACCTTGGGAGTCCCTTTTGTTTAATCAGACGAAGCAGATCTCTCTTCATTAATTCCTGTCTTTTAATG
>NC_137076.1:107408402-107660902 GCF_951640355.1 Cnephaeus nilssonii | reverse complement strand
GGGAGGGCAGTTAGGGGCGACCAGGCCAGCAGGGGAGGGAAGTTGGGGGGGACCAAGCCTGTAGGGGAGGGCAATTGGGGGCGACAAGGCCAGCAGGGGAGGGCAGTTGGGGGTGACCGGGCCAGTAGGGGAGGGCAGTTAGGGGCAATCAGGCTGGCAGGGGAGCAGCTAGGCATCGATCAGGTGGCAGGGGAGTGGTTAGGGGGTGATCAGGCTGACAGGCAGAAGCAGTTAGGGGCAATCAGGCAGGCAGGCAGGCAAGCAGTTGTGAGCCAGCAGTCCCAAATTGTGAGAGGGATGTCTGACTGCCAGTTTACAAAAGACTTTACAAAACCGGTAGTCGGACATCCCTCAAGGGGTCCCAGATTGGAGAGGGTGCAGGCTGGGCTGAGGGACACCCCCCCCCCCCAGTGCATGAATTTCGTGCACCGGGTCTCTAGTTACAAACTAAACACACAGGTGGGTCAGATCTGGCCCGCAGGCCCTCGCATTGTCTCTTCAGCAAACCAAGCAGGAAGAAGGTCCGGCTGCCAGGCACCTTCATTGAAGGGACAGGTGGAAGAAAACAGGTCCCCAAAAAGCTTGACAAAGAGCAACTAAAGAGCTGAGCCAAGAGGGGACTTGAAAGGAAAACCCTAGCGAAGCTGGGCAGGCCGCCGGGTGTGTGATACAGGCCGCCGGGGGTGTGTGATACAGGCCGCCGGGGGTGTGTGATACAGGCCGCCGGGGGTGTGTGACACAGGCCGCCGGGGGTGTGTGATACAGGCCGCCGGGTGTGTGTGATACAGGCCGCCGGGGGTGTGTGATACAGGCCGCCAGGGGGGTGTGATACAGGCCGCCGTGTGTGTGTGATACAGGCCGCCGGGGGTGTGTGATACAGGCCGCCTGGGGGTGTGTGATACAGGCCGCCGGGGGTGTGTGATACAGGCCGCCGGGGGTGTGTGATACAGGCCGCCGGGTGTGTGTGATACAGGCCGCCGGGGGTGTGTGATACAGGCCGCCGGGGGGGGTGTGATACAGGCCGCCTGGGGGGGTGTGATACAGGCCGCCGGGGGTGTGTGATACAGGCCGCCTGGGGGGGTGTGATACAGGCCGCCGGGGGGGTGTGTGATACAGGCCACCGGGGAGGGGGTGTGTGATACAGGCCGCCGGGGAGGGGGGGTGTGATACAGGCCGGGGAAGTCCAGGCATTGGAGCGCTGTGACTCACTCCGGCCGGCGGAGCGTGCGGGTGAACACTGGCAGCCGTTGCGGGTCCGCATACGTATGGGCTCGGCCGTGACTCCGGGCATCAATGGGACAAAACTTGTTTTAAAAGTTATTTCCTTAAAGCTTTGGCCAGAAAAGAGTCCAAGGGTCTATAAATTAGTTTGACATTTTGAAATCTATTATTCCTGTATCCGTAATATAATACTTCAAAGAAGTGTTTAAAGTATTTCAAGGAACTGACATGAAACCGTAAGGAACCACTCGTTCTGTGCCTTCACCAGGTAGGATGGGCCGTGGTCTTGTCTGTCGGGGAAAGTTATGACGGGAGATCCTATCCCGGGGGTTTATCTCATTGGAGGGGAGCCCCGTTAACGTCCCACTATTAATTTTTTGTCATGTTACCGACCAGAGAACAGACTTCCAACGTCTCTCAACCATTTGACACAACCATTTCTATTTCTGAATCTTGATCCATGTTTTTTCAAGCGACTTGTGCATTTTAAGTCAAAATTGAAATTGAACAAGGTCTATCCAATCTAAGGTATTGGACTAATGGATGTTTTTGTTTCTATTTGATTTGTTGACAGTTTGTCATTGATTGTCTGTGCCGGTTAGACATGGTTTAGTGAGCACAGCCCATGACTGGGCCCTTCCGGTACTTCCCCGGGCTCACGGCCACCCAGGGAGTCACTCTGCTGAAGGAGGGATGATCTCACCACACGCCATCCCTCTGTGCCCGCCCGCCTCCCGCCTCCTCTCACGCACCTGCTCCGCCTGGCGGGTCCCGTCCGTCCTCAGGCGCCTTCTCTCCCGATCTTTCTCCGGATGCCGCCGCCTGCGACAGGGACACCGCACTGTCGGTCCAGCTGCAGCCCCCTCGACACTCACTGTTGTTCCCACAGCACTGCGCATGGAGCCAGCACCTACCAGAGGTCTCTGCAAAGTCGATCCCATTTAATTACTTTCTTTTTGTGAACTACAGTTGATATACAATATTACATTATTGCCAGGTGAACCACAAAGTGGTTTGACATTTAAAGACTACAAAATGCTCACACATTAACTCTCGTAGCCATCGGTCACCAAATAAAGCTATTATAATATTATCGACTGAGGTCCCTGTCTTGTAAATTATGTTCCTGTGACTTACTTATTTCACAACTGGAAATTTGTTATCTTTTTAGAATACATACATATATATAATAAAAGGCTACTGGCCATAATGCCGTAACGACCAAACGACTGGTCACCAGGAGGTGCATTGATGGGTCTCGTGGCGCGGCGGGTCTGGGGTCTCACGCGATTTTGTGCGGCGCTGGGCCTCTAGTGTATATATATATTTGATTTCAGAGAGGACGGGAGAAGGAGTGAGAGATAGAAACATCCATAATAGGAGAGAATCATTGATTGACTGCCTCCTGCATGCTCCACACTGGGGATTGAGCCTGCAATCCAGGCATGTGCCCTGACTGGGAATTGAACTGTGACCTCCTAGTTCATTGGTCGACGCTCAACCACTGAGCCACACCAGCTGGGTGAAATTTGTATCTCTAAATTGCCTTCACCTATCATGCCCTCACCCCTCTCCCCATCCCCTCTGGCAACCACCATTTTGTTCTCTGTATTTATGAGTCTATTTCTGTTTTGTTCATTTTTTTTCTTTTTAGAGTCCATATATAATTTAAATAATATGGTGTTTGTCTTTTCTGTTTGATTTATTTCACTTAGTATAATACCCTCTGGGTCTGTCATGTCGTCCCAAGTGGTAAGATTTCATTTTTTTTATTGCCGAGTAATATTCCATTGTACGTATATTGCATCTTCTTTAACCAATCATCCGTCGAAGGCCACTTCTGGTAGTGGCTAATAGAGATGACACGTAGCCACACAGAGGCAGGTCTGGAGACATAAGGGGCCACTGGCGTACGTCTGAGGAAATGTTTGGACTGAATGGCATTTAGTGTGTTTCTCAGATTGTTTATTCTCACAGACATGGGCAGCGATTACATGCCCCTCATTATTATAATGTGTTTTAGATTCTGATGATGGTCATATGGTTTGAATTTTACTTTTGATTTATTCTGTATAAAAGGATGATCTTTCAGGGTATTTAATGGTTATTAGTTTATAAATTACCTCAAAATAATCCTTTATTTGTTAACAGATAGTGAAAACACCAGTAGCAATTTGAGTTTTATAAACTTTTTGTTTCTATCAAGATGGGCTTTATTTTTGAAATGTGGTCATTTCTTTGCTCCGAGGTTGTTAGCACCAGCCATCTGTGCTACCGTTCAACTTGTTTGATCCTTCCTCAGACATAAAAATTGTAGTTGTTACATTTGAATTATTTTTCTCGTAAATTATGTTATCCTTGGCTAAAGGCTTTTCTCTTTAGTAAATGCTTTTGACTATCTGGCCTTTATAGCATCAATTTCAGTTTTAAATGCTTACAGAGACATGCTTGACTGCTTATAAATTTCCTAATAGAGTTCTGTAAGAATTCTTCCTTTCCGAGGGCCATATGTATGCATCTGGGTTCCCAGCAGTTTATAACTGCCAGAATAATTTCAGAGACGTTTTCCCTTTGCAGCTTAATTTAGAGCAGGCACATTTGGTGAGCGCAGGCGGGGTTGGAGACGGCGTGGACGCAGCGGCGTTAGCCCCCCAGCTCCCTCCCAGCCTTTGTGGGGCCTCCACAGAGCACTGGACTGGGAGTCTGGCGGTTAGGTCTCGGTTTGTTTCGTGCCGGGGCTGCCCAGCCAGTGTGTGTAGGCAGGGGCATTTCTGCTCAGCGCCGCCACGGGGGTCTGGGCTGACAGGGCACCGTTCCCAATGCCCGGATGCCCGTCGAGGGGAAGGCGGTGTGACGGGCACTGAGCTCACCGGCTCGCGTTTCATTGGAAGATGCCGAGCCTCGTTGACGGGCAGGGAGGTCCGTCCCACCCCAGCCTGGGACTGTCTGACGGACAGAGCGTTGAAGCCGCATTCCGAAGGCGCGCTCCGTCCAAAGCCTGGTTAGGGGAGACTGCGTTCAGCGGTGACAGATCTCTGCGGAGACGCTGCGCCCTGTGCGGAGGGAGAGGATGGCACCGAGGCCTGGGGGATGGGCAGCAGGCGTGAGGCAGAGCGCAGGGAAGTGTCGTGGGACCGAGGAAGGGGGTAGGCCAGTGGTCGGCAAACTCATTAGCCAACAGAGCCAAATAGCAACAGGACAGCGATTGAAATTTCTTTTGAGAGCCAAATTTTTAAAACTTAAACTTCTTCTAACGCCACTTCTTCAACATAGACTCGCCCAGGCCGTGGCGTTTTGTGGAAGAGCTACACTCAAGGGGCCAAAGAGCCGCATGTGGCTCGCGAGCCGCGGTTTGCCGACCACGGGGTTAGGGAAACGGGGCGCACAAAAGGAGCAGAAAACGCAGAGGTCACTTCGTAGGTTAGAGCTGGGAAGTTAGAATTGGTTTTGGCGATAATGTGGAGATTTATCTCAGGCAAAGACTATGCCGGGGACAGATTGAGCTCTAGGTGGTGAAGTGTGTCTGTGTAGACGAGCCACCGTTGTGACTGGAGCCCCGGCCCCGTCGGTCTCACTCCCCCGGCCCCGCTGCGGGCTAGCCGCTGTCACGTTAACTCCCTGCAGGAGCCGCAGGGGAGGAGATGGCTCTGTGGCGCGGCACTGGGTGTCTCCAGGTTTAGCCGCGGCGCACTCCGCTGTGATGACCATCCTGCGTCTGCGTTGGTAAGCGGACCCGGGATTACTTCCTCAGGACATTCCTGGAAGCGACGCCGCAGGGCAAAGGAGACTGCCATTTGTTAAGGCTTTGGAAGTGAATTTCCCAACTGCTCTTCGGAAAGCCTGTGCAGCCAGCGGGTCTGTTCTCCCGCGGGGCGAGCGCCTGGTCCGTGCAGGATGGGCCACCTCCTCCGTGGGCCGTCACTTTCCCCCGCGCTGCTTCCTGTCCGCGAGCTGCCCATGAACGTCGGGCTTCCCTGCAGTGTGGCGCCGATAACCTTTCACCCCCTCTATCATCGCAGAGCGACTTGTGAACACGCTCATGAAGGAAACGGCACCTCTGTGACCCCAACTATCTCCTCCTCGGGCGTTGATCGGAGGCCTCTGCTGCGATCTGTCACAGGAACAGCGGCGGCTGGTCCTGGTCCCCGTGTCAGCGGGGAGCTGTGCTGAGGCCACAGCCCGCCCGCCGCGGCGGGGAGGCAGGGTGGTGGCCTCGGCGGGGTGGTGGCCTCGGCGGGGTGGTGGCCTCGGCGGGCTCGCTGTCACGTGGCTTCCGTCACTCCGTTATCTGCTCAGGGCGGTGCCGTGCGCTTCCAAGCTGTGCGGAAACCAGGACTGTATCAGACCTGCTCCTGAGCCGGTCGTCTTTCATGCAGACAGGTGTGTGTGTGTGTGTGTGTGTGTGTGTGTGTGTGGTGGAAGCTAGAACTTACGGAACTAACGCTGACGCCGTGAGATGGGACCTCTCCGAGTCCTGGCCTTCCTGGGAGACGCGTTCTCTGCGGGAGCCGCCGCGGGGTTCACGTAGGATTGTTTCTCTCCCGAGCACTTCTGCCCCCTCCGCTGCACCCGAAAGAGACCGAACGGACGTGAGGACCTCTCACTCATGATGCCGTCCGTGTGCACGGAGTTCCTGGGCGTCGCCCTTTCGCGGGAACATTCTAGATGACACATCGTGTTCAGTGTTATTCCTGCGCCGGGGGACAAGGCGCGCGGTTCTCTCTGAGCAGGGAGCGTCTGTCCGACAGTGAGGAGCGGGGCGGGGTGGCGAGTGCCATCCGACACCGGGCTCACGGGGCCCAGTTTGGAGCCTGTGCGTCCTGCCAGCTGCTGCCGGTGTCCCCGCAGGAGGGGTTTTGTCTGTTTCTATGTTTTAGACCGTTAGACTGCGAATCAGGGAAAACGAGAGGAGGGAAGTTGGCCCGACCAATCCCTGTCGCTCTCGCTGTCACCGCTCTCTGCTGCTGCCTCTCTGCCCGGGGCGGCCCGTCCGCAGGTCAGCGAGACCCAGTCCCGCCGTTTCTCTGTTTCTCTGTTTCTCTGCACACGGGCCGCTGCTTTCCTTCAGCCAGAGTCAGCCGGAAAGGAACAACCCTGTTTTGGTGTCTGTAACACTCAGAACAGTGCAGGCAGCTTCTTTATGGTGTCCTTAAGTCTGCATCTAAAAATAGCATTTAGATAAATATATTATCCAAAATGCTTTTAAATAGCAGCACAATGATCACAATGATAGTAATCGTAAAGGGAGTTTTAGCTTTATATATAAATATACATATACATGCATATGGATTATCTCAATATACTTATGTATGTGTATTTTAACATAGATTAATATATATTTTATATAGTATACATAATCCTCCTATATAATAAAAGGCCAATATGTAAATTGTCCCCTTGACCAGGAGTTCGACCGGGAGTTTGACCAGGGGGTGAGGCCAGCTGGCCAACCACCGGCAGCCCCTCCCCCAGGGCAGCCGGACCCCACACATGCACGAATTCGTGCACCAGGCCTCTAGTATGTACATATAGAGAGTTAACACAGGTTACAAATGACTTATTTGAGGCTGAAATTTTTAGGAACCTTGTGATGTATAAAAGAAACCTACAAATTTCAGTGCCTGGAATGCTTTTAGCTTTATATTTTAGTGATTTGCACTTTCTTCTCTTTTCTAATGTAGTCTTCAGATGAATGAATACACTCACAGTCCATGCATTATGGCAGAAGTGAGAATGACGGGTCTGCACACGCTACCAGGGAGGCGGTCCGAGGAGTCCTGCCCGCCCCTCGGCCCACGCAGGTGTGTCTGCGTCCCTCTACCTGCACCCGCTCTGCTGGGTGCGTGTGCTGCTGGCCCTCCTCTGGCTGCACTGGCCCCGGCTCACGGGAGCACGTCTGTGCCCTCCTGTCATGTGTGTGTGTGGCTTTGCTCCGTGCTGAGGACTCGGTGGGCGGCTGCTGAAGTGAGCCCGGGGAACGTGCAGAGCACAGGCATTCCCGGCGCCGATTGTGTTGTCTGACGGGTGTGCTCAGAAACTTTCCTGTAGTCATTAAACTTTAAAGTAAAGTCTGAAACGCTTTGTGTGATATGAATATTGCTCTGACAACTGATTAAGAAAGATTAGCTTTCTTGTAAGAATTATCATAGTTCCTTCCGTTCTCATATTTTGATATTTCTAGGAAATGTTTTACTCTATTAAAGATAAGCAATTTATAATTTCTTTGTAATACAGCTCCGAAGCCTAGTTGAAATGAACATATTTGCTGATTTTAAACCTATTTATCATTCCTCATTGTTAAAAAGAAGTAAAAGTTAAAATGAATTTTATAAACGTTGAGTAAACTCAACCACCTTTCAGTAATATTTTTTTTAGCAGAGTAGAAAACAACCTAGTTAAGGACCATACCTACTTTTACATCATACAAACTAAAAAAAAATTCTTTTTTGTTTAAAATCTTTTTCCTCTTTGTTCCTTTGTATTTTCTTTATTGGAACAGTTGTTTGCCAGGAATAGATGCTTTTAGGAGTTACAACCCAGCCAAAACAAGGCACATCTGTGTTTATAATGCAATATTTATTAATATAGGTCATATTACTTTAATATATCAGTACCTGATGGGAACGTGAATTATTTAAAGTGAGCATCTGTGTGCTATTTTATGGTATTTGAAATAAGATGAATTTTTAATGTTCATATGTAATACGATCTGCCAAGATTGTCGGGTAAAGTTCTCAGATCCAAATGGGCAATCAGCTGCGATTGCTTCCTCGCTGTATGGCGCTGGGCACAACCTGCCGTGACGTTTTCCTGCTTTAACACGGCCGCCGCGGCGTGTGTTTACACAGCACAGGCCTCGCCTGCGTGCCTCCTGTACAGGCCTCCTCGGCCTTTTTTCTGTTCTTTTCTGGAATTAGGGCGCTCCGAAAATAAAGCCAGAAACATCCATGTATCTGACTCCACTCTGCCCTTAAGTTCCGTAGTTTTATATAACAGATAGCTCTAAAAGTCTTTTTAATGAAAATTTTCACAGGGGAGTTATTAAGGCCCAGAAATTGTGGCTCCTATCATCAGGCTTTAGAAAAAGTTCTTCATTCAGTGAGTAAATTAAGTGCTGACCGTACGGCGTAAGCCATTCAGGTCTTGGTTTGCTGCAGCTCGTCAATGTGCGCTCTGCCCTGGCAGCCCTCTGGTCACTGCGGTCAAGGTCCCAGGCCCAGGAGCGGCTGCTGACCGAATGCTCGCCAAGCCCTTGGATGCCAGGGCTTTGCCCACCTTCTCTCTGCTCACACCTGGGCTGACACAGCCTCCAAGGAAGGCAGAGCCTGCTGGGAGGTTGGTTTGCGATCCGTAGTTTTTCTTTGCAAGGAACTATTTCCACTTCGCTGGACCCCGTTGTAAAGAGCGTCTG
Organism: Cnephaeus nilssonii; assembly: GCF_951640355.1. NCBI lineage: Eukaryota > Metazoa > Chordata > Mammalia > Chiroptera > Vespertilionidae > Cnephaeus > Cnephaeus nilssonii. The sequence continues at coordinate 107,652,270 of NC_137076.1, read as the reverse complement.
TCTGTCGAGTTGATTACGAGCAGTGTTCCCTAAAGGTCGTGCTACTTGAATAGATCCCTTCCCGCTGAGGATGTGCATGACAGGGTTGTGATTTTATTTCCCAACGCACATCTGACCTCTGTAACAACAGTAAAAACAGTTACTTATATGTCCTAGCTGGGTGCTGCATCCGAGTTCCAGACTTTAAAAGCTTCCAGGAAAACCCCTTCAGTTGGAGAGGGCACGCTTGCTTTCTGTTTTCACTCTTAAGTTTCAAACGGATACATCCTGCATGCAACCAGAAAACGTCAATAGCTCCGGGCTGGCCTGCCCCCGGAGGGGGACCCTCCCTTACCCATGGCTGAGTCACACCACGCTGGGTATTGAGCCGTCATGCAGTTTGCCGGTCAGGTCCCTGCAGGGCTTGAGGGCAATGACAGACCTGAAACCATCACCACATCCTCAGAGCCGAGCAGCGGAGTCCCAGGGCCTCGGCCAGGCGGCGTGTCCTGCGGCTGGCACGGGAGGCCCCTGAGTGACACGCGGTGTCTTCCTCGCGTTGCGTGAAGACGGTGCGGAAGGTGCTTACGTCAGTCTCTTAAGCAGTGAGGAGGCGCGTGTTTAGATTATAATACTTCCTTTAAAACAGCTTCTGTCATAAAACTAGAACCTGCTCATTGTGAACATTTGCAAAATACAGAGAAATATGAAAGAAGAAAATTTAAAAGGGCCCATGATCCTCCCACCTAGCGGTATAATTATTTAATGGATTTCCTTCTGGCCTTTTCTGTCCATATAGTTTTTTCACAAACAGTGTAATTGTTGCTGGTGCTTATTTCCCAGGAGACGGTGAGCTGAGAGCTTTGCGTGCGTTACTGCTCAGTGTTCACCGCGATGGTGAGACCGTTCCTTCCCAGTGACGGTTCTGAGACCTACAGAGACTCCAGGGTCCAAAAATGGGAAACGTGAGACCTCCACTCGGGATAAATGCTAGTTAAATCATACACATGAAAATAGTTTAGAAGTATCCTATATGATAAAAGCCCAATATGCAAATTGTCCCCTCGGCGGTCGTTCGACTGGGAGTTCGACTGGGAGACCAGGAGTTCGACCACTCACGATGACAAGCACTGACCACCAGGGGGTGGTGCAGAGCTCGGCGGGCATCGGTGATGCAGCGCTGGCAGTGGGCGGCAGTGGAGGCATTGCCGGCCCCGATGGGCCCTGACAAGAGCAGGACCGTGGCCAGATGGTGGAGCGGGTGAGCCAGTGGCGCCAAGCCAAGGCAGGTGCGAGCGGGGGCCCGATCGCCCGCAGATGGCGACCAGCAGCCGCGGCGGGACGGTGGGGCTGCCGCCTGGCGGGGGGCGGGGGGACAGCCCCAATCGATCACCCTGCAGGCACGATGGTGGAGCAGGTGAGGGGGTGGCGCTGGGCCAAGGTGGGGTGCCAGGCGGGGCTGCGGGGCTGCAGGGCTATGAGCCTGGGGGTGCGAGCTGGGGCTGGATTTCTGCAGGCCACCCCGAGGGACCCCACCCCTGCATGAATTTGTGCACCAGGCCTCTAGTATCTAAAAAATTTAAAAAGTAAAGCTTTTGCCCTAACTGGTTTGGCTCAGTGGATAGAGCATCAGCCTGCGGACTGAAGGGTCTCAGGTTCGATTCCAGTCAAGGGCATGTACCTTGGTTGCGGGCACATCCCCAGCAGGGGGTGTGCAGGAGGCAGCTGATCGATGTTTCTCTCTATCCCTCTCCCTTCCTCTCTGTAAAAAATCAATAAGATATATATATTTTTTAAAGTAAAGCTTTTGAGTTCTGTGGAATTTTCCCCTCATATGACAAGCCAATTTATTTAGAGACTATCAAAAATATTTCAAAAGTAGCATTTATACAAGGAATAATATTTGTATACTGTTGCTATTCACTCTTATTAGGCAAATATGTATTCAATTACACACTCACACAATCACCTTTCCTGTCGCACTTGAGGTCACAGATCGAAGATAATTGGGTGAAAGCAGGGTGTGATAATGGGCATTCAAAACAGCGGGCGAATGCTTGCGGCTCCTTTGTTACAGGCAGGATGTAGCAGTTTGAAAACGCAAGAGTGAAAACAGAGAGCCAGCACGCCCCTCCCACGGAAGGTGTTTCCCTGGAAGCCTCCACAGTCTGTGACTCGGGTGCCGCCCCGGCTAGGACGCATGAGTAAGTGCTCTTACTATTCTTACGAAAGAACGTGCGGAAAGAAAAGCACCAACAGTGGAGAGAAATGACTCCTGCCAGGGTTTGGAATGGAGTGGTTTACCGGGGCGCCTGCCGACAGTGTGGCTCATTAGCAGAGGAACCATCCACTTGAGCAAACCGTGGCTGTCTGCTTCGTACACGGCAGGGGCCGGCGCTGTCCACTCTGCCATCCAGCATGGCTCACAAAGGCCCCAGTGAACCCGGCTGGCGTCCTCTGCCAGGCACAGTTCCTCCTCTGCCAAGGAATCGTTGTGTGCCTTTGCCAGAAAATAAACAAACAGAAAGTGCTTTCCGTTTTCCGTCAGCGCCAGGCCACCTGGAGCCCCGTGTCCTGCCCAGACGTGCGTGCGTTTGCGTCCGCGTCCGATGCAGCGCCGAGGGTCCAGCAGCAGCTTTGCTTCGGCATGGGAAGCCCCGTTGGCGGGCGGTGCTGGTTCAGGTGCCTGCGTGCCTGCGTACACCTGCTCACTGTCTTCGCCATCGTCAATATTTGAGCCTCCAAGTCGCCCTGCAGAGGATAAGCAGGGGTGACACTGTGTCTCCTTAAAAACCGCCTGGATGAAGACAGACGCCGAGGCGCTGCGCCCAGGAACTCGGCGGCAGACTGGCCAGGGCGCGGCCGTCGGTGCCGCGGCGTCCCCAGCTCCCAGCGCAGTGCTTGACGCGCAGTGAACGTCTCCCGGTGAATCCGCTTGGAAAGTCCTGAGCCCCTCAGAACCGGGAGAACACAGACCACAGACGCCCCGTGTTGGCGGGAGAGAGGACGCGGCCCGGGGGACTCGGAGGCGGCTCAGAGCAACCTGTCACAGCACAGCTCTTTGAAGTGCGGTGTTTTATCTCAAAAACTCACACAGGTTTTGAGCTCCACTCTATATTAGGAATGTTTGTTTTACCACAGAATCATCTTAAATGCGATCATAAAGTGATATCCTTCCGGAAAGTGCTCTGTGTGCATCCCGGAGAACCCTGGCTAGCGCCCCTCTGAAATACAGATGCCCAATCAACTAAATCCTGTGTGAGTCCCATTGCCATGTCGACGGCACCCACATTTCTAGCGTCTGCCTGTACCTTCCTCCCGAAGGCATCGCCTTAGTTACTGACTTGTTCCTCGCTCGGTGTGTGTCCGTCTGTTGGGAAGCTCTGGTGTCTGTACCCTGAGGGTCTCCGCGCAGTTTGGTCGCTTGTGACCACCCCACCAGGGCCGCAGCCTGGCACCATCATCCCTGCTCAGTTCATTAGACGAGGAGCCCCGGACTGGGCTCCCTAGCGCCATGGTGGCCAACCCAGCAACCCCAAATCTAAGCCTCTTAAGGCCCCGATGTTATGAAATCAGAAATGCGAAGGACAGCCAGTCGCCATCAGCCAACAGGCTGTAAGCTCTCGCCAATCCAGTAACCCCTCCTTTGCTTCCTCTCTCTCTGTGAGTTTCCCCCGCGCTGCTGTCCTCCGAGCACGCCTGAGCACTTCCGGTTTGCTGCTGCCAGATCCAAGTCAATTTTTGCTCAAATTCTTCATATTTCTTTTTTTTTTTAAAAAAAATATATTTCTATTGATTTCAGAGAGGAAGGGAGAGGAATAGAGAGAGAAACATCAATGATGAGAGAGAATCGCATGCCCCCTACTGGGGATCGAGCCCACACCCCGGGCATGTGCCCTTGGCAGGAATCGGACCTGGGACCCTTCAGTCCGCGGGCCGACGCTCTATCCACTGAGCCAGACCGGCCAGGGCTCAAACTCTTAATACTCCTAACGGGCCTCAGTTTACCTTTTAACACCTTGCCTGCGTCGGAGCAGTAGTGCTGTGACTGGTCTCCTGCATCGGCCCTTGCCCCGCATAGCTCAGTCTCCACAGGACAGCAGTGTCGCCCTGTAAACACACCTGCAGGTCCTGGGGGCACCCCGCACAGAGTGTCCCGGCAAGCAGCGTGAGGGCCTGAGGCCTCCTGGGCCCTGCAGGGTCCTGCCCACCCCCCTGGGGTCCTCCCTCAGGCGCCCTCCCCCTTGCTGGCTGTCCCCGCCGCCCTGGCCCCTGGTGGCTCCTCCAGCGGAGTGGCTGCTGCTCAGGGCTTTGCATTCGCTGCTCCCCCGCCCCCCACCCCCCAGGTCCAGATGCTCCTACATTTCGTTCTCTTCTTTGCTCAGCAGTCACATCTGCCGTGGAGTCTGCCCATCCCTCCTGTCTACAACCTGACCCCCGCCAGGAGCACGCCCTCCCCTGGCTGTACGGTTCTGTGTTGAAGGCATTCCTTCCTCCCCTCCCGCACCCACCAATGACCGCTGGGCTGATGGAGGGCGGCGGGGATGGCGCCCGCTACATCACAGGCCGCAGAGCATCGCACTCAATCCTGGTCTGTCCCCAGAGTCGGAGCAGACCGCTTCCTTCACACTTCTCTCGCTCTCTTCCTGGGCCAGACCCGCACACTCGCCCTGAGTCGGAAGCCCACTTCTGTCTGGAGGACATCAGACCAACGTCCTGTCAGAAATGCGTCCGCGAGGCCCTCCTTGTCGCCTGCGGCCGCCGCTGTCCTCGGCACCCGGGCCGGGCTTCCAGTGGAGGAGAGAGACGCTGCCTCCTCTCCAGCTCTTACTTCTTCCCGATCCACATGCGGCCGCTCGCAGGGGGGGCCTGGAGCGCGGCCGCAGACTGGCCGTCCCTGGGCACGGCCTTCTCGGCCACGGTGTGTCCTCGGCAGAGGCTTCCCCTAGACCAGGGGTTCTCAGCCTCCCTAACGCCGCGGCCCTTTATACAGCTCCTCGTGTGGTGGTGACCCCAACCATAAAACTACTTTCGTTGCTCCTTCATAACTGCAATTTTGCTCCTGTTATGAATCGTAATGGAAATATCTGTGTTTCCGATGGTCTTAGGCGACCCCTGTGAAAGGGGTCATGACGCACAGGTTGAGAACCGCTGCTGTAGAGCCTGAGACCATCGGGAAACACAGATATTTACATTACGATTCATAACAGGAGCAAAATTACAGTTATGAAGTAGCAACGAAAGTAGTTTTATGGTTGGGGGTCACCACAACATGAGGAGCTGTATTAAAGGGCCGCGGCGTTAGGGAGGTTGGGAACCGCCCACGAGGCTCGCTGAGCGGGCGTGTGTTTCCTGAAGGCTGGGTCCGGGCGGGCATGGCGCCTGGCACAGAGCAGGTGCTCTGTCTGACCCGACGCTGGGCCCGGACCGATGGGACGGCTGGAGAGTCCCGCTCTGATGGCTCACGGGTGCCTTCGCATTCGCACTCTAAGCTGCGGGAGCTGCTGGCAGAGGCCAAGCCCCACGGAGCCGCTTCCCCCAGAATGCACTGCTTCTGCCACACGGAGCCGCTTCCCCCAGAATGCACTGCTTCTGCCACACGGAGCCGCTTCCCCCAGAATGCACTGCTTCTGCCACACGGAGCCGCTTCCCCCAGAATGCACTGCTTCTGCCACACGGAGCCGCTTCCCCCAGAATGCACTGCTTCTGCCACACGGAGCCGCTTCCCCCAGAATGCACTGCTTCTGCCACACGGAGCCGCTTCCCCCAGAATGCACTGCTTCTGCCACAAGGAGCCGCTTCCCCCAGAATGCACTGCTTCTGCCACACGGAGCCGCTTCCCCCAGAATGCACTGCTTCTGCCACACGGAGCCGCTTCCCCCAGAATGCACTGCTTCTGCCACACGGAGCCGCTTCCCCCAGAATGCACTGCTTCTGCCACACGGAGCCGCTTCCCCCAGAATGCACTGCTTCTCACAGGCCACCCACCTCTCCTGACCCGGGTTCTGTCAGAGGGCTGGCCTCGCCTCGCCCGCATGCTTTTACCAGGAACCTGGGAGCTATGCGTGTTGCACTTTCTCATCAAAGTTTTTCTTTTTAAATTTGCATCTGCTTTCATTTTCTTATTAAAACGGATTGAGAAAGATTGATTGAACAAAAATGCCAGTGGGGAGAATGCAGAGAAAACATGCGATCATGAATGTCTCAGGGCTCTGTTTCCCAGCCGCCACGCTGAGCTGACACCGTGGGTCCAGGGCAGGCTGCCCCGCCGATCGCCGCAGGGCGCGGCCTCGGAGCCCCGCTCACCGGGGATGTTTGGAAAACCGCACACGGGCAGATCCTGTCTGAGGACTCAGACCAGACTGTACCGTTTCCAAACCCAACTGGCCGTTACTGGCCTTGACCTTGACCTTTAAAGTAACACGTTCTGCTTATTTAAGTAAAACACGCTCATCTTAGAAAATATTTCGGCGGATTCCTTGTAGGTTTTAAAGGCAAAAGTGACCTGTAGGCTTTTAATCCAAGCCTGGATGATAAAGTCGTGTGGAGGACTGACTCTCCCCCTCCTTACCCCCCGCCCCAGCTCTGAGGGAAGATGGAAGCTCATGGGAAATAGGCGTCTTAGAACTCCCCCCCGGCGGGAGGACTCCCCACTTGTGCGTCATTGGGAAGCAGGTGGCTGTATCTGTGGGGGAGGCAGCCAGAGGGGTCATGAGAATTGGGAGGAAAGCTTTATTTTATTTTAAATATTTAAAATAAATTGTGGCGCCTGGCCGGCGTGGCTCAGTGGTTGAGCGCCGACCAATGAACCAGGAGGTCACGGTTCGATTCCTGGTCAGGGCACCTGTCCAGGTTTCGGGCCATCACTCAGTGATTCTCTCTCATCGTTGATGTTTCTCTCTCTCTCTCTCCCCCTCTCCCTTCCTGCCTAAAATCAGTAAAAATATATTTTAAAAATTGTGGAAAATACACATGACATCAAGTTTACCATTGTCACCGTTTTCAGTGTGCAGTCAGTGGCACTTAGTACTTCCACATAAGTTCTGGTTCCACCCTGGATTTTACTTCCAGCCAAATTGTCCCCCAAACGTAACGCGTATCCCCGGCTGCGCACGGCCTTACGGGCGCCGCGGCCAGGCCCCGGAGTGGGTGGGAGGCATTTGAATATGCAGGACAGGGTGATCCACCAAAGAGCTCGCATGCACGTATGTACAGCCCCCGGACGCGGGCAACAAGGTGGTGAGGGCCTGGGTGGGGGGCGGGGACGGGCGGGAGGGGTCAAGGGGGAAAAGGAGGACATATGTAATACTTCCAACAATAAAGACTTAAATAAATAAATAAGTGTGCAGGGTAACAAACAGAGCAGCAGCTCCAGAGACGAGGAAATCGGGGGACCGGCCCCCGGGAGCTTGCTGGTGCTGCCCAGTGACAATCACAGCACAGCGCGGGGGCCGGTGGACGCCCTTTGTTCCAGGGAAGAGCACCGGGGACGGCGAGGGCAGCCTCACGCCAGGCACTTCCGTGGTTCACGTGGCATCTTCCACAGGTCGTTCCAGAGAACAGGGGCGCTCCGGAGAGGGTTAGAAGAGGCAGTGCGCACACCGTGGCTGGCGGGGGCAGGGGCTGCGGCTGGGGCTGCGGCTGGGCTGCCCGGAGGCGCAGGTCCCGTGTTCTGGGGTCCGGTGCGCTGGCCGAAGCTGAGTGGGAGGATGGTGACTGGTGGTGTCAGGTTTCCTTGCCACCTGTTCCCGAAGTTCAGGCTGACTTAGGTTTCCATCTGTGACATGGCCTGGCCACGGGGCGGCCTCTGTCTTGTGGACCCTGCAATATGAATTAACTGTGTCAATGCCTCTCAAAAAAGTCAAGGACTAAAGAAAAGAGAAACCAGCTTTTTAAAATTTTTTAAAATATGTTTATATTGATTTCAGAGAGTAAGGGAGAGGGAGAGAGAAACATCAGTGACGAGAGAGAACCATTGATCAGCTGCCTCCTGCATGCCCCCCACTAGGAATTGAGCCCGCAACCCAGGCCTGTGCCCTTGACCGGAATCAAACTCAGGACCCTCCAGTCCACAGGCCTATGCTCTATCCACTGAACCAAACTGGCCAGGGCCAGAAGGTGCAGCTTTGGAACCAGCAGAAGAAAAGCAATCCAGCTAATCAAAAATACAAAAAGGGGAGGGGGGTGGGGGAAGGAAATAAAAAGCAAGTATGTTAAGTGGAAAATATGAAAAAAGTGCCCAGAGTGTAACGTGACTGTAATTACAGTACACGTGACTGGGCTCTCCATCATAACGAGAAATTCTCAGACTGGGTAGGAGAGCAAGATGCAAAAGTGAGTTATCTAGGAGAAACAAACAAACAAACAAACAAAGAAACAAACAAAAAAGACCCAGAAAGGTTGAAAATAAAAGGATAGAAAAGAGACCTACTACTCAGGTATGAACCAAGAGAAAGTGGCGGTAACGCTCAGGAAGTGTTTTCCAGGGAGGAGGCGGTGTAGGTGGTGATGAAAGGAACGCCAGAACAAGGCAGTGTAGTCATCAAAACAGCCCGAGACGCACGCGGCACTCGGCAGGGCTGCAGGGAGACCGGATCTCGGCTGCGTTTGAAGGTTTCGAGCACTTTCTCAGAAACTGGGAGCCCTGCCTTCAGAAACAAGCAGCTGTGGACAAGACCGACAACACAATTACAAGCGTGAGCTCCTGGAGCTGTGTCTAAAACTGTGCACTCCACCGAGAACGTGCATTGTTGGGTTTATGTGGGATAGTGATAAAGATAAACCACGTGTCAGGCCACAGAGGAAGCCTTGGTGATTTCCCAAGAATGAAAGCCATACAAATTAGGTTTCATCAGTAGTGTGCAATGTAATAAGAAATTACTAACAAAAGATAGCCTCCCTTCCCCCCAATTCCTCATAGTTATAAATTTAACCACATATTTCTAAATAGCCATTGGGTTAAAAAAGCAAATAAAAATGAAATTTTGATATACTTAGAACTGAAAGAGAATGAAAACATTGCATGTTGGAATTGTGGGATATAGTTTAAGCAGTGCTTAAAGGGATTTGTCGTCTTAAATGCATTTATCAGTAAGCAAGAAAGGTAAAAAACATGAGCCGAGTTCAACTCAGAAGTTGATAAAAAAAAAAAAAAGGAACAACAAAACAAACCCAAGGAAACAATGAAGGTAGATATTGAAAGCAATAAAATACAGAATTATAATGACACCAATTGATAGAGAAGATTAAGAAAATCAGAAGCTGGTTCTTTGAAAGATAAATAAGACCATGTCAAAATTGTCACCAGAAGAAGTAGAGAACATGACGAGGCCCACGTATGACTAGACCACTCCATGGGAATCATCGAAGAACTTTGGTCCCAAACTTTCCAGGGAAAGCTTTATGGGTGATTTCTGGTAAACATTTAAGAGATAATCACTTCTTACCTTTTACAAGCTGTTCCAGAAAATAGAAGGTAGAGAGGAAGGTGCCCAGCTCACTTCCTACAGCGATTGACACCATCATCAAATGAATGCATGCAGTACTGGGCAGTAACAGAAGGAAGGGAAATATGTGTATCTCAAACAGTGCGGCAAAAGCACTTGGTAGAGTTCAGCACCTACCTAAGATTTTAAACACACACACACACACACACACACACACACACACACACACACACACGTAACATAGAAGGAATGGAAGGGACCTTCCTTAGGTTACATACCAAAAACGTTATCAAAGATTATAGTTATCATGCCCTGGCCGGTTTTGCTCAGTGGATAGAGCATCAGCCCGTGGACGAAAGGGTCCTGGGTTCGATTCTGGTCAAGAGCATGTACCTCAATTGCAGGTTCAATCCCTGGCCCTGGTCAGAGCACGTACAGGAGACAACCAATCGATGTGTTTCTCTCACATGGATGTTTCTCTCTCTGTGTCTCTCCCCCTCCCTTCCACTCTCTCTAAAAATCAATGGAAAAATGAACTTGGGTGAGGATGAATAAAACAGTGTTTTTTTTTTAATATTTTATACTTAACAGAGAAAGTGTAGATACATTCCCTCTACCACACGGAAGAAGACAAGCATACTGTGGTCAGTCCCAGGTTAGTGCAGGAAGCAACAGACAGGTTTTCAAGAGGAAAGAGATGCCACACAGTGGATCAGGTGGAAAGTTGTTGGGAGGGGCAATTTGGGGGGACAGATTTCAAGATCACACGGCTGAGTTACAGTCCAGGGCAGGGATTGCTGCTCCTTCTCCTTTCATTAACATTTGCTTTTTATCTCTAAAAGCTGATCGCTGGCCACCAGATTGCAGACTCCGGCCCCACAAGCATGTCCCCAACCTTGCTTTCCACCATCCCCTGGAGCAGGCGAATGGCCTCAACATTACCTTTCTTTACTTTTCTTTTTAAAAAAAATATTTTTATTGATTTCAGAGAGGCAGGGAGAGGGAGAGAGAGAGAGAGAATCGTCAATGATGAGAGAGAATCATAGATCAGCTGCCTCCTGCACACCCCCCACTGGGGATTGAGCCAGCAACCCAGGCCTGTGCCCTGACCGGGAAGCGAACCGTGACCTCCTGGTTCATGGGCCGATGCCCAACCACTGAGCCAGCTGGTGGAGCCATTCCCTTCCTTTCCCATATCTCTGAGAGCGTGTCTAGATGACAGGTCTCACGCTGTAGCTGTGAAGGAGTGTGAGAACGGTAGTTCTTAGATTTCAGACCGAGCCAGAGGCCAGGAGAGAGCACGGAGCTGAGAGATTCAGTCAAAAGCACCCACCACACCTGCCCACGGTCTCTGCTGCTCTCAACATGGCACTGGTGTCCAGGCGGGGGCTGCGGAGGAAGAACAGGAGTGGGCCTGAGCCTCGGCAGGAATTGTCACTGTTCCCTATTCCTGGACAGCGTGGCCATCCCCGCCAGCAGGAGGTTCTGATGGTCAGAACTCACCAGGATGTGACATTGCTGTATGCAGGATCAAGCTGATTTATCTATGCTGGTAATACCCAATTAGAAATGTCGTAAAACATAAGATACCACTCATCGTAATAACAGGAATTGCGCTATCTATGAATTAATCAAGAATGTGCAATATCTCTTTAGAGAAAAACGTTAAACGCTAATAAAAGACAAAGATTATGTGAGTGACGAGAGACGTTTTATTCTCTTAGAGGTAGTATTAGGAAGGCATCATTTCTTTCTAGATTAGTCTTCAAATTCAATTCAGTCTCTTTCCAAATGTTGCTTGTGTGTTTTTAAGGCCTTGATAAACTTCAACCAAAGTCTAAAGCAGCAGGGGAAGCAGGGGTTTGGTTAAGCCGTGGATGCCTGTGAAATGAAGCATCGGCACTCAGGGATGGGTGACGGATGGAAGGTGATGTGTGCCGTGTCCAAAACTTGTAGGAGATTATAGCAAATCGGTGTCTACAACCTCCAGAAACTCCTGCGAAGCACTAAGAGGGTAGCGATCCCAACAGACACATGGGAAAGAGATACCAGCACATGCTTCACCAGAGAGTGGACCCAAAGGCTGGCCAGCCCGTGAGGAAATCATCAGCGTCATCAGTACCCAGGGAATGAGAACTGATATGCGGTGTGACATCACCGTTAAACAGGGATCACTGGGAAGCTGACAGGCGCAGTGGGGGCGGGTGCACATGGGGTTCTTGCGCTGTGGCGGGACGCAGACGCCTGCGGCTGCATCGGGGACAGCCTGGCGCCCCGTATCACATCGGGAACACACGCTCTGTGGCCGCACATTAATTCTCCTGAGAGTATGTACCGTATTTTCCGGCGTATAAGACGACTGGGCGTATAGATTTTCCTGGGTTAAAAAGTCGTCTTATACGCCGGAAAATACGGTATGTGCCAAGGGCGTTGTCCATAACAGAGTAAGCGACACGCACCGTTATCTCTGGAGAGAGGCCGGAGGTGTGGGGCCGTTCTGGGAGAGCAGTGGGTGGGGTAGGAAGGCCACCAACGTGTTGCGATCGGAAGCACACGGGTGTGGTCAGACGTGACAAGACGGAGGAGGCCGCAGGATGAGGTGAGGAGCTTCACCCCTCACTCACTTGAATGAAGAGGACACGCACACAGGCCACCTGTGTTTTGAAGAGCGCATCCCGATCAGAAGAGACCACGGAACTCAGGGCTGTTGCTTTGGGCAGGGCTGTGGGGTGAGTATCGGGAATGGGTTTAAGAGCGAATCCATCTGTCCATCCGTCCACACATATAAGCCAAAGGGGGTCTTGCCTGGACCCTTACTAAAAAGCCATGCCTGGCGGAGTAGCATGAACGGAAGCCGCTGCCCCGGGGGTTGAAAGGGAAAATAAAGAATCGGGGCGTTTTCTCCTCATTTTTCCTTCCGACATATAGTTGAGATCTCCGCATACACTCGGGTTCGTGTTCTGGTTTTGTGCTGAGCACATATCTCATGGTTAACATGCTTTGTCAGCGAGCATGTTTCGACGGGACACCCCTTACGGGTGTAGTGTAACCATGAGAGCTGTACCCACTGTTGCCATGTAGGGGGGTTCAGATCTACAAAGCTCAGTGGGATGGACATCCTTGCCTGACTTATGTGGCCACATTAGCTGCTTAGAGAGAACAGCGCTCCGTTCACTGACTGTGACCTCAGGCGAGCCATTTCTCCCGGGTTTGCTTCCTTCCCGGGGGCTGTGAGGATGTGATGGCGTGAACCTCCACCGGCTTAGGACGCGCCCGGCACGTAGCAGCCGCTTCATAAATGCTCGCCGTCCCCGCAGCGCTATTTCTAGGCACAGAAGCGCTGGGTTCATCGGGATGAACTCTTCCCCTGAAGCTCCTCTGTCATTGGCTCCTTCGGCAGATATTTACCGAGTGCCCACCGTCTTGCCTTGGCATTTAGACAAGGGGGACCTTCGGCAAAAATCCTTGCTCTGGCGGCACTGAGCCCGCCGTCCGTTTTTAGAAAGTGAGTGAGGTGCATGGTGTGGTCGGTTTTGGGGAGCCTCCCAGAGGACAGTCGGGTGCGGGCAGTCTTCGTGGTCCTCGGGTTCAGAGGCGCCCGCAGTCCGCGCCGGGGCACCGTGTTGTCCTGCGTTCCACGGGCCTCGGTGAGGAGGGTCGGCCCAAGGCTTCCCTCCGGTCCGCTGTGGTTTCTCCGGGATGGCCGCAGTGGCAGCCCGTTTGCTGGTCCGCCACGTTCTCCGTGGGTGTGCAGAGGGGCCGGGAAGAGGTGGTTGTTGGAACAGCGTCCGTGATGGTGATGGAGGGTCAGTCTGGGTCAGGCGCTGCGTCAGACCGCCTGTGACCGCCCGGTGTCCTGCTCCGCCCGGACGAAGGCGGCTTCCTCCTCGGTGCCCTGCCCCTCCGTCCATCTGTCACCGCAGCGGCCACGCAGCCGCTCCTCCTGGAGTCCGTGTGAGCCTGTGCCCCTCATTAGGTTCCCGGTTATTCTGGTCAGGGACGACGAGTGGCCACTTTTGAATCTCTGACATGATTAACATTCAAGGCGTTTAGTCGAATTGAATGTTGACCTTCCCCCTCGCTGTCTGTTGGGCTTCCTTCTGGTAAACACGCCGAGTGTCCCGGGGTCAGTCATGACCGCGTTCCAGCCGGCCTCACGGTGATGTGCAGCTCCATCCACGGCCAAGAGCAGGCCCTTGGCAGAGGGAGCCTTTCTACTGTAGGCCCTGCCTTAGGTGACATCTGATGTGGCCTCTGGCAAGCTGTGTGGCGTGCAATGATTCTCTCCTGGATTGACCTCATCTTGGAGAGTCTGCGGTGGGTGGTGGTGGTCACAGGATCACTGTGAACCCTGTTCCTGTGCCAACAAATGGATCCTGCAAAAAATGTGCATTTTATCTATCTATATAAAACCCTAAGTGACCGTGGAAACCGAAACAACCGAATGGATGACCAAACAGGCTGCATGGGGTGACCAGGCCGGCAGGGGGGTTAGTGAGGGGCCACCAAACGACTGAGCAGCAGGCTGTGTGGGGCAACCAGGCCAGTGGGGGGGGGGGCAGTTGGGGGCAACCAGGCCGGCAAGCAGAGGCAATTAGGGGTGATCAGGCCGGCAGTGGGGCAGTTAGGGGTGACCAGGCCGGCAAGGTGGGCAGTGAGGGGTGATCAGGCCGGCAGGCAGAGGCGGTGAGGGGCGACCAGGCCAGCAGTGGGGGCAGTGAGGGGTGATCAGGCAGGCAGGCAGGTGAGCGGTTAGAAGCCAGCGGTCCAGGACTGTGAGAGGGATGTCTGACTGCCGGTTTAGGCCTGATTCCCGGGATCGGGCCTAAACCGGCAGTTAGACATCCCCCGAGGGGTCCCGGATTGGAGAGGGTGCAGGCTGGGCTGAGGGGACCCTCCTCCTCCTGCCCCCCATGCATGAATTTCATGCACCGGGCCTCTAGTGTTCTTAATAAACAGAACATATTTCCCCAAAGAAACTACAGACACGTGGCCTTGGTTACCTTTTTCACTCTGAATAAACCTTCATCTTGCCCTGACTGGTTTGGCTCAGTGGATAGAGTGTTGGCCTGCAGACTCAAGGGTCCCAGGTTTGGTTCCGGTCAAGGGCATGTACCTTGGTTGCGGGCACATCCCCAGTAGGAGGTGTGCAGGAGACAGCTGATCAGTGTTTCTCTCCCATCAATGTTTCTGACCCTCTATCCCTCTCCCTTCCTCTCTGTAAAAAAACCAATGAAATATGTTTAAAAAACAAACAAACAAACAAAAAAACCCTTCATCTTCAGTTTAATTTCTCAGACTGATTCCAGAGATTTATCGTGCCATGTGAATTTTTTCTAGCATCACATTGGTACTATAGGTGGTTATTTGGACCATAATTTTCTTATTTGAAAAATTAATCCATTTGTATTTTTTAATACTTATTTGCTCATTTAAAATGTACATCTTAGTTTTAAAATGCATTTACAGTTGGTGAAAAGGATATCGAGAATAGAAAGCATGTATCAGTTAGAAGCGAGGGAAACAGGAAAGAGCGGGCGGGCCCACGAGCTGGCACAGCTGTGAGGCCGATGGAAGGAGCGGAGAGCGCCGGGCGTTGGCCGTGGCGGTGCCTGCTTCCCTGGGGGGCGACGCAGCAGCCAGCAGGACAGGGGGTCCCAGCCAGCTATCAGGGTCCACAGCTCCTCAGAGAACGCCAATTCCTTTCCTCGCCATCCCGAGAGGCAGGATAGCGCCATCAGCATCCTGCTGCCTCGGGACGGGCCTCAGGCTGCTTTGTCCCGTGTCCTTCTGTCACCTCACGGCCATCCTGATGGCGGGGACCCCACGGAGCCTTTGCTCCCGTGAGGATCTCGCAGCTCCTCCTACTGGAGAAACTTCTTGTTTTCTAACGACGGTTTTATTTATGACAACACAGTCATTAAGTTGTGTCTCAGTCAGACGGCAGTGGCCTGGCTGAGTCCCACAGCGCGGCACACCCAGGCACGCGGAGCTGGCACGCAATTCCCTGCACCCCGGGTCCCTGAGGGCATTCAAACTTTGCTCCACCGAGTGCTTTATCTGAACACAAATTAAGGCATTTATTTTGCTCAGTGCTGTTTGTCAATACCTAAGTGCCTAGAGCTCTCTCTCATCCCAGTTGCTTGCTCACTTTGTGGTGGTTCTTTAATCTCTGGTGATTTAACTGTTTACCGTCTGCAGCGAGAACGTCTGTCAGAACGTGGACGGAGATGCTGTACTTCAAGGCATACATTTATTCCGTGTTTTCCCAGGGAGCTGAGATTTCATTGTTTTATCAAATATATTTATTGTTTTGTTTTTGGGGGAAAATAATACTCAGAAACAGAGATTTATCTTTGCTAATAGCTTATTGAACACACTTTCACCGCAGGAATTATAATAATTCCACAAGCCAGCAGCATATAGGACATCGTCTCTTAATAAGCTGATAAAGGAGTAACAGTCCAAACCAGTGGTGGGTTCGTCACAGCGCCGTCCAGGCGGGAGGTGGAGGCAGGAGGTCCGGGTGTGGAGGAGGCGCACCTGTGCAGGAGCCGAGCTCCAGGCCGGGGCAGCTGGAGCTGGTGTTGCTAGGGTGCGTTGCTAGGGAATGACGCGGGGGGTGAGGGGCAGGGGCTCTCCTCCAGGCTGCTGGACAGTCTTAGTCCTGCTGGTAGAGAGTCACCCCTACACGCAGGAGCTGTGTCCCAAGGGTCTCTGAAGGATGTTAGGTCAGCAGAGGTCGCCTTGCCCGGCCAGGACACCCCGGCCACCCTCCCAGCCTCGTGCGCAGTCTACCTGCCCCGAGCCGCACCTGTGTCTGCCTGTGCTCTTATGGGCACGTCCAGTGGCCGCGGTAGCTGAGCTTCTGAGTGCTCATCACCCAACCACTGAGATGGTGACCCCCCCCGCCCCCCCACGGCTGACCTCGCTCCTACAGCAAAGCAGCTTTGCTCTTTGTTTCTGCTCTTCGTTAAACAAGTGTCCTGGAAATCACACCGAACCATACACAGCACCTCTTTAATGAAACGGGGACCCTCCTGTTGCAGTGTTTATTTTTGAAGTTCCCTTTCAGTACCATGTATTACTCAGTTTAATCGAGAGTTGGATTATTGAAGTAGATTTTCACTTAAATTGTGTAATAGCTGGAACATCCATATCTCAGTTGTGAGTATGTGAAACACTTTATTCTTGTGTTATTATTTATTAATTATATTATTTTCCATACGAACAAGTGTAAACCTACTTTTGCCCACCCTCTGTATGTGTATGTACTGTATATATATGTGTGTTTATACATATATTTGTGTGTATATTTACATATATAATACTAGAGGCCTGGTGCATGAAATTCGTGCATGTGAGAGGGGGTCCCTCAGCCTGGCCTGCACCCTCTCCAATCCAGGACCCCTGTGGGATCAGGCCTAAACTGGCAGTCGGACATCCCTCTTGTAATCTGGGACCACTGGCTCCTAACTGCTCACCTGCCTGCCTGCCTGATCACCCCTAACCACTCTGCCTGCCTGCCTGATGCCCCTAACTGTTCCCCTGCCTGCCTGATTGCCCCTAACCGCCTCTGCCTGCCTGCCTGATCGCCCCTAACTGCCCTCCCCTGCTGGCCTGGTCACCCTAACTGCTCCCCCCTACTGGCCTGATCACCCTAACTGCTCTCTCCTGCTGGCCTGATAACCCCTAACTGCCCTCCCCTGCTGGCCTGATTGCCCCTAACTGCTCTCCCCTGCTGGCCTGATCCCCCTAACTGCTCTCCCCTGCCGGCCTGATCACCCCTAACTGCCTCTGCTTCAGCCCCACCACCATGGCTTTGTCCAGGAGGACATCCAGAAGGATGTCCGGAAGATGTTTGGTCTAATTAGCATATTACCTTTTTATTAGTATTGATATTACCAAAATCTTGGTTTTGATGTTATTATTGTTACTGTAGGCTGTCTTTGTTGTTAAGGAAGTCGCTTTTTGTTTTAGAGTTTGTTATAAGGGAATTCCCAAGTTCACATTTAAGAAAAAAATAATTAGCTCATCTAAAACCATCCTATCTAATAAAAGACTAATATGCAAATTGACCATCACTCCAACACACAAGATGGCTGCCCCCATGTGGACACAAGATGGCCGCTACAAGATGGCCAGCAGGGGAGGGCAGTTGGGAGGGACCAGGCCTGCAAGGGAGGGCAGTTGCGGGGATCAGTCCTGCAGGGGAGGGCAGTTAGGGGTGACCAGGCCTGCATGGGAGGGCAGTTAGGGGCAAACAGGTTGGCAGGGGAGCAGTTAGGCATCAATCAGGCTGGCAGGGGAGTGATTAGGGGGTGATTAGGCTGGCAGGTAGAAGCGGTTAGGGGCAATCAGGAAGGCAGGCAGGCGAGCAGTTGGGAGCCAGCAGTCCTAGATTGTGAGAGGGATGTCCGACTGCCCGTTTAGGCCCGATCCTACCGGGATCGGGCCTAAACGGGCAGTCAGACATCCCTCATGGGGTCCCAGATTGGAGAGGGTGCATGCTGGGGTGTGGGACACCACCCCCCCCCCAGTGCACAAATTTTGTGCACCGGGCCTCTAGTCTTTAAAATAACAGCTTTGAGAGATGAAGGAGCTCACCGAGGACAGCCTTCTTGGCTACCAGAGAAGAGGATCACATTTGTAACTTGGATAAGAAGTGTTAAGTGACCCGTGTTCTGTTGAGTTCAATGGGCTGTCTGTATTTTAAGCTGATCGGTAACCTCTGCCCAGCCCTTAGAAAGCCCCGAGCCACTCTCCCTCCTCGTCCTCTCCCTTCTCTTCCCTGCATTCCTCACTTGCTGTCCTCTTAGGAAAATCTTCAGCCTACTCTTTGAACATCTAAGCACGCAGGACTTATCGGCTAACCACCAACGCCGAACCAGCAGAGACAGGGCGCCTGACCCAGTGAATTAAGCTTACAGAGCAGCAAGGAGTGACTCATGTTTTTTAATTCAATCCAAAAAACCTCTCTTGGGTATGCACTACGTTCAAAATCCTGTGGATGATAGGAGGACTAACAAGTCAATAGCTCCTAATCTTAGGAAATTTATGTTCCTGCTTTTTCCTATTACTTTGCTAGACTTTCATTTCTTTGATGGTATTTCATGCACTTTGTAATGTAAGACATTTTGGATGAATGACCGTCCTACCCCATTGGAGAGGAGGGAGAGCCTAAGGGATTAGGATCTTCTGGACCCGCAGGGCAGGGATGTGGAGGTGCAGCCATGATGGGCATCGGGCCAGGCGTGGCGTGGGCGTCGTGTCGATGGGAGTGATGTCGCCCCTCTGTCCCGCCAGGTGAGCAGACCCCTGGGCGACGCAGGGAGGCAGCTGGGAGCGCCAGGAAGAGCCCGGATGGCCTGAGCCGGGCGTGGGAACGGGCCCAGCAGATTGACTCACAGTGTGTGACCCACGACTAGTAACAGCCGTCCGCTGTCACGCTGTTGTTCTTCGTTGATGCTGAGGAGCTTTGCTCAGTGAGGACGGCCAGCGTTCATGGGGGGTGTCCGTCCAGCGCCTGCTCTGGGACAGGCAGGTACTAGGGGCGGAGGACTCAGCTGCCCGAGGCGGCCCTGCTCACTGCCCCGCAGCGGTTAGTCCTGGGGCGTCAGACCGCGGCTGGGCTGTCCGGCCAGGGGCATGGCCGTGAGGCGCCGTCGGATCGGATCCCCTGAGGAAGGGGTGCAGGGAAGAACTCCCCTCGCACAGGCCCGCACAGGTATGATGTGGAAGGCCGCTCCTCTGAGTTACGGGGTGCGGCGTCCCGCTGGGGCTCCGTCCAGCCCCTGCAAGCTGCTCGGATCGCCGCTGCTTCCCACGCTGGAGGAGCCTGGCCACGGCCGCCATGGCTCTCGGGAGCCGGTCCTGACGTGTGAACTGAGCCCCGTCTTGGTCTGCTCCGGCCCAGGGAACAGACCCCAGAGGCTGGGCGGCTGAAACCGCAGACAGTTACTTCTCACGCCGCTGGCGCCGGGAAGTCCAAGGTCAGGTGCTGGCAGCTCGGAGCCGGTGAGGGTTCTCCCCTGGCGTGTGGCTGGTTACCGTCTTGCTATGTCCTCACATGGGGCGGGGCGGGGGGGGGGGGAGAGGAGGGAGAGGAACTGCAGGCTTCCTGGTGTCTCTTCTTATAAGGGCGCTGATCCCATCACCAGGACTCTGCGGGGACGCGTTCTCCTCCCGGCACCTCCCGAGGCCTCGTCTCCAAATGCCATCGCGGTGGGGCAGGGCTTCCACAGGTGAGCGGGGGCGGGGGGGGGGGGGGCAGGAACATTCGGTCCGTACCGGCTTCCCGTGTGGTATCTCATTTACCGTGAGAGAATACATTTATGCGTTTTCTGGAGGGAAAAAACCACGCGGGCTAGACATAGCTGTCTGGGCTGGCTTTTGATTTTGCAAGATCAAGAAAAACAAATCTCGAAATAAACAATGAAATTCCATTAACTAAGAGCTTCAAAGGGCCATCTCAGTAAAGGCAATAGTCTGTTCGGAGAAAGTTCTAGGCATCAGCTTACTGACCGCGCTCGAACCAGCGCGTTTCCTTTGTTCTCTTAAAGTGGCGGGACTGGGCTGGAAACAGCTTCCCAGTCTCTCATGTGTCCCGAAACCCAAACACAATGGCGCTCGTCTCGCTGCGAACCGGGCGGCCGGCGGCCTGTTGTGTACGTTTTATTAAAGGTGCCAATCCCAGAGGGAGGCCTGCGCGCAGCCGGGAGCGGGAGAGGCCGCCTTGTATCTCCGGCTTCGGGGAGACCTGGCCGCGGCGGTTCGGGGCGCCGCTGTCCACCGTGCGCGTGTTTACCTGGGCTGTGCTCAAAGGCGAAGATCCGAAAGGGGAGAGGGAGGAAGTCACGCATCTGACTTACATCGCAGAACAGACTTGCAGTTGTAATTTGACAAAACGACCTGATCACTCCGGCTCTCCCGGAATTTCCCGGGGGTCGGGTGTCGGGGGCTCTCCCGTGGACCCTGTAGGTAACGCAGTCAGACTTCTCTATGGCATCACCCCAGTAGGTCCCTGGGGGCTCCGTTGTTTACAGAGTTGCCAGCGGCCGCCCCAGGCGAAGGCTTCTGAAGTCACCCGGGCGCCCCGCCTGGCCGGAGCGGCTGCCAGCCTGTCCAGAGGGGGCCCGGGTCCTCGGCTTCCTGGGGGCTGGAGCAGGAGCGAGGGTGCCCAGCAGGAGGCCCGAGGCAGGGGTGGCCGTCGCAGGGCCTGGAGCCTGACTCTGGGTCTTTAAGGAACTGATCGGGTTCCGGACGCCAGGCCCTCGGCTCTGCAGCAGGGACTTCTTAGCTGACTTCTTGCTCGGCTGCCGCGAGGCTGCGGCGCTGTAACCGGCCTGAGGAAGCCTCGGGTCCCTCCCCGCACTTCCCCCAGCGTGGGGGTCGCCGTCCCCCTCATGTATGTGGCTGCGCTTTGCCTGCAGTCAGTCCATGTGCACAGGCGGAAAGCGGTTTCTCTGTTGCCTGGGAGCTGGAGCTTTTCCGTCCTGTTCTTGATTCCACTCGGGGAGGACATGTCCCTGTGAACTGCGCAGTCGCTGCTCAGCGCTCAGCCGCTGTGTGCGGCGCCTGCTCCTGCCTGGGACCAGCAGTGCGTGTCCCTCGGAGCTGGAGCTGGAGGGCACCCGGGAAGGTCTGGGTTCTTGGGGTGCGTCCTCCTGACAGACTCCTTGAGTTGGTCCACCTCGCAGTCAGGGCCGCGCCGGGTCTGCCTGGAGCCTGGGATGCGGGGAGTCTCCCCTTTTCTGCGCCCATCCCAAGCGGAAGCCATCTCCCCTCTGGAACCCGGGCCCAGGCGGCACCCACAGCCACCTCTGCTCTTCTCTTCCTCACCCTCTCTACACGGCCCCCCCCCGGCCCCGCCACGCAGCAGCAGTGACCCAGCGCTCGCTCCCAGGCTGGTCCTGTGCTTCACACATTTTACTGTCGGAAAGGAGACGGGGAGGGGGCCAGCCTGCACCCCGGCCGGCAGAACTTAGCCCCGACGGAGCCAGCTGTCTGCCGGCGGCACAGCCTGTCTGCCAGCGCGGATGGCCCGGGTCCGGGCGGCCTGGGTGCCCCGGCAGCGGGCCCTTGCGTGCCCTCCAGGCTCCTCACCAACGCTGCTCCCCTCCCGGCGCCACCCCTGCGCCCTTGGTCCCTAAGAGCTGGTTCCCCTCGCCCCGGGAACCCCTGGAACCGTCCCTTTTTCCATCTGTTGAATCCTGTCCGTGTCAGACATGTGCTAAGAGCGTCCCATGTCTGTTACATGAACGTGAAATGAGTGGAGCATTTCATTCCTGCAGCGGCCCGGGGGAAAGCGTGCTCTGTCACAGAGAGGGGCCGGCTTTATGCTCTTGTTGGGCTATGTTGTCCCCCAGCCCGGCCAGAGCTTCTGGAGGGGAGACCTGCATTTCCCACATTCTCAGGGGACCCCAGTGTGCCGGCGCCCGGGGCCTGCGAGCTGGTGGCTGGAGGGATGTGGGGCAGGTGTGGGTCTGAAGCTCCCAGAGGGAGGGGTGGGGAGTCAAGGGGCGGGGCCAGGCGTGGATCCGCCCAGAACCCGGGACGGGGCGTGGCTTCTTTCTGTCCTTCCCGCCCCTTTTCTGGATTCAGGGGAGCTATTCTCCCTGCAGTTCCATCACTTTTCCCACAAAAAGGGGCTTTTGGGAGTGCCCTCAGCGGCAGGGTGGGGACCCGGCACCTTCCCTTCAGGCCCTCTGGGTAGGCCCCCGCCTGCGCCCGCCCTGCTCCTCTCTCCTCTCTCCTCCTGGAGCGCAGGGCCCTGCTGTGACGGGACTTGGTCACCAGGTCTCAGCGGTGCCGGAGAGCTTCGTGGGGGGACGTGGCAGATGGCAGAGGGATGGCGGAGGCCCCGGGCTCGGACTCACGAGGCAGGTTGGAGTCCCAGGTCCTCCTGCTGCTGCCCAGGCCCGGCCTGCAGGAGGCGGCGGGGACAGTAAGCGCCTGTGGTGAAGAGGCCCACAGGTCGGTGTGAACACCCTCCCGCTGTGTGGCTTCCTGCCTGTCCCTGGAGCCTCCGGCCGCAGCAGCCGCTCACTCTCAGAGGATCCTCAGTGGCGCTTGTGCCCGCGGAGGCGGACCTGTGGGTTCTGGTCTAACGTGACCCTCGCCGTCTTTCCGGAGGTAACCTGTTTGCACCCAGAACTTCAGTTGATGACGTTAAGTGTTTAGAAACTTTGGCGGCGGGGAGGGGTCCCGGATCCCTCAGGTGCAGACGGGGAGGGAGAGGAAAGGGAGGAAGCCTAGAGCAGGGCGGGTGGTGGCGGTGGCCCGGAGGCGGGTGTCGATTTTGTCCCTGGGAACTAGGTCCCCTCCCACCATCAGAGAAGGCGGCGGGAGAGGCGAGGAGACCGCCCCAGGGCCCTGCCATCCGGTGCCGCTGGAGGGGACCGCGGTGGCTCTTGGTTCAGCAGGCACGGGAGGAGCTCTGGGCTGTGTCAGATCGGGCGGCAGGGACACTGCTGTGCTGCGTCCCGTGGGGCTGCCGTGGGGGGCCGGCCTGGGGGGCCCGTCAGACAGAAGCCAAGAGCTGCAGGGCCATTAGCGGCGGGCTCGGAGGGTCGTCCTCACCTGCAGTGCCTGGGCCACGCACAGAAAGGCCTCGATGGGTCGTGGGCAGGAGAGGGCAGGAGAGGGAGGCGTTCAGTCCTCCCCACGGAGGGCTAAGTTCGCTGGGCAGCAGGGACCCGCCGACCAACAGCCGTGGGCCCGCTGCTGTGACCGGGGGACCGCTCTCGGGGATCAGCAGCAGAACTGAGGAGGGCTTCGGCCTTCCCCAGCCCGTGGGAGCGGACACAGAAGCCATTTCATCCCGGCCCAGGGCAGAGCACCCTCAGCTGTCCCCTGGATGGCATGGGGGGCGCCTTACTGTCTGCAGCGAGGGGAGGGCCCTCGGGACGAGGTGCTGCCGCGTCTACAGAAGCGCATGTGCTGGGGAGGTGAGAGCCCGGTGAGGGTTTAAAATATATATTTTATTGATGTCAGAGAGGAAGGGAGAGAGAGAGAGAAACATCAATGATGAGAGAGAATCATGGATCGGCTGCCTCCTGCACACCCCACACTGGGGATTGAGCCTGTAACCCGGGCATGTGCCCTGACCAGGAATCAAGCCGTGACCTCCTGGTTCATAGGTCGATGCTCAACCACTGAGCCACACCAGCCGGGCCCATTGGATTTTTTTAAGCGATGAAGGTCCCAATAGGGTTAGTGGGCATCACAGTGAAGCAGAGGAGGAGGAGGAAGAAGAGGAGGAGGAGGAGGAGGAGGAGGAGAGGGGGAGAAGGAGGAGGAGGAGGAGGAGGAGGAGGAGGAGGAGGAGGAGGAGGAAGAGGAGGAAGAAGAGCAGGAGAAGGAGCGGGGACACGGGTCCAGTGCCGAGGTTTGGGGTCGGCACGGTGGGCAGGGGTGAGATTCTGTCCCGGAGGGATTCTCGATGTGAGTGAGATCATGTGGAAAGGGTTGGGGATGGGTCAGACGTAGCAGCTGAGTTCTAACACCAGCTCTGCCTGTGGCCCTAGGCAAGAGGGGAGAGCCCAAGACGGGGTGAGGGGGTGCGGGGGTGCAGGCGCGGAGGAAGGAGACGGAAAGGAGCGATGGCCAGAGGGCTAGAGGCTGGGGGAGGGCCAGCATTTGCCGCCGGCATTAGCCAGGGCCCCGAGACGCAGTGTGAGTACGGGAGCGCCTGTGCTTTGTGTCGGCTCCCACAGTCCCGGCGCTGAGAAGCCGGCCTGCCCTCCGCACGCCGGAGCCCCGGGAGCGGGTCTGAGGGAGGCCCGAGCCGCAGCCAGAGGACGGAGGCCAGTGATCCCGGAGGCAGTCCGGCAGCGAGGCCAAGGCCTCGGCTCTTTGTCCCTTTCGTGCCCTCAGTGGATTGCAGGATGCCCACTGCAGGGGGGAGCCCATCTGCTTCCCCCAGCCCCCGGTTCCAATGCCAGTCTCTGCCCAGACCCCCCCGGCCACACCCAGAGCTGATGCCTCACCAGCTGCCCGGCGCCCTGTGGCCAGGCACGGTGACCCCGCACTATGCTCCCACTGCTCCGTGACCCTGCGCCACGTGTGCGGCCAGAGCTCCACGCCGAGCTGCACGCTCCTCCAGGATGTGGGGGCAGGTGGGTCTGAAGCTCCAAGAGGGAGGGCCCTCCTCTCCCGTGCTCTCTGCAGCCGCATGATGCTCTCCTGTGCTGCACGGTCAGTGAGGGCGTGTGGGAGGTTCACTGATCCAGTAAACGGTGCCCATGCCGATGCAGAACGCTCCCGAAAAGCCGTGGGTGAATGGCTTCTTGGTAAATGGAATCTCGTTTCGTATGTGCCAGGAGGTGCAGCATCGAAGGCCCCGGGTGACGGGAATCCGAGCGGCCTTTACTCCGTTTCATTCACGTTGTGCCGATAAGGAAGCTGAGTTGCAGGGAAACTGGGTGACGTGTCGCCATCTGATAGTCGGTTGCATGGACGGTCTCTTAAAGCAAAGCGCGCCTGTCATTTATGTAGGGACTCTGTGAAAAGACGTCTACGGGGTTTATAGCATTAGATCGATAACATCATATTTTCATAAGGATTCATCTTTAGTCTGCAGATACGCAGTAGATTTGTCTGAATTAAACATTATTTCAGTAATATATTCATGAGTAAAGTCTATACCAGTGATGGCGGACCTATGACACGCGTGTCAGCACTGACACGCGTAGCCATTTCTGATGACACGCGGCTGCATGCCGAGGATGAAACATTTGCTCCTCCTGAGGATGAAACATTTGCGACTAGAGTCTTGGAGTTAGTTTTTCCTCAAAGTGACACACTACCCGAGTTATGCTCAGTTTTTTGGCGAAGTTTGACACACCAAGCTCAAAAGGTTGCCCATCACTGGTCTACACAGTCACGTGCTACAGAACGGCGTTTCGGTCAATGACGGACCGTGCATAGACGGTGGTCCCATAAGATTATAGTGGCGCCGGAACATTCCTATGGCCTAGTGACATCATCGCCGTCATAGCTACCACATCACTGCCGTGTGCGTGATGCTGGTGTAAACCTGCGGCTCTGCCAGTCATGTAGAGGTGTGGCACATGCAGTCTGCACAGTACATACGTGATCATGCTAACCAGTGACTATGTGATTACACCACACAGCCGAGCTGTGAAGTGGGCTGTGCCATGCAGGTATGTGTAAGAGCACGCTCTGGCGTTCACACGAAATAATTGCCTGGACACGTGTCCCGTCCTGAGAAAGGCCTGTGCACACAGTTGTGCGGGGCATGGCGGGTCAGTGAGGAGGACAGAACACACAGGACACGGGAGGAGCTTCCGGGAGGAAGGGTCCCTGCGGAGGCCCCGGGCTGGGCACTTACTGTTCGTCTGTGACTGGGAAGATGGGCGAGGTGACGGCGCCCAGGCCTGGGGTCCCCAGAATGAGTTCCCAGACTCCCCGTTGAGGTGATGGGAGTTGTCCAGGCAGCGGCCAGTGGTAAGGGTGAGATGTTGGACACATTCCGTGGGACCTTTGGACCGGCTTCCTGGTTGAGTGAGTCATTTGAAATGGATGGGTTTTATCAGCACCTGTGTCGGGTTATGTAGTGTCCCCCGCTCCGTTCCGGAATGAGGGGTTTGTTAGATTTGAGGAACCTGAGGGAGAAGCAGGGCTCCTTTGGGTCGCTGTGTGGATGCTCCTCAGGAAAGAAATCAAAGACTCAGGCGTGTCTGGCGTTCGCTCGTCGTCCTCTGGCACGTCACACGCTCCTGCTCGTCGGAATGGTTGGAAGTTGTCATTTGCCGCAAAGGGAGCTCCCTTCCCCGCTGCGATCTCGAACAGTGAATCCGATGGGAGGGCGGGCGCTTGTGCTGAGGTTCGCTAAGAGCTGGCACGGAGATCGACTCCGAGGGGTGGAATTGTTACCCATTTTACCGATAAGGAAACTGAGGCTCAGGGATAGAGACACGTGGCCCGCAGGTGTGTGTCCGCCAACACCGTCCCCGTGGCCTGCGTGTCCTCCTCCAGCTTTCACATCGGTTGTCGCCTCGCCTGCAAGGCTGCCCGTTTCTGAAGGCCGCGTGACCTTACTTACGGGGCGATGTCTGGCGTAGGCACCCCATTGGGCGATCAGACAGATATGGAGAAAGGGAACCTTCTGGGGTCCAGACTCTGGTCTGTGCTCATCACCACCTCCACTCAGCCAGCCCCGGATCGCCCCGAGCCGGCTTGTGGCGCTGGGCCAGGGACACCAGAGGGAACGGGTGGGACGTGTTTTACTGGAGCGCAGGGTAGCTGTGGGGTGGACTGGGCATGGGCTCCCGGAGCGGAGAGCTGAGGGGGAGCGCGTGGCTGGCAGCAGGCCGCTGAGGCCGCGTCAGACCTGGGGCCCGGCCGCTCTGCCCCTGCGCGCGGCTCCCGAGTCCCATTCGGTGTCCACGGGTTTGAAGTAGAAACGCGTAGTCTTCCTTGAACCCCCGCTGGTTTGAAGTAAAGAGATGGACTTAGACTTTTCCCCTCCTTCCCTGGGCCTTTCTTTGAGTGACGCGTGGGTCAGTAATGCTATGGACAGAGCACAGCGGGGCGGGCCGACGGTGGGCAGGCTGGACAGCAGCACTCCGTGGAACAGGGGTTTATTATTTTTAAATTGCATCATAGATATAAAGAAATAAACAGTTTAAAATATTCTGTTTAGTGTCTAAAAAATGAATACTAATAAGTTTCAAATCATAAAAATCACAGTAATTTCTTGCTTTATGCAACCGAGGTCTACGAATAAGAATCAGAACTATAAACATGTTTCCGGGAAGATCACTAGCTTCAGATGACTGCGTGGTGCGCTCAGCTCCTCTGGGCTCCGCCGGAGCGGCACACGGAAGGCGGCGGGAGACTGGGGAGCCCGAGGCCTCGCTCCGGGCGCCGGGTCAGTGGCCGGGCTGGGGCTGCCAGCAGCATCTTGATCCGCTCCCGGGAGACTCCGATGCGCGTCCGAGGGTCAGCGCCTGTGTTTGTTGCCATGGTCTCGAACTCTATCTGGCGGCGTTTTCCTACGTGATCGCCCTTTTAACGTGTTGGCTCGGAGCCGCACTGCTCTGCGGAGGCAGCAGGTGAGCCCGGGCGCTGGGAGTGCTGGCCCTTACCTTTCAGGTGCTCCGCTGCCGGGCTGCGGGCAGGCTGCCCTCCTCTTGCACCTCCGGTGCTGAGAGCCGGACCTCGGCTTTGAAACCTCCCCACAGACCCTTTAACGGCTCGGAGCCTGCCGGGCCTGCAGCGCCCCCGTGAACTCAGCTCTTTGATCTGACGGACGCGGGGAGGGTCAGGGCCACCCAGGGGAGGCCTTGCCATTATCCATTCCTTTCCCGACGTCCTCCGTGTGTCTGCCCGAGGCCTTGGCCTTGGCTACGCTGTGAAAGTCATGGGAGGAAAGAAACATTTTGCGCCGGCTGCTCCTCGGGCATCGGGGAAACGCACCGCAGCCCCGCAGGGCCGCCCGCGCTGGGGAGGGGGCCGGGCGCCGGGTGATGCGCTCCTGGGGAGAATCTGCAGTGGGTGTGCCGGGCCCTGGGGTGGGACGGGCACTGGTCAGCACGGCCCCGCTGCCGAGGCCACCGTGCTCTGTAGTCATTGGGGGGGGGGAGGTGTGAGTGTGTGAGTGTGTGTGTATGTGTGTGAGTGTGTATGTGTGTGAGAATGTGAGTGTGTGAGTGTGTATGTATGTGAGAATGTGAGTATGTGTGTGAGAATGTGTGTGTGTGTATGTGTGTGAGAATGTGTGTGTGAGAATGTGAGTGTAAGAGAATATGTGTGTGTATGTGTGCACGCATGTGAGTGTGCGAATGAGTATGTGTATGAGAGTGTATGTGTGCACGCGTGTGAGTGTGTGTGAATGAGTGTATGTGTGTGTATGAGTGTGTGTATGTGTATGATAGTGTGTGTGAGAGTGTGTGTATGTGTGAGTGTGTGTGAGAGTATAAGTATGTGTGAGTATATGAGAGTGTGTGTGTATGAGAGTGTGTGACAGTATGTGTATGTGTGAGTGTATGAGAGTGTGAGTGTGCATGTGTGTGCATGAGTGTGTGAATGTGTGTGTATGTGTGTGAGAGTGTGTGTATGAGAGTGTGCTGAGTGTGTGTGCGTGAATGTGTGTGAGAGTATGTCTGAGTGTATGTATATGTGTGTGTGTGCACACTCACATACTAGGATGTACATATTTTATTTTTGTGTTTCACACTTGAAGCTCATTTTTTAAATGTTTATGAAAGTTGTCCAGACGAGGAAAACATTTAAATCCGTGTGTCTCAAACTTTGGTAGGCATCTGGGGGTCAGCCCAGGCCCGGGACAAAGTGTGAGGCACTGATTTACCTACATTTCCCCGGCCCCTGTTCTGAGCGGCCCCGATACAGGCCGCACCCAGGCTGTTGGGTCCTCTACAGAAATGAGCGCCTGCGTTCCACCGTCGGTGGAAGTTACAGTTTTGAAACTGCAAAGGCCTGTGCATCCCTCTCGGCTCTATTTTTGGAAGAAACGCAGGAAGCACTTCAGCCGGCTTACTGCCTGTGGAGTGAGGAATTTCTTCGTATTTGACTGACCACCTGCTGATAATTTATTTCCTTTGAGCTCCTCAAGTCATTACAAGAATCACCCAACAGTTTGAAATCGAAATGATGTCTTACTATAAAATGTCAGCCATGTAGCGTAAAAATATTACACACCATTAAAAAAATAATTGCCACCCCCTCTTACATCGAAACGGTTCAGAACCACAGGGCCCTGCGGAAGGAGGAGTGTTCGAGGTTCAAGCCTCGCCCCGTGGAGAAACTGTAATGAAAGGTCCCTGCAGTTGTAACCGCTCACCGCCCTCCTCTCCGCCCCGGCCATCCCGACACCGAGGGAGGCCGCCTGCGCCTGCTGCCTGCGGGGCTGTGTGTCCGGGGCTGGTTCCATCCTCCATGGGGCTGGCTCCATCCTCCTGTGCTTATCTGTCCTGTTGCCTTTCGGAGCGCCGCGGCCCTGCAGCCCTCGCACAGCGCAGCAGGCGGGTGGAGCCTGCGGACTCCCGCTGCGCGGCCCTGTCTGGGTAAATGTCACCGCTTTCAGCAACGAAGACCTCGGCTAAATTGCAGCTCCACAAGCAGCGTGGATGCGTCTTGCACATTTTATCTGACAGTGGGGAAGCATGTGTTTGCTGTGGGTCTGAAGCGCCCGGGGCGGTGGCTTTTTAATGCGTCTCTAGGACTCGCCTTGCGGGGAAGGGGAGCAGGGGCTGGCGGGCGAGTGATCCCGGAGTCTGCCCCCGGCCTCCTCCGCTCCGGGCTTGCGGGGGGCGGGCTGAGAGTGCACCTGGGAACGGATAGCTCACCCTGAGGACTGCTGCCTGCCCGAGGGGGCCGCAGAGACCGCTGCCTGACTGCTGGGAGCCCCCGCCTGTGACCCCGAGCCAGGCTCAGGTGCCATTTAAAGCGCTTGTTCAGCGAAGGCCTGTTTCTGGGCGCGAAGAACGTCCTTAAGAAGGAATGCCTCTTCCCTCCGCACCTCGGGGCTGGCACAGGGCACTGGCCTCTCATTTCCACCCGCCCCCTGCCCCGCCTCCCCTCCTCCTGGGAGGAGGTGCCCGGAGACATTCCCAAGGCCATCCCCCCCTGCAAGGGCCCTGCCCCGGGGTCAGCCCCCTTCTCAAACTGTGCTTCCCTCGGGACCGCGGACTGCACACGCGCAGCCCTCCCGGTGTCACCCTGTCTGTTTGCAAGAAAACGCGGAGATGCTGCCTGGTGCTGCCTCCCCGCCCTGTTCCCAGTCGCTGGGTCCGCCCGGCGGCGCCCCGTCCAGAGGAAGGTCCCCGGGCAACGAGGGAAGCCTCTTCACTTCCAAGAACGATGCCCACACGTAAGCCAGCTGTCCTCCATGCTGGTTGTCCCAGCTTTGGGGGCTGTCATGACGGATCCTGATGTCAACATCTGGCACAGGTCCTTGTGCGAACGCAAGTCTTCGTTTCTCTGGGGTCGGTGCTCCCACGCGGCGTGGCCGGGCTGTGTGGCGGGTACGTGTTCGGGCCAGCAGACCGCACGCCTTCCGAGGGGCTGTGCTGCTTGACCCATCCACCCACAGCCATGTCCGGGGACCCGGACCGTGTCCCACATCCTCAGCATTCGGTATTTGCCACTGTCTTGAAGGTTAGTCGTTCTGAGAAGTGTGTGCTGGTAACTCCTGGGGGTGAATTGGCATTTCTCCGGCGGGTCAGGGTGTGGCCATCTCTTCCTGCGTGTGCTCCCATCTGCAGATCCTCCTCACTGAAGAGCTGTTCGCATCTTTGCCTGTTTGGCTGTTCATTGTGTGCTGTTGGTTTCTGAGGGTTCTTCATACATTTTGGATTCTAGTTCTTTTTCAGATAGGTGATTCGGACATATTTCCTCCTAATCTGTGCTTATCTTTCCATCCTTTTCACAGGGACTCTTGTAGAACACAAGTTTTAAACTTTGATAAGGTTCAATTTGTAGTTTTTCTGTCTTTTTAAAAAATATATTTTTATTAATTTAAGAGAGGAAGGGAGAGGGGGAGAGAGCGAGAGAAACATCAATGATGAGAAAGAATCATCGATGAGATGCCTCTTGCATGCTCCACGCTGGGGGTTGAGCCTGCAACCCGGGCATGTGCCCCAACCGGGCATTGAACCGTGACCTTCTGGTTCATAGGTCGGCACTCAACCACTGAGCCACGCAGGCCTGGCTAATTTTGTGTTTTATGTACTGTAGTTTTGATGTCAGTCTGAGACTTTTTGCTTACCTTTAGATGCCAGAGATTTTCAGGATAAAACTAGGCTCAAAAAATGAGTTGGGAAATGTTTCTTTATTTTTATTTTTAATTGTGTAAAATTGATATGAATTCTTTACGTGCTCGATAAAATTCTCCAATGAAATTATTTGGGTCTGGAGATTTCTCTTTCAGGAACTCTCTTTTTTCTTTTTTTAAATCCTCACCCTCAGGTATGTTCCCATGGACTCTACTTAGACAGGAAGGAGAGGGAGAAAGAGGGAAAGAAACATTGATATGAGAGAGAAACATCCATCAGTTGCCTCCTGCAAGCATCCCGACCAGGGATCAAACCTGCTACCTGGGCATGTGTTCTGACCGGTAATCGAACCCGAGACCTTTAGGAGTGTGGGATGACACTCCATCCAAGTGAGCCACCCCGGCTAGAGCTGCGGGAGCTTTTAATGACAAATTTAACTTCTTTAATGGGTTATGGACTATTCAGGCCGTCTACCTATTTTGATCTTGCTAGAGGTTTGTCAGTTGTATTTTTTCCTCGAATAATCAGCTTTTTGATCCATTGATTTTCTGTATTGCTTCTCTTTTTTCAACTTTATTGATTCTGCTTCATTATTATTTTCCTTCAGCTTGCTTTGGGTTTAATCTTGATTGTTTTTCTTTTTCTGAGTTAGGAAGTAAGGGTATTCTTTTTCCTCCTCTCTGATGTAAACTTTTAGTGCTATAAATTTTCCTCTCAGCACTGCTTTAGCTGTGTCCACCTATTTTGATACATGTATTTTCACTTTCATTCAATTCTATGTAGTTTTTAATTTCCTTTCAGACTTTCTCTTTGCCTGGGAATATTTAAAACCTTGTTTACAGATGTTTGAAGATTTTTCTGTTGTCTTTTTGTTACTGATTTCTAGTTTGATGATTCTCATGGTCAGAGGATACATTCTGTATGGATTCACTTCTTTTAAATGTGTTGAGGTTTGTTTTTAGGTCAGGAACATATAATTTCAAGTGCTTACATGCAAAACCATGTGGCAATCTAGTTGTTTTTTATTAAGCCACTCTTTTAGGTATTTTTGTTTAGGATACTATACTTATTTTTCAAGAACACCTGGATGTGTTCCTCAAAAGCTCCACACACTAAAATAACAGAACTTACAGGGAAAATAGGGTTAGGAGCAGAACACCCAAAACATTCGGGATTTTGCAACCAGGGCACCAATAAAAACTAACACTCCTAGTAACTTTCTTCATCGATTTGCTATTTTGATAAAAATGGAAAAGTCTTCTGAATTTGTTTACCTGAACTTATCTCCATGGCGACATATCGTGGGAAGTAAAGTGGGTCCTGAGGGTCCTAAACCAGGCACTGCTTGCACGAAACTCACCAACGGGCTTCTTTGATTTTCGGGCAGTTGTGTTGGTTGTTATCATTGTTGTTAATTGTTTCCTTTTAATTTTCAGACTTACTTTTTAATACATGACAAAAATTATCTATGATTGCATGATAACATTAATATGCTGGGCAAAATCATGTCTAAATGAATACCACTTTCATGCTGTACTAGTATCAGCTTTCTGTTTATCAACCACATTTGACATAATGTGGGTAAAAGAAATCAGAGCTTTAGCAAGACTCAGTGTACTGTGTATTTTCTGTGTTTGTTTACTATTGATCTCTCTAAACTAGAATATATACTACATGAAGATAAGATTTTTGTTTTGCTTTTAATTCACATCTGTATTTCCATCTCATAGGTGGGGTGCCACTTAAAGTATTTGTTGAATGAAAAAAAAAAACACACCCATATAATTAAATCAATACTTAGCTCTGGCTGGCATGGCTCAGTGGTTATAGTGCTGGCCTGAGCACTTGAAGGGTCGAAGGTTCAATTCCTGGATTGCAGGTTAGATCAGTCACCCCGGTTGGGAGCATGTGGAAGACAACCAGTCAATGTGTCTCTCTCACGTCGATGTTTCTCTCTCCCTCCTCCCCTCCCTCCCTTCCTTCCACTCTTTCAAAAAAAATTAATGGAAACATTTCCTCAGGTACGGATTAACAAAACAAAATAAAAAAAATCAATATTTAGACTTCTCAGAAATTCTGAAATAATTGAAAATATGAACACCTGTTTTTTGTTGGTTGTTGTTTTTTTTAAATTGAATAATTCCTTTGGCTTAATCGCTTACATTTAAGACTATAACCTGATCTGTGTTATGTAGAAGGCCAAAAGTAGATGTGTTTTGAATGAAGCTCAAGATTCAACATTCTATAAGAAGGTGCAATGTTGTTCTATGAACATATCCTAATATATAAAACGCCAGGGGTTGCCGAAACCGGTTTGGCTCAGTGGATAGAGCGTCGGCCTGCGGACTGAAAGGTCCCAGGTTCGATTCCAGTCAAGGGCATGTACCAGTGGGGGTTGTGCAAGAGGCAGCTGATCGATGTTTGTCTATCATCGATATTTCTAACTCTCTATCCCTCTCTCTTCCTCTCTGTGAAAAATCAATAAAATATATTAAAAAAAAAAAAAAGCCAGGGGTTGTCACGACCGAAACAACTGGATGGACAACTGAATGTGGGGTGACCAGGTCGGCAGGGGGGGCAGTGAGGGACGACCAAACCACTGAACAGCAGGCTGTGTGGGGCGACCAGGTTAGCTTGGGGGCAACCAGGCTGGAAGGGGGCGCAGTAAGGGGCAACCAGGCCGGCGGGGGGCAGGCAGTGAGGGGCGAACAGGCCGGCAGGGGTAGCAGTGATGGGCGATCAAGCCGGCAGGCAGGTGAGCAGTTAGGAGCCAGGGGTCCAGGATTGTGAGAGGGATGTCCGACTGCCGGTTTAGGACTGATCCCTGGATTGGGCCTAAACCGGCAGTCAGACATCCCCCGAGGAGTCCCGGATTGGAGAGGGTACAGGCTGGGCTGAGGGGACCCCCCCTCCATGCACGAATTTCATGCACCGGGCCTCTAGTGTTTTAATAAAAGCTAACGTGTCTATTGAGCTTCGGCAGTAGGCCCGTGCTGCGCACTTGGCACACATCAGCTGGTTTAACGCTGTGACAGTCTCCGGGGTGGCAGTTCGCCGTGTGCTCGGAGGATCTCCTTTAGTTCTTGAAACGGAGACCCTTCCAGGGGTCCGAAGGCCGGTCATTTCACAATGACACTGGGATGTGTTCGCTGGATCTTACTGACGACACACAGCGATCCTGGAAAGCTCCCGGGCCGCGGGCAGGTATAACCTTGGCAGCGGTGCCAAACTCTCCTCGCCGGCGTGGTCCTCTCCCCACCACACACGGCAGTTAAATTCCCGAGAAAATCCTGGATGGACGAAGTAGTAAACATAATTGGCTTGGCTAAATGCTGACTCTAATGCACACCTTCCTAACGTCCTGTGTTGAAAATGGAGTCATGTACCCCCTGCTGCTGCACACGGGAGCGTGAGGGCTGTCCTGAGGCCACGTCCTCCGAGCGGAGGTGCCTGCGAACGGCTGCTTTTCCCATGGCGCCCGTTCTTTGTTGTTTTGTTTTGTTAATCCTCACCCGAGGTTGTTTTTCCGTTGATTTTTAGAGAGAGTAGAAGGGAGGGGGAAAGACACAGAGAGAGGAACATCAATGCAAAAGGGACACATTGATTGGTTGCCTCCCACACATGCTCTGAGCAAGACCGGGATAGAGCCTGCAACCTAGGTATGTGCCTTTGACTGGAATCGAACCCGGGGCCCTTCCGTCCGAGGCCCGACGCTCTGTCCACTGAGCCACACCAGCTGGAACGCACGGCACCCATTCTTACTTGAAGTAGCGATTCGTAGACACAAATTCAGAGTTAGGTGTTAGCACTTTCTTGAAAACGATGAACATAACGTTGTGCCACCGAAAACAATTGACAGTATTTGTTCCGACGAGTGAAAATCGAGCTCGTAAGAAAAATCAGAATTTCGGAAACCATCTATGTGCCCCTGAGCTTGACGGCGTCCCGTTCGCTGAGGACGTTCATAGGCAGCAGCATTCGCACGTGGTGTGTTTTCCTGCGCCATGAAATGTGTCAGCATGGGAGGAGCAGCCTGAGTCCGGGAACCAGCCCGCGTGTGTGTGTGTGTGTGTGTGTGTGTGTGTGTGTGTGTGTGTGTGGAGGAGCCATTTAAATGCGAGCGAGGCCACGGGCTGCGGGGAGAGAGCCCGGCCCTGCACCGCCCGCCCGCGGGGCAGGTTCCTGCGGCCACGAGCCTTCAGGACCCGCCGCTCGTGCCGTGCCGGTCCGTAAGCGTCACGTGATCGGGAAAGGCTGGTGACGCCTCCCTTTCCCACTCCATGGGGGGGGGCTGGTTATGTATTTTATATCCTCAACCACAGCCGCACGGTAGCAAAGATTAAACGCAAGCGCATAGATGGGAATCGATTATCTTTGGTTAAGCCGGGCAGTGAAGAAATCGGAAAAAAAAAAGTAAAACGCTTTTACTTTGGCTACCAACGTGCCACTCTTTTCGGTCTGTTCTGGGGGAGATAAGGTCGTTATTTTTCATAACCATGTGTTTTGTTATAACATATAATAACTTTAATGTTGTTATTTAAAAAAATTAAATATTTTAAGAGTTCTTTTACATTCTAATACGATGGAGGAAGATACAGCTCACATAAGCAGGACACTGGGTTTATCAATAATTTTTCCAGACGCTGTAAAGGGGCCCGAAGCCAGAAAGTCTGAGAGCCGCTGCTCCCCCAGACGTTGGTCTCCCTGTGTGTCCACTGGGAACCCGAGCGCAGGAGGGGGGGCGGCTCCCCAGGCTCACGGCGCTCCTCCGGGCAGAGCTGGGGCCTGGCGCAGGAGTGACCCCAGGCCGCCTGACCTCCGACTCCTTTTGTGGGAAACGTCATGGTCTGTGACTTTGCTGAACTCATCCGGCCTTACCTCGGCGACCTTGGATGTCCTTCGGGGGCTCTCCCGGTGCCCTTCCGGGTCTGGAGTGCAGCCTCCCCATGTGGACCACCCCCCCCCACCCCCGTTCTGCTTCTGTCCTTGGTGTGTGTGTGACCTCAGCTCATGTGAGCCTCTCAGCGGGGGAGGCCGATGGCACCGAGCTTCGCTCCCTGGGCTTCCGGCCGGTATTTCGCCTGAGCTGGGTTTTCAGGATTACTTGAAAGAACTATTGAACCGTAGTCAAGAAAAATGGGGTTATTCCCGAGACTCCCCTCGTACTGTGGCCGGCCATACCTTTTCACTACAAACCACAGAAACGACAACGCGGTGCGTTCCGGTTTGAAACAAGCTGTCGGGAGCGGGGAGCCCATTTCGGTTTGGAGGAGCCGGGAAGGCTTTCATCCTTCGCCTCTTCCTCTTCCTGTGGATCTAAACGCCAGCCGATGAGCCGATGAGCCGGCAGGATCACACCGTCCGCAAATGCGGCCGCTCCCGCCCCACGGCCAGCCGCGCCGCAGACTAATCTCGGGGAAGCGCGGACGGCCTCTTAGGGCACAGCCCTGGGAGGGAGGCTCACCGCGAGCTCCCCGAAACACGGTGTTAACTCGCATCGATGGCCGAGAAAACAGACAGAATCGGTGTGACGTCCCGGGCTGCCGGCACGCCTGCTGCTCCCACACACAGACCCAGAGACCAAGCAAACGCTGCGGGGGAGCGGCTCAGCCCAGAAAACGCCTCCCCGAGGAGGCCTCGGAGAGATCCAGGAACACGCCCGGCCTGCTTTCTCCCGGTGACAGAGGCGCCCTCCAGTCCCACTGAGGCGGAGAGGAGGATGGGCTTAGGGCCCGCCGCGTACCTGCCCTGCTCCCCACGCTCTGCCCCTCACCCAGCTTCGCAGGCCCTGGCACCCGCCAGGCCACCCTCATCCTCAGAGCCTCAGGGGTCCTGCAGCGCTGCCCAGTTCCACAGCCACAGGGGCAGACGGCCCGCACCCGCCCTCATTGGAATGGAGGTGTTTATCTAACAGAATTCGGTTCCCCAGGGCCGTACAGAGTGGGCGGCTCCTTAACCGGCCGCCGGAAGCCTGCGGGGGCCGCTGGAGCTAGAGCGGCACTGGGAGGGCCCTGAGCCCTGTTTCTCTAAGACTGTGGCGGCTCAGGCCCCCCGGTGCCCCTCCAGCTGCTGCCCTGGCTGCTACGTGGGCACCTCAGCCCTGGGAGCCCCACGGCCGGGAACCCCATCGAGGGCCCTGTCAGCTTCGGGCATCGCCTTGGCTCACTGACGGTCCCTCACTTCCTGGACTCTGAGTGCTCAGGCCAGAGACCAGCTGTGTCCCCGTGCCCAGCAGCCAGACCCTCCGCACCGGCGGGAGGATGCCGCAGCGCCGTCACTGTGGGGCCGGGTGGCCGGACCCTCCGCGTGGCCTCCGCTCCTGGCGAAGCTCTGCGAACGTGGAGATGGTGGCGAGGGGCTCCTGGCTGTTGGGGGGAGAGGCTGCGTGCACAGGGGGGACTCGACTCACCTCTGCTCTCCCGGTCGTGCCCACCAGCAGCTTGAGAGTGGGACCACACGACACCCCATTCCTATGTGTGCAGTCATCGTGGCTTGGTTAGTTTTATCTTTGAAATAATCCTATATAATAAAAGGCTAATATGCAAGTCAACCGAACAGCAGAATGACTGGTTGCTATGACACGCACTAACCACCAGGGGCAGACAGTCAATGTAGGAGCTGCCCCCTGGTGGTCAGTGCGCTCCCACAGGGGGAGTGCTGCTCAGCCAGAAGCCGGGCTCACGGCTGGTGAGCGCAGTGGTGGTGGCAGGAGCCTCTCCTGCCTCCACGGCAGCGCTAAGGATGTCCGACTGCCGGCTTAGGCCTGCTCTCCTCCTCCTTCTCCTCTTCTTCCTCCTCTTACTCTCCTTCTCCTTCTCTCCTTCCTCCTCCTCCTCCTCCTCTTACTCTCCTCCTCCTCCTTCTCCTCCTCCTCCTCCTCTTACTCTCCTCCTCCTCCTCCTCTTACTCTCCTCCTCCTCTTCCTCTTACTCTCCTCCTCCTCTTCTTCCTCCTCCTCCTCCTCTTACTTTCCTCCTCCTTCTCTCCTTCCTCCTTCTCCTCCTCTTACTCCTCTCCTCCTCCTCCTCCTTCTCCCAACTTCAGCCACCAAGTGCCTGCGTCTGGTTAGAGAAGTGCAGCGGAGCCAGCTTGTCCCAGAGCACAGAGGACTGTCCTGAGACAGTGTCCTCACAGGGTCATCCCGCAGCGTGAGGTGTGACCTCCCATATTTGAATATTTAACTAGAACATAGCTCATCATTCGTTTCCATTTTATCTCAGAAGTGCATTTGAAATGCACCACTGTTTTCTTTAAGAAGAGGAATATGCGTGTGATGGCAGGAGCAGTTCCCT
This sequence comes from Cnephaeus nilssonii, assembly GCF_951640355.1. Classification (NCBI taxonomy): domain Eukaryota; kingdom Metazoa; phylum Chordata; class Mammalia; order Chiroptera; family Vespertilionidae; genus Cnephaeus; species Cnephaeus nilssonii. Next base: position 107,613,792 of record NC_137076.1, on the reverse strand, counting down.
CTGTGAGATTACATGCCCGGCTCCAGTGGGCGCACTAGTCCCCTGCCAGCAGCTGGTGTGAGTGGCCGAGTTTACCGGAAAGGGACCCGCTCCCCACACTTTCCAGGAGAGCCGCTCACAAATGATACCTCACGCCCGAGCTCTTGTTTCTCCCTGGCTTTGAGGAAGGCAGCTTTCCATTAGGGTAAGCTCATGAGCTGGGGCATGACACTGTTTGAATGTGGTATAAGAGACGTGTTGAAAGGAAGATTAGTGGTTTAACCCTTTGCACTCGCTTGCTTTTTTCTCGATTCCTTTATTCTACTCGGGATTTAATTTTTTAAATACCCCAGATTTTACAAAGCGTGGCAGTAGAATGAAAAATTGGAGTTTCTTTTCATACAAACTTATTTAATTGGATTTTTTTAATATTTCAAATTATTGATACATTCAAAGAGTATAAAAAGAGCTGCTACCGATGCTAACAGTGTCGAGTCACACTCGACATCCGAGTGCAAAAGGTTAAACCAAAAGATGAGTCGCCCGGGAAGTTCAGCTGCCGAAGAGCAGACTTGGGCACAGGAGGTCCCGCCCTGGCTGAGGCTGCCCTCCTGCTGCTGCTCTTGGGTTTCAGCCGGGCCGCCTGCGGGACGCCGGGAATGTCACCCTTCCAGACAGCGGGGTTCCTCCGCTCTGGACCTCTCGGCTGTGGTCTGGGGGCGCCCTCTGCTAAGCAGATGTGGGTTAGTCTTTCTTTATTCACCGTTGCTTTAAGATGGAGGAGGAGGGGAGCCAGTGCCCAGATGCTGGTGGCCCGGCCGCAAGCCTCTAGTTGCAGCCACAGAACAGGCGGGTCTGACGCTCACGCCTCTATGTACTCCTGTCTCTCCTGCCAGGAGCGGGTTTCTGGTGGTGGAGTCTCCAGTTTCCATGGTGAGCCAGGTAGTTATCCCACCGCGGCCCACCCTGCAGGGGGCAGGAAGCCACATGCCTCCCAGCCTCCTGTCCCGCAGCTGCCCCGCACCAGCCGGTCGTGGCTCCTTCCTAGATGAGCACAGGCAATCGCACTGGACAGGAAAGTTCAATGTATTCACGTTACCACCGAGAAACCCTGGGAGTCCATTTAGGAAAGTGACTTCTGCATCATAAAATTATAATGTTGTCTGGAGAGAACATTAAGTCCATCCCTCTCCTCTGGATGGACCTTAAATCTGTGTTAGCCAGACAGACGAGCCTCTCTCTTTCATAAATGATTTATGTTCTATTTAAAAGATTGTGAAAATGGAAATGTCACCGTTTTCCTTAGTAATTCATTCCAGGGTCTTATAATGATCATCGTAAGAATACAGAAGCAGAGTTCATCTCTGCTTATTTCTCCCAAGGAAGGAGATCTTTTCATTATTATTGGGGAAGACAAGTGTGCGCACACACACCCACTCACACACACACACACACACACACACACACACACACACACTCTGCCTCAAAGGGCAGCAGGGGGACCCCACTGGCCTTTTCCCAGGTCAGGGTCTGATGACCTTATCTCAGAAAGAACTCAATCATTTCCGTCTTTATGGGCCTTTCCAGACTTTTTTCTGAGCCACTTACAGCGCATAAAGACCACATGCTCTCACAGGGGCCGGGGCCGACGGACACTAATCCTCTGTCTCCTCCTCTCGCCTGAGCTTTGCGTGTTGCTACCGTGATGCCTTGTTTAATTGCAGGATCCACTGTCTGCTTCCGTGGTAAACAGTGCTGGGCTCGGGGAGAGAACTTACTCGGCACCTTGGCTAATCTCCGTGAAGATACCTGTGGTCATAATTTCAATGTAAACACGTAGATTCCACCCTTCCTCCTCATGTAAGTGTTAGCCTCTGCGCCAGCCATCAGGCCGCAGTCGCCGGCATCACGAGAGAGCTTGCTGGCCAGCTCTGTGCCGCTGTTCTCTGTGAGGACTTCTCCCCGGCCAGGCCCCGGTGCCCCGCGCCGTGTCCGCACAGCAGAGGCCTGCTCAGCAGGCTGCGTGTTCTGTGGAAGCGTGGACCACGGTGTCGCTCACATTCAAACCGCCGCGTCCTCTATTACATTGACGGTGCCCTGTCAATTGTAAAACCAAGTCCAAGTTCATGCGTGTCTACCTCGAAGCAAGTTTCTTTCAAAAAGACGTATTTCCTCAGACTTACTCTTGTAGGACACTGCAGCCACAGGAAGGGACATTTCTCGTTCTGTCGTCAAGCAGAGTGCAGACGGCGGGACATCCATCAAGCCTGTTGCGCCGTCGGCCTCAAGGCATCGAAGCTACAGCCGTTGCAGTTCCGCTTTATTACGCGGCTCGGGTCACCGAGTGGGTGGCTCCGCTGAAGTACATAGCAAACAGCGAAACTGGACATAGGGTGGCGAATCCAAACCTAGAAACACACGTGAGGGCTCGGAACACGTGACGTGCAGCTGAAGCAGGGGGCCCCTGGACCGGGCCGAGTTATACATCTCAGCAGCAACACCTCACGCCTCACGCCTCAGACCCAGACTGATCTCTGCGGGGCCAGTGCCTGTCTGACTCCCGTCCATGTCCAGGGCTGGCTGCAGAATCAGTGTTTATTGAACAGAAAGTTGGGCGGGTCAGAGATCTCGATCCCTCCTTACCCCCCTTCTCCCTTAACCCGTCTCCCTCACCCCCACCTTCAGTCCATCACTGCCTTTTCTTGCCCCCAAACAGTGTTTGAAAGCAGCCGTTTCTCTCCACCACCACAGCCTCTACGATTTCCTCGCCCTGACCCACATCACCCTCCAGAGCGTTCCCTGGGCCCCTGGCCTGGCCTCTTCTGGGTCCCTCCTGACCCCCTCCTTGGTGCGGCCAGAATGAGCTTTAGGGACGGCTCTGTCCAGGCTTCCTTCTGTCCCTCTAGAGTGGGGGTGGGGACCTTTTATCTGCCGAAGACCATTGTGCATTGATGACATCGTTCGAGGACCATAAAGTTATCAATGTGAACATTAGCCTGCTGCTATATTTGATCAAACATTTAATAACTCACCCCTAATGACCCGGGCAGGGCCAGACCCAATGATTTCTCGGGCCTTAGGCGGCGGCCGTTCCCAACCCCTGTTCTAGAGTAATAGCGAATCACCATCTATATATATAAAAGGCTAAGTGACCATCCGACTGGCCGGTACATATGACGCACACTGACCACTAGGGGGCAGACGCCAATGCAGGAGCTGCTGAGCTGCAGTGACTTGGCAGCGGCGGTTCTCGGGTGACGCACCCTGGAACCAGAGAGGAGGGAGTGCGGCCCCACTTCCTTTCAATGTGCACGAATCCGTGCACCGGGCCACTAGTTATAATAACATTGACAGTGCTGTTCATGAAGGCCTGTGACTAGGGCGATCATGTAACTTATTATTCACACGAGACCATGTGGAGTGTGAAGTGAGCACCACTATAAATCACCAGGGATGGCGTGGAGACCGGTTGCAGCTGGGCCCGGCTTACCTGCGCCCATCCCCACCGCCACCTGCTGGGTTTCTAGCCTTTGTACCTCCCAAGGCAGCTCACGCCCCAGGGCCTCGGCGCTTGGTTGGATCTGAGGGTCTGACTGGACTGAGCGTTTGGCTCTTGGCCGCTGCATGTGCTCAGTGACTGGGTTACATCTTCTTATTTGGGGCGGGGGGTGTCCAGGTGGGAAAGGGCAGAGGGAAGGCCCCAGGTGTGACAGGCTTTCCTGGCTTCAGAGGTAAAAAGCCAAGCGGCAGAGTGACCGTGTGAGGGGAGGGGAGGAGGCCTGGGAAGTGGACAGGGTGCAGGTGACACAGGTGTGCGCTGGGGTTCCATTAGAAAAGTGTGCAGGCATCTAATTTCCTGTGTTTTACCGATGAATAAACAGAATCCCACGCGTCCAGTCAGCGTCATGCAGGGAATTAGAGATGGCAGGAACTAGAAGCTGAGTGTCCTCTGGTCATATGTTTTTTAAAAATTATTGAAGCAGCCCTAACTGGTTTGGCTCAGTGGATGGAGCGTCGGCCTGCGGACTAAAGGGTCCCAGGTTCGATTCCAGTCAAGGGCATGTACCTTGGTTGTGGGCACATCCCCAGTGGGGGGTGTGTAGGAGGCAGCTGATCGATGTTTCTCTGTCATCAATGTCTCTAGCTCTCTATCCCTCTTCCTTCCTCTCTGTGGAAAAATCAATAAAATGTGTTAAAAAATTATTGAAGCATCTATACAAAAGTTGCACAAGTCATATATATGCATTTTCACTAAATAAGTACCCCCATGCAACCACACAGAGTAGGTCTGGCCTGTCTCCATCCGCAGCCCCCTTACGCCCCGCCCCATCCCCCAAGGTCACGCCCACCCTGACCTCTGACACCACAGGCAGTGCTGCCTGGTCTTAACTTCCCGGAACCCTGGGTGGAAGCTGTGCGGGAACTCCTTCCTGTCTGGCGTCTTTCACCCCGTGTGTCTGTGGGGCTCGCCGGCTCCGGGTCGTGTGTGGCTGTAGGTGGTCCACTCCCGCTGCCGTGTGGTATCCCTTCGTGCGAAACACACAGGTTCCCGGGGTGTCGCCGTGGCCTGTGTGCGAGCTGAGCTGGGTGCCGCATGGCGTCCTGCATGCATTAGGTTTGCTAGTTACTTTGCAAAGCCAGGGAAGGTGACGTGCGGGCGTGGCCTCCTCAGCCCAGGTGCAGCCCCCGCTGTCACGTGGAGGCCAGTGTGCCTCGTTGCCCCCTGTTGTCACGTGGAGCAGAGGGCCCGCCTGCCCCGTGGGGAAGTACGGATGAAGCCCACGTGGACTAGCCGGCGGCTCCGTCGGTGAGCGTGCAGCCATGGACCTGTCCTTACAGAGCTCCCAGGGGCTCAGATGGCCACCGTTGCTACTTTTAAAACAAGGCCCGTTTATCTTGGTTAGTTTTATTGGGGTGACGTTGGTCCACATGAACATACGGTTCGGTGCGGGTTTGTAAGGTGCAGCATCTGTTATCGCACCATGGGCCACCCCCCAGTCAGATCTCCTCCTGTGGGACCCCTTCTCCCCACCCCTCCCTCTGCAGCCACCACTCCCGTGTGTGTTCGCGAGTGTCAGTTTATGTCCCACATCTGAGTGACATCACGTGGTTCTTCGCTTTTCTGTCTGACTTCTGTCCCTCCGCACAATGTTCTCCAGGCCCATCGTGCTGTTGCAAATGTGCTGCTTCTCCTTTACGGCTGAGTGGCAGCCCGCTGTGTGTGTGGGCCACGCCTCCGCCATCCAGTCCTCTCCCGCCGCACTTTGGTGGTTTCCATGTCTTGGCCGCCGTGTATATGCCGCCGAGTACATGCCGCCGTGTATAATGCCACTGTGTTTATGCTGCTGTGTATATGCCGCCGTGTATAATGCCACCGTGTATATGCCGCCGTGTATATGCTGCCGTGTCGTGTGTATATGCCACCGTGTATATGCTGCCGTGTATCATGACGCCATGTATATGCCGCCGTGACCATAGGGGTGCATGTCTCTGCAAATAACTGAGTCGATTTAAACAAGTGATTCATTCACTGATGAACGCCATTCACATTCACGTCATTCAGTTATGTTTTTTCTCTCTCTTCTTTAAAACGCTTCAGAGGACGTTGTGCCCTATTTTAAGACGGAGCCGGGGCTGCCGCAGACGCACCTGGAGGGGAACCGCCTGGTCCTCACCTGCCTGGCCGAGGGGAGCTGGCCCCTGGAGTTCAAGTGGCTGCGCAACGACAGCGAGATCACCGCCTACAGCAGCGAGTACAGGTACCGGTGGCCTCACGCTAGGCCTCGTTGCACGCGGCTGTGTTTAGAGCATTTGCCTTGTCGGCCACGGCAGCACCGGGGTTGGCTGTACTGGAGCGGTTCTCTAACGCACCTGGGCCGAAGGGGATGGCTCTGAACCTGCACTTAGAATGGGTTCACTATGCGGACGCAGGCGGTATTGCTCACACGTAGGAAGTCGTTCATTCTGTTTGTAAAACAGCCTGGGAGTGGAGTGACCAGACCCGAAAGGAATGCAGACAGACGCCTTAGCTTAGACCTGCGTCTCCGGGCAGCGGCCCGGCTGGCAGTGTCCTGTCCGAGGAGCACACGCGTGTAAACATCTCAGACCAGAGCGTGTGCAGCTCTGAGGTCGGGAAAGCTCCTTGGGAGCTCGCGGAGCTGGGACAGGAGAGACGGAGCCACGGGAGGGTGGGCCTGCGGAGGGCGCCTGCACCCCCAGCACGTTCCCCTGTGGGTGCTGGCCCGGGGCCCCGGCCTGAGAACGATGCTGGGGACTGCGTACAGGCCGGAGGCGGGGAGCAAAGGCGGGGAGCAGAGGCGGGGAGCACAGGCGGGGAGCACAGGCGGGGAGCAGAGGCGGGGAGCAGAGGACAGGTCACGCCTGAGCTGGGGCCTCACCGGGACGGGACGGGGCAGCCGCAGCACCCGCCTGTGGCCCAGCGGGTCTCCAGGTCGATGTCTGTTCAGCCTGCATTTCTGTGTGAGGAGGGTCACTCTAGACTAGATGCTGCCCTTCTGGGGAGGACGGGCAGGTAGTGACGGCCGAAAAGTCTAAGAGGCCCCGGGCAGCGCCAGCAGCAATTCCACGCTCTCCTTCCCATGAGGCTGGAAAGAGAGTGGGCTTTCAGGGTTATTTTAAATAGAGGGAGGAGCTTCCCCAGGAGGCGTGGCCACCACTCTGTCCTCAGAGCTCCAGTAAGGCCAGCCAGGAACCACACCCTGCCTGCCCACCCCCCATCCACACCCTGCCTGCACCCCCGCGCCCCTCCATCCACACCCTGCCTGCCCACCCCCCATCCACACCCTGCCTGCACCCCCGTGCCCCCCTATCCACACCCTGCCTGCCCACCCCCCATCCACACCCTGCCTGCACCCCCGCGCCCCTCCATCCACACCCTGCCTGCCCACCCACCATCCACACCCTGCCTGCACCCCCGTGCCCCCCCATCCACACCCTGCCTGCCCCCACAGCCCCCCCTCCCCGGGATCCACACTCTGCCTGCCCCCCATCCACACCCTGCCTACCTCCCCTCCCCCCCCATCCACACCCTGCCTGCCCCCCAGGATCCACACCCTGCCCGCCCCCGGGATCCACACCCTGCCTGCCGCAGTGGGGTGTGTATTTAAAAAGTCAGTTTGAAGTCTACATGGCTACACACAGAGTAGATTTCTTACTTGACGGCAGCGTGGACGATGGTAAGATATTACATAGAAGTGGGCTCTCGGGCCCCCCTTGACCAGTCGGCAGGCCCCACGGAGGAGCAGGCGCTGGGCAGAGCTGCCTTCGGGAAAGGCACGGCCACTGGGTCCCGGGCCCGCCCTGCCCCACCCCAGCAGGCCGCACGTGCTGGTCAGTCCAGTGTGGGCCCTCCCCGCGCAGGCCTGAGCTCGGCCGCCTGTCGTCAGCGGGCCTGTCCTGTCGGTGTCTGCTCTTGGGAGCGCTTTATCCTCATGGTCAAGCTGGTTGACCCTGAGCAGACCTGGGTGTGAGTCCCGGCCCCCACAGTTGGCATGACGGGTGACCTCGGGCAGGCGCCCGCGAGCCCCTCGTTCAGTGTCCGCAGAGGGACGGTCACACCTCACTCGGCATTGTGAGCCGGAAAGGTGCTAATATGAGCCCACGGCCACCTAATAACAAAGCCAAAGCCTCGGCCACACTGTGTGTTATTGGCCACACTGTGTGTTACTGTACCGGGGCTTTCTGGGCTGGCGTTGTCGGGGGGCATAAGAAAGACAACAGTGGCCTCAGAAACGGAACCCCAGATGAGTCCCGGGCTTTCCCGCAGAGGAGGAGGGTGCAGGCACTTCTGTTCAGCTGACTGCCTGCTGACTTAGGACAAGCTATCTAACCAGTGACCTCACTTCTCTCATCTCTAAAATGGGTATCACAAAGCCCCCCTCAGAGGGTCTCCTAAAATTCAAATGGCAATGCTTTGGCGCCGCAGGCAGACAGGAATGACGTTTTAAAAGAATCCAGAGGGTTCGTCCTAATAAAAAGAAGTTGTCCGTGGACGGCCTGTCCTGGTGTCTTCACCCGAGGTCATGGCCAAGGGCAGTGGCAGACAGACTGTGTTCTGGGCCCTCGTCTCCTCTGGCTGGCGCTCTGAACCCGAGCCGCTGAGAACACGCCCGTGTGTCCTCCTGTCCGGCTTCTGCCTTCTTTCTCTCGTTTCACAACCGAGAGGCACCCGCCCCGTCCGAGTCTCCCCGCTCAAAGCCATCCCAGGGCGCCAGCCACACACACACTTCAAACCTGTGGCTTAACCCACAGCAGAGCTTTTTGCCTTTCCTGCTGCACATACTTCTCATGACTGCCAACCTGACCCTGGAAACGGGGTGCTCTGGCCAAGCCGGAGCCCCCTCGGTTCCGCCGTGCGGGTGGGCAGCCGGCGCAGCGCGGGCTTGGCTCCCCCTCGCCGGCTCTGCTCCCCAACAGTCCTCAGCCAGGCTGGCGTGCCTCAAGGAGTGTTGGACCAGCGCCCAGCGAGGAGGGCACCTGCGAGAAGTGCTGCAGGTGAGGGCACCCCGCTTCAGCAGGCGGAGCTCTTAGTCCTGCTTGGAGGCCCCACATTTACATACATTAGCATGGCACATTTACATACATTAGCATGGCTCATTTGCATACATTAGCATGGCCTAGCCGAGGTTTGTTTGAAATTTGAAACAAGTTGAGGAAGTCCTCCAGGAGCACACTGTGCCTGGTTTCAGGGCGCAGTTACAGATTGCCGGGAGGAGGGGCCAAAGCTCCCTCTGCCCCCAGGTCCTTGTTCTGTGTTGATATAGAAGGAGCGCCCCCTACAGGAAGCCTGTGCTCATGTTTCCCCAAACATTTCTGCAGAAGACACTTCCCTTAGCTTCCCAACAAAAAGAGCATTGGCTGTGAGGTCCCCGCCCCTTGTGTTACATCAGCCCTTCCTGCGGCGCCACGTGCTTGCTCCTTCCTCCCACACACTCATTCCCAGCACATGAGCTGCACCGGCCTGGTCAGGGCCTCCTCTCCTTCTTCTTCTTTAAATTCCGTCTAATCCTGTTCATTCTGGTAGCAACTAACCTGCCATTCAACGAAATGCGAAGTAATTGAAAACAGTCACTTCCATCTCACTAAGAAACACGTTTCCTTTCTACGTTTTTAATGTTTAATCATTTTTTGTCAAAGTATGTCATGCATTTATTGTGTTTTGATTAACAGTGAACATGGAACCCAGAAAAAAATTTTTTAAAAAGCACTTCCAATCTTTGGGACAAAGGGAATGCTCTTTAAATTGCTACTTCTGTGCACATTTTTATTTCCGAGAAGTAGGGTGGGCGATTGATGTGCATCCTTCGTGCATGAATCTCTGTTACATGAGGATGTTTCTGTGGGGTAAGTAGGTGTAATGCGCACCTTCAAAGAGAAAAGAGAAACCGGGGGGAAGTTGAATTGGTTAGAGTTGGTTTTGAAAAATGGGTAATGTGGCTATCAAAACCACTCCACTATTTAGAGTCCACTGGAGACATTTTAAAACAGCGGTGGAACATTCTTACTCCAAAGCGCCCAACGCTGCACGGGGCCATCGTTTTATCTGTGCAGCCATCTGAACACGGAGAGCAGTTTTGGCGTGAACTTGGAGGTGCTGGAGGAGGGAACTCTGCCCCGGCGGCTGCGCCTGCTAATCGAGGCTCTGGGGAGTCCACGGGACACCCGCATTCTGCGTGGAGCCAGGCCGAGGGGACACACTGGGGAGTCCACGGGACACCCGCATTCTGCGTGGAGCCAGGCCGAGGGGACGCACTGGGGAGTCCACGGGACACCCGCATTCTGCGTGGAGCCAGGCCGAGGGGACGCACTGGGGAGTCCACGGAGACCCGCATTCTGCGTGGAGCCAGGCCGAGGGGACGCACTGGGGAGTCCACGGGACACCCGCATTCTGCGTGGAGCCAGGCCGAGGGGACGCACTGGGGAGTCCACGGGACACCCGCATTCTGCGTGGAGCCAGGCCGAGGGGACGCACTGGGGAGTCCACGGGACACCCGCATTCTGCGTGGAGCCAGGCCGAGGGTACGCACTGGGGAGTCCACGGGAGACCGCGTTCTGCGTGGAGCCAGGCCGAGGGGACGCACTGGGGAGTCCACGGGACACCCGCATTCTGCGTGGAGCCAGGCCGAGGGGACGCACTGGGGAGTCCACGGGAGACCATGTTCTGCGTGGAGCCAGGCCGAGGGGACGCACTGGGGAGTCCATGGGAGACCGTGTTCTGCGTGGAGCCAGGCCGAGGGGACGCACTGGGAGTCCATGGGAGACCCGTGTCCTGCGTGGAGCCAGGCCGAGGGGAGTCCACGGGAGACCGCGTTCTGCGTGGAGCCAGGCCGAGGGGATGCACTGGGGAGTCCACGGGAGACCGCGTTCTGTTCCATGTGGAGCCAGGCTGAGGGGACGCACTGGGGAGTCCACGGGAGACCGCATTCTGTTCCACGTGGAGCCAGGCCGAGGGGACGAACAGACCGCGCCGCCTCCCTGGGAGCCCGCTGCCAGAGACGGGTTTCTGAAGCGATGATTTGGGCCGACGTGATGAATTGCACTCTATTCATGAGGGCTCCAGGACTGAGATGGGTTATCAAGGATCCATCGTGTTTGTCATCATTTTTTTCAAGACATAAAACCTGTCTAAAAACCTCAGGCTGGTTTTTCAAATTACTCTTTCATCGCCTTACCCCGCTCAGCACCGTCAGCGGCCAGGCGCCCACCTCCACGGCAGCTCCGCGGCCCGAATTGAAAACACACACACGGCGCCTTCCGAAAATGGTGACTGTTCCTGCCTGACATGGATGCCGACCCCACCCCCACACTCGGTGTCAGTGATGAAAATGCTAACCCTGTAAAAGAGAAAATAATGTAAATCCGCGTGTGCAGCTTTGACAAAAGATAGCATTTTCTTGGCTGCTTGCATTACGGTTCAGCTGCACGGTGAGTTCTGACGAGTTCCAGCCGCTGTATCATTGCTGGGCCTGCTCATTTCCACATGTGAGCACAGGTGACTACACTGCAAAGCGATAGCCGTTTAATGAGAAAACCGGTTTCTACCTGCCCCCCGCCGCCCTCCCCCAAAAAACATTTATTCTAAATTATTTTCTATTTTGGGCTAAAACATTATTTTGCAATTGTATTCAAAGTATATATCTCCAAGCCAAGACTTCCTTGGAGCTGGGCAAGTGCTCACTGTTACAGAGGGGGGTGATTGGATGCTCTGAACTGCTGAAGGCTCTCCCCGCTTCCTCCTGGGCCTGTCTCTGTGCTCAGCCTCCAGGGCAGTCTAACGATAGAAATTTTATGGATGTTCACTCTTTATTTTTCATTCCAGTAAAATAATAGGAATTGTTAAGGGGAAAGATACTTTTTCTTAAGTCTTAGCCAAAGATAAAAAATTTCATAAATCAATAAAAATCATTCAATGCCTGAACGAGGGGCCCAGTGCACGAATTTGTGCACCTTGAAAGGAACTACGGGCCGCGAGGCTGCAGTAGGCACAGGGTCAGGTCTCGGTCCATCCTTCGCGCCCCCGCCCCGCCCCTCCCGCCCCAGCCCCCGGTCCCCTGTCTGCTGGCAGCTCTGCTCCTGCCGCTGCCGCTGCTCCCACGCGCTGACCCGCTGACAGCGCGGAGCGATTGCGGCTGGCGCCTGCAGTGGGTGCGAACAGGGCCGGCGCCGTCAGCAGGTGCAAGCAGGACTGCGGTGCACAGGAGCAAAGAATTTTCAGTAACCACCAGAGGCTCGCCCCGATGACAGTGACCGGCGCCCCGCCTTGGTCTGGCACCCCTGCTCACCTGCTCCACCAATTCCGCCGCAGCCGATGCCCGCCATGTTCCGCACTCTGCCACCTGCTGCTGACGCCTGCCTTGTTCCGCGCGCCCCATGGTGGTCAGCACACGTCATAGCGACTGGTCGTTCGCTTGTTCCGCAGTTCGGCCTATTTGCATATTGGGGTTTTATATACAAAGATGAGTAGAAGATAATGAAGAAGAGTAGTGGACGTCACCCTAGTTGGGAAATTAAACCTTGTAGAAATTTAAATTCCTTTGATTGTTGTCAAAGTTTAGCCTAATTTCAAGAAAAGTCCCAACGGGGTTTCCTGAGGGTCCTGTGATTCCTGAGCGGATCCAGAGCGCATGTAGAAATATAAGCAGAAAAAAAGCCCAACGAATCTTCAAAACACCAGGTGAATACAGGGAGGGGTGTTCCCTCCCAGGAGCCACCGTAATTAAATGACATGTTAGTGGCACACAAACACACAGAAACATTCCAGAAGGGCGTTTGAACTAGACCACTGTGTCCATAAAAACCCACACCCTCACATGAGCATTGGGACCAGCGGCAAAGAAATCAGTTATCGGGAAACAATATTGAACACGGGTCCTCTTTTTATACCAGACACCAAGTCCATCTCAGATTCATTTAAGAGTTAAATTTAAAAATTAAACTATAAGAAAACAAAGGTGAAATGATCTCTAAATATACCAACGTATAAAAGGCACTAGAAAAATCACCAAGACCAGATCACAGCCATCTCCAGTTTTCCAACGTAGCCTCCAGGGACCACTAGTCACAGGCAGGAGCTGAACTAGAACAGTTTGCTGCACGTCGGACAGTTCGCTGTCTGGGTCACTGGGCTCTCTGGGAACAGTGCGAGGCGGGCTGGCGGGACGTGTCTGGGACGCTCAGGCAGCGAGAGCTGGGCTGAGCATGCGCCGGGAGGAGGGAGACCCAGTGCAGCCCAGCCAGAGCCAAGGCACGCTCAGTGTCAAGGTCCTTACAGGGGCTCCCCGGGTGCCCCTGGGACTGAGGGAGCCACAGGAGTGCCTCTCAGAGCCTCCCAGCCTGAGCGGGAGAACACAGTCACCTCCCGGCCCTCAGGCCTGAGTGCCCACGTGGACATCCCGGCGCAGAGAACCCCGGGGCGGGCAGCACGCGGCACGAGGCCTGGGGCATGCAGGGTGCTGCCAGCGCACCTGCACGCAGGCCGTCCCGGCTGCGGGGAGCTGGTGGCCAAGCCGTGGCTCAAATGAAAGGCGGAGCCAAACGGGCTTTTGGAATGGAGACAGGGGGGTCCCAGGGAGCCTGCTCTTTGAGCCTCAGGGCCCCTTGCACCTGCTGCTGAGCGCCGGCCACCGGGGTCCCCCTCCCAGCATCGCCTGCGTTTCCACAAGGGCTTCCTGCAGCAGGTGGAGGGGCAGCTACCTGTGTTCTTCGAGCAAGGGCCCTGCTGCTGGTGACACGGGCCGGATGCCGCTGCTGGGGACGGTGCCCCGGTGGGCACGGGACACGCGCACCACTCGCCTGGCCCGGGTCTCAGAGCCCACAGTGCCAGCGGCCGGCGCTGGGTCGGCCTCCCCCAAGCCTCAGAGGGGAGCTTTCTCCAAATGCGGGAGAGTGGGCAGATGCTCGGAGACCAGCAGTGCCCGCTGCCCCCCGAGGAGGGCCGCTCGGAGCACGGTCCTGGGCTGCAGTGCGCCTGCCGCGTCCCCGAGACACGGGCTGTGCTGTGGCCCGTTCGGAGCGGCAGTTCAGGACTGTGTTCTACTTAGCGGCAGTGAGCCCTCAACCCTTGGTTTTGTTGTGATTTTGTTGGATTTTCTTTAATTTACTCTTCCTGATGATGAAGTGGCCTGGACACTGTTCTGTTAGCCTAGTAGGATTTAAATATATATATATTATTGATTTCAGGGAGGAAGGGACAGGGAGAGAGAGATAGAAACATCAGTGATGAGAGAGAATCATTGATCGGCTGCCTCCTGCACGCCCCCTACTGGGGATTGAGACCGCACCCCGGGCATGTGCCCTGACCGGGAATTGAACCTCGACCTCCTGGTTCATAGGTCGAGACTCAACCGCTGAACCACACCGGCTGGGCAGCCCAGTAGAATTTCGCTGTGATGAGTGAACACAGACATTCCCTGCTGAGTTTACTTGAAACCGGAGCAGCATTTTCTGTGTTTTAGTGGCATCTGGTGCTAAGATTTCATCGTAGTTGCTTGTAAAGAGCAAGGAAACTTTTCTCTGCTTAAAAATGTGTGCTCATAAACAACGGGCTTGCGTTGAGTATTCCCATCTGTTGGGCGAACATAATTTGTGTGGGAAATTCCTGTAACAGGTGGGAGTACTTTGCAACTTCTTTGTATATGTTTTCCCCAAGTGAGGCGTTCAACTAAAGATCTGGTACCGAACAGCATGTCTGACAGTCAGTGTTGTCTGTCTCTCTCCGCTGTTGGGAAGCAGAGCTGAGTTTGTGCCCTAGAACGTAGGCGCGCAACAGAAATTCACCAGAATGTAACAGCTAGTTAAGATTCCTCCAGAAGGGAAACTAGCATGAGCACCAATGTTATAAATCTGGCTATGCTGCAGTGACGACGCTGTTCTTACAGCTTTTCAAATACCTGCTCTAATGACTGTGTTGTTTCGTTTCCAAAAACTTCCGTTGACTTTGTTTTAATGCCGTCTCAAAACTCCTCCTCCTTAGAGTCACAGTACATAATAAAAACCCCTCGTCCTTCTCGTTTTATTTGTAATTTAAATAAAATGGCACCGACTCCTTGTGTTCTGTTCAGTATTATTCTGATTTATATGCATTAATTAATTTTTTATTTGAGGTAAACCATTCCTCAGAAAAGAATGACATTTTGAATATTAAAACTCAGCAATATTTTCCTCATAAAAGATTTTATTAATCTCGCCATAGGATCTCTAGATGGTTATCAGAGGGAAAACATACTTTGATTAATATTTGTTTAATACTGAATTAGCTGTATGGTCCAAATGGTTTTTTTTTTTTGCTTAAAAATTATGCCTATCAGTTCCTTTTTGGGGTTGACTAATTGGACACACTTGAGTAAAAAGGTGGGCAATGAGGTGAATGTGAGTGATTTCCAGGCGCACTTAGGAACTGAGCACATAAAACATCCCACACGGGGCGCCTCCTACCTGCGTTAAGTGCTCTGACCATGGGTGTAAGAGGCCGTCTTCTTCTTTCAAAAACATTTTTATTGATTTCCGAGAGGAAGGGAGAGGGAGAGAGAGAAACATCAGTGATGAGAGAGAATCATGGATCAGCAGCCTCCTGCACGCCCCACATTAGGGATCGAGCCTGCAACCCGGGCCTGTGCCCTGACCGGGAATCGAACTGTGACCTCCTGGTTTGTAGGTTGACGCTCAACCACGGAGCCCCGCCGGCCGGGCAAGAGGTGCTATTCTTAGACCGGAGATGCCCGGGAGATGCCCGGGACCAGAACATCTTCTCAGCGCAGGGCGCCCACCTCTTCTCTTTTTCGGAAAACAGGCAGCAGTCCTGGGCGTCAGCCCTCTTCCTCCTGTGGCAGACGGCGCCCACGTGTGTAAAGTGCCGAGCCCCAGACCGTACCCCCTAGTCTCGATTTGCTGCGAGCGCGGCCTAGACGCCCACGAAAGCACTCATGCCGCGTGAACGTGGGGCCTCGGAGCGGTCCAGCTCACCCAAGTGGTTCTGGGCTCTTTATCCCATTTGCTTGCGGGTTTCAAAACACCCTCAGTTATAAAACTGACAGTAAACCTTAGGCAGGCTTTTACGGACACTGTGTCTTCTCTCCACTTTTTCCTGTAAACTTTACTGACGTTTTTTGAAAGGCGCTGATTTGCAGGGTGATTACTTCCAGTCACAGGAATGGAAATACAAATGAAATGCCCTCTCAGCCCTCCAGAGAGGTTTTAAAATGAACGTTGGGCCCCGGAGGAGGAGGAGGAAAGGAAAGCGTGTGGCCCGTGTGGGCGGGGTGCAGGCACTGAGCGGCAGCGACGCTCGCGGGGCGGCACCGCTTCCTGGGCCTGGCTGACTAGCTGAACACAACCTTGTTAGCTCTTCGCCTTGCGCTCCTCCAGCCGCGGGGGTGACGTCTCCTGCGTGCACGGCACTGTGGCGGCACCACAGGCGCAGCGATGGACACGGCAGATCGAAACCTGTGTCCGGGACGTTTACAGCCGGTGGGGGAGACGGAGATCGAGTGAGTGAGCCCTCAAACTAATTGCGGCGTCATGGATGCTCTTTATCAGACATGGTCCTATGGAGCGCCAGGCGCGAGGGGGCTCTGTGGGGCGGCGCCGCTAATGCCTGTGTCCCGTGTTTGGCAGGTACGTCATCCCGGCGCTGCAGCGGCTGGACGCCGGCTTCTACCGCTGCGTGGTGCGGAACCGGCTGGGCGCGCTCCTGCAGAGAAGATCGGAAGTCCACGTCGCATGTACGTGTCCACCGGGATCGCCGGGGTTCAGTGACGGGGTGGGGTGCCCGTCAGTCACCTCCAGCCACCTCGGGGCTGGGCTTCTGTCTCGGGTCCCGCTGGGAATAGAGTCCCTGCTGAAACTGGTGGAGAGAGGGAAATTGTGGGGGTAGCTGGTGCGATGAAGATGATGGGGCTGATGAGGTGAAGGGCACTTTTTCAATTCAGCCGATCGAGGGCCCAGTAAGCACAGTGGAGGGTGAAAAATAAAAAACAGAACAAGCTGCCTTCTGTTTTATGAATTAGTTAGCTGCTCTTAGCTTTCATTATATTCAGATTCAGTGTTTTAAAAATAAAAAACCCAATTCAGTAACATTTCATCAAGTTAGAATCCGCTCTTTGCAATGATGGTGTGTTCAGAGACCCTTGAGCTGCACGACCAGAGCCCGTGGCTCATCACGTCCCAGGAGGTTAATGTAATAGTGGGCTCGTTAATCCTGTTGGGTTAGTTAGTCCTGTTGGGCGGGCCCATTGTGCAGAAGGAAACTTTTGAAAGTAGGGGGCTTGAATTCCAGGGGAGCCTGGATTCAACCAGGGGAGGGGGTTGGCCCATTTACAGCATTTAGTACTTTTCTGGCCCATTACCTGTGACAGGTCCCGTCCATCTACGGTGGCCTGTCTGCTTCATTATATTGAAAATTTGCTACCAGAATGTCTCTTCCTTTCAAAGAAAGCAAAGGGCGTGATGAAATGTTAAATTCCACCCTGATGCGTCCTGACAGAGGCCGGAGAACCCACGGCTCCTGGCGGGACCGTGCTGAGCAGCGATGGCCGCCTTCCCTCCTTTGTTATTCTGCCCACAGTCAGGGCCCGCAGTGGTCAGTGTCCTGCACGAAGTAAAGCAGTTCCCAGTTGCTCTCCTGTTCCCTGATGGCTAGGGACTGAGTGCAGCTCTCACACGTGTTCCCTTATGTCTCCCGTGCCCAGGAAGGCAGCAACTTTTCCGACTGGTGGGGAAGTCACTCGGCGAAAGCTGTCTGCAGAACTAACTGTTTAGAACTTTTTTCAATGGGAAAATTAAAAACATTTATACTAATATCAGTACTAATAAAAGGGTAATATGCTAATTAGACGGGGTGGACCGGACATCTTCCGAACATCTGACTTCCTTCTGGACAAAGCCATGGTGGCGGGAGCCAAGGCAGAGGTGGTTAGGGGCAATCAAGCTGGCAGGGGAGGAAGCAGTTAGGGGTGAGATCAGGCTGGCACAGGGGAGCAAGCAGTTAGGGGGCGATCAGGGTGGCAGGGGAGAGCAGTTAGGGGGCGATCAGCCCAGCAGGGGAGGGCAGTTGGGGGCGATCAGGCCAGCTGGGGAGCTGTTAGGGGGCGATCAGGGTGGCAGGGGAGAGCAGTTGGGGGGCGATCAGGCCGGCAGGGGAGCTGTTAGGGGGCGATCAGGCAGGCAGGCAGGCAGGCGAGTGGTTAGAAGCCAGCGGTCCTGGATTGTGAGAGGGATGTCCCAGATTGGAGAGGGTACAGGCTGGGCTGAGAACACCCCCCGACCCCGTCACCCGTACACGAATTTTGTGCACCGGGCCTCTAGTAATAAATAAAGTCATACCCCAGACATTTGAATAAGTTAACAGCTTGGAGTTTATGATAATCTAGTAAATTCTATTTTGTAAAATTAAATTTTAGACTTTTCCTTGCTTAATTATTTATCTCATACGTTTTCTCTTACCTCTGTTTTCTCCTGCTCTTGGAAAACAAATTTTACTTTAAAATAACCACAACTGCTTTCCTAATCTGTGTGTCGTTTCTGTAGACTATTAAATGCTGCTTATAATATAGGAAGTAATTTCTCTTGAATGAAAAAGCCATTGATAATAGAGATATTCTGTTCCAAATTCCTATATGTTCAGACAAATGTAGTATATATGTCATATCTATGCATATACACATATATGTGTGCCTAATCATTCCAAAGACTTCCGATGTTACGAAGTTAAACATTGGCACTTACACCCACATGCTAATGGCTGGTTTTCCCGGGACCTCATTTTCTAAATTGGTACCAAGGAGCACAAAGACTGGAACAACACCCACCTGCCCAAACTAAGTCAGCACAGGGGGTGGGAGAGCCCTCTGAGGATGAGCCAGGGCTTGCAAACGGCTCACCCCAGGAGATCTGTGAGGGAGCAGTCGCCCCAGGAACGAAGGGGAGGAGAGACTGAGAGGGGCGCCAGCCTGGCGGGCGTGGGAAACCAGCGTGCGGGATGTGGGAGCGGGAGCGTCTGAGAGCGCTACGTTAATGTGGGCCCCCGGCTCGTGTGGCTCTAGGAAGCTTTCCGCAGCTGGTCCCGGGGGAAAGTGTTAGAGACCGTCCTGCTGCAGCAGCACAGAGTGCGGGCGAGGCTGCTGATGGCGCGCAGTGGGCACCTTGCCGTGGGCACCTTGCCCGGGGCCTCTCCCCGCCAGCCGGCACCATCAGCACCGGGCTCAGTCTCTCCTCTCTGCTCCTCATCGCCTCATCGGGGATGCTGTGAAATGCAGTTATTTCCATCTGGGCCCCTCCCCCTCAGAAAGAGCTTTCTAGAACCTAAGAGGCCTGACTTGTCTCTGCAGATCTGGGGAACTTCCTGGCTGGAGAGCAGAGGAAGACGGTGCCCGAGGGACAGGCGGCCGTCCTGGACCTGCTGCCCCTCCGCAGCTACCCCAGGCCCCAGGTGACCTGGTTCCGAGAAGGACACAAGATCGTTCCCAGCGACAGAATGTAAGTCCTCCCAAGCGATCCCCTTTACGGTGCAGCCACTGCCTGCTGGCGCCTTCACACATTGCGTTTACCACAGGTACCGCCCGGCCGGCGGCGCTCGGTGGTTGAGCGTTGACCTGTGAACCAGGAGGTCATGGTTGGATTCCTGGTCAGGGCACATGCCCAGGTTGTGGGCTCGGTCCCCAGTGTGGGGTGTGCAGGAGGCAGCCAATCCGTGACTCTCTCATCACTGATGTTTCTCTCTCTCCCTCTCTCTTCCTCTCTGACATCAATTATAATATATATTTTTAAAAATGAAAGCAGGTACCGTGATTCTTCAGTTTGCCGCCGCCCTTCCCCGCCCCTTACGGCCACGGCCCCCTTTGCGAGCGACTCTTGGCGATGTTGGGTCGGCCTGCGTGTGTCCGGCTCCCGGCACCAGCGGAGGAGAGCGGGTCCCTTTCAGAGCTGTGGGCGTCTCCTCTGCTTCATGAGCCGTGTTTGATGCTGCTTCCGCTGACGATAAAGCAGTAATTACTGCGTATTTCTCTTTATCCCTTCATCCTGCCGTGGCAGTTTTATTTCCTCCGTCTAATTAGTGGTCCGCTCACCTATTGCAGAATAGTTGCTTTGTGATTAGTTAAGCATTATTTCAAGGTGCTCTGGCCTGCCCCACCGTCTGCATTGAGCTCTGAGTGATTACAAAGAGCGGGGACATACGTTTCCTACCTGGGCGTTCTCAATGCGACGTGAACAGGATACACCAGATGGGAAGGGCTCAGAGATGACCACCCGGAATAACCGTGAAATGCCGTAAGCTCGTCTACATAAAAGCCGTGTTTGAAAATTCTGGTAAAAAGACCAGTTACCTTAGGAATGGGATGACGGCTCTCCTCCATTTTGTTTTATGAAAAGCTGCTTGGGTACCCTCCACCTCTGTATGGGTTCCAGTGATCGCAAATGCTCTGCAGTTGGGGGGAAACAGAGACGAGTGAAGGAGGCCGCAGGCCGGTTCCTGTGCAATATTCCGGAGGGTCCTCGTGTGGAGCGCAGCGCGGCGGGCCGAGGCGGGAGAGCTGGGGAAGAGCTGGTGCCCGGGGGAGCGGGGGCGGACACAGGCTCCTCTCAACACCGAAGCTTCCCCGGGAGGGCAGGGGCACCGTCCGTGGAGGAAGGAGAATTCTGCGTCGGCAGCAGGTGAGTGTGGTCACTTGTGTGTTCGCCTGTGGTCCCGTAGATCCACGAGACAGCGTGTACCCAAGGAGGACTAAAGGGCACGGAATGAAATAACAGCCCCCAATCCCATAAGCTCGTTTCTTCCCCTTGCAAATGCCTGCCGAAGGCCGTTAATTCCTGGGAGCTAGTAGCGCCCAGACGCTGCTGCGGCTTAGCCAGTGCCGCCTCCGTCCATGGCCTGCCCCGGCGGAGCGGTGCCTCATCTCCGTCCGGGGGACACGCCAGTGCCCTTTAACGGGAGAGGCCACGAGGCTGGTGACGGGTGTGCACACGTCTGCGAGGCCCTCAGCGTCATATCTCAGTGCATCCTCACCCCCCGTTTATGACGCGCCTGCCGTGCGGGGTGTCATGAACCAGCCCGCGCGTGGTTGCCTCATCCCCCCCCCCTTCCCTGCTGTTCAGCATCACCCATGACCTTCGACAGTCGGCTCTGGGCTCACAGTTAAAGGACCTTTTTTTCATTTCACGGGAAACAGTAAGTCTGATGTTGCCTGACTTGAAGAATGAGTGGCACAGCCCCTGACCAATTCACCAGCGGCTGTTACTTCTCGGTCCCTCCTGTAAGCATATCCTCTAGCCCGGTGGTGCCTCTGGGGCAGGCTCATTGGCTGTTACTTCTCGGTCCCTCCTGTAAGCATATCCTCTAGCCCGGGGGTGCCCCTGGGGCGGGGCTGATTGGCTCCGCTCGGAGCTCGGAGCTGGAGTGAGAGATGGCGAAGACCTCCCAGGGGCGCGGAGCTGGCACAGGTAGGGCCGGGTTCCAACCAGGCCTGCCGACTCTCCCCGCCGGCGTCAGCTGTGCTTCTGCCTCCCTGGCCAGCGCCTCGGCTTCTCACTTCGTTTTTATTCTTGGTCTTTGGTCTTTCGTTTCCCCTTTCCTGGGACACCAGCTTTCAATGTGAATACCGTCGGTTAGGAGGGGTTTCCGTGAGGCACGGGCACGCACACGTGCCCACGTCTCCACGGAGCATGCCCATGGGGCACATGGACCCTTTCGTACGGGGTCTGGGGGTCCCTGACGACAGGAAGTTTTGGCAGAGAGAAGCCAGCGGTGCCTCCCAGCGAAGGACGGGCTTGGTGGATCGGCGGTGGGCGGAGAAGGGCTCTCTCTGTGGAGGGGCTCCGGCGCCTGGCACGGTGGGTGGCACCAGAGGTGTGGTGATCGCCGAGTGCGGGCCCGGCACCTGCTCACGGCAGCCTCTTTGCTCGTGAGGGGGACGCGGTTGGGCGAGGGCGTTTAGATGGTACGGAGAAACAGCAGCAGGGACGTACCACGTCCCAGGAGACTCGAGTGGGTGGGGACCCGCGGCCCAGCATACAGGCCGCGCGTGGCAGACTTGTACGCGTGGCACCGGTGCGCCTCCGTTCGCCACCCTCCCCCACGCGTTCAATGCAAATCAGACGCAGAGTTCCCTCGGCACGCACTGGCCGCGGGCACGCTGTGCCAGGCCCTGGCAGAAACAGCGAAGGTCCCGCAGGCCCCTCCGCACAGCTGGAGGAGCCGCTCAGGATGCCCGTCTCCGTGCCAGCTGGTGGGGAGGCGAGGAGGAAGTCAACAGGAGATGGAGCAGGAGTGCGGGCTGGGGGCTGTGTTAGACATGGACTCAGCAGGCCTCTGGTAACCATGTGAGCGAGACCTGATTGAATGGAGGAGGAGGCATGGGGCGTCTCAGTGGGAACAGCGGTTGAAGCCCTGGGTAGACGCGCGAGGAGGCGAGGAAGCGGGGGGCTGGCAGAGCCGGAAGAGTGCTGGGGGCCACTGCCGCCATTGGGGCAGGTGGGGGCGTGGTGAGAAGTGTCGGACACGGGTCTGTTTTGAGTGGCAGCAGGAGGCTGTCTGTTGGGTGGGGTGGGGCTGAGCAGGCAGGAAGCACGGAGAACTCTAGGAGTTCCGCCTGAGCTGTGACAGGAAGGAGTTACCACTGGGAGGCGCTCTTGATGGAGCACGTTTTGCATGTGTGTGTGTGTGTGTTTGAGTGTGTGTGTGCGTGTGTGTATGCATGTGCGTGCATGTGTCGGGGGGGCGGGTGGCGGTGGTGTGTGGAGCTTGTTCGGACACGTGGGTGTGAGAGGCGGGGCAGATGGGCGGGAGGGTCCCAGGACTAGGCCGTGCTCCTTGGTCTCCGGGAGCTGGGTGTGGGGGTGGTCGGGGCCGTCAGAGCCTCTAACGCTGAGTGTGAGCTCACAGGCCAGCGAGAGGAGCCGTGGCTGCGGGTCGCAGAGGGTGACAGTGGGAAGACAATGTCCCGGAGAACTGAGAGGACACGGAACCGAACCGGAGGGGAGGCCTGGCTCATAACTGGGCTGCTCCCGGGCCCCAGGAGCAGGGGGCAGGGCACCTTTGATGGCCGCCCTTTCTAATTCCAGGCTCTAATTCCTGGAACTCGGGAATACGCTAGGTGACAGGCACAGGGAGGTGAGGCGGCAGAAGCCACAGGGGCTGATGAGGAGGGACGAGGGGGAGGACCGGAGGAGAAAGGCCACGTCTTCCCACCGGGCGGGCCGGGGGTGCCTGGCCCTGTGAGCTCACACACCAAACGCTGGCAGCTCTGTCCCTCGGCCCGCGCCTCGGACCTCAGCTGTGAGGGTCCTGGTGGGCCCGGTCGCACGGGCAGGCCCGTCTCCTCACGTAGCTCCAGCCTCCTCGGGGTGGTAACCGCCTGAACCCCGCTTTCTGTGCTGTCTGGCCCGGGGCTCTGGAGCGGAGGAGCAGTGCTGCGTGGTGAGTGGACGAGCGGACGGATGACTGAGGCGCAGTCACGGAATGTCCGTGAGCTTCCTCACCAGCAGGAAAAGCCCGACAAACCCAGGGCACCGCCGTCAGCCCGGAGTCTGACTTGGGAAGGCAAACGGCACTGAGAAAGAATCGAGAATAAGCGGTCCTCAGAATTGTGAAGAGGTAATTGCAGGTTTTGCTTATGTGAGATGATGAAAACATGCATGTGTGCGTTCTGATGACTGAAGCCACACAGGGGCTGCTGTCCTTGCATTTCAGAGAAGAGGGTCGCCGTGTCCTGAGAAATGGGGGCTAATTTGATGCTAAAACTGTTCCGTGTTCTCCCGGGGAGATCTGTGTCCGTTGTTTCCCTTTATTTCTCAAAACCTGAAACGTGGAGCGGGTGCCACGCGGGCCCTCCCCGGAGGTAGTGTACCGGCCGTTAGCGGGTGAGGAGGCACACGCCTGGTCCGAGTGCCATTCCTGCGCCTCGTTGCGGGTCTGGTGCGCGGATGGCGTCCTCGGCGCCTGGCGGGACCGGGAAGCAGGCGCTCAGCCTCCCCGCAGGGGCCGCGGCTCGGTCAGTGTGTTCACGTCCAGGCGCCGGGGACAGCGTGCGGGAAGCTCTGAGCTGAAGTCAGGGCCGCCCGCAGCGCCCGGGGACAAGGAAGCCGCCCGCCTCACGGCTGCCCACGCTCCCAGGCGGGAACACCCGTGAGCTCATCGCCGCTCACCGGCTAATGCGGGAGGGTGAGTGGAAGTCGGCGCTGGGGTTGGCAGCCGCCACTTAACGCTCGAACGAAGAGCCGGTTAAACGATGTTTTTAGTTAGCAGGACTTTCAAAGTAACGTGCTTCTAAGCTTCCATATTGCGTTATAGGCATCGGTGACTGTTAGGAAGGGTTCTGTCCGTGTGGGCCGAGCCACGTTTGCTGTGAGCAGAGATGTGGGTTCCAGACCTTTCCTCCGCCAGTTGTGCCTGGGGGCAGAGTCTTACCCTCCTGGGCGTGTGGTACGACCTCCACTCAGCGATGCCCATGGGCGGGAGCCCCCGGCCAGTTCTGCACCCCCCCCTCGCTCTCACCCGTGCACCCGCCCTCGCTCTTACCCGTGCACCCGCCCTCGCTCTCACCCGTGCACCCGCCCTCGCTCTCACCCGTGCACCCGCCCTCGCTCTCACCCGTGCACCCGCCCTCGCTCTTACCCATACGCTCAGGAGATGCTTCCTGGCACTTCCTTTGTGCCAGGCCCTGTCCCGGCTGCGGGGGACAGAAACAAGGCTCTGGGGGTGCTGCCGTCATGAGTCATGGTCTGGTCCGGAAACAGCTTAGGGAGCAGATGCTTTCCGGGGAGGACGGGCGTTCTGAGGGGAGCGAGTGGGCGGATGAGCGAGAACTGAGAGGGAGAGGGAGGGGTGGTACCTGCATCGAGTGGTCGGGCGGCCTCGCTCTGCAGGTGGCATTTTAAGGATCACTTCCCTGAGTTAGAACGAGCACACACAATGCACACATTTCACGCTCGGGGTGGGCCACTGAGCAAGTGGCTGTACTCACCCCCCAGGGAGGGTCCCTCCCGCAGCGGCTGCCTCTCGCCCGCCCGCCCCCGCCCACTCACCGGAGCCCATCACCGAGGCAGCCCTGTCTGCTCTGGAACCGCTTGTAAGTGGGGTCGCGGAATGGGAAATGGTTTGTGTCTGGCTTCTTTTATTCCGCATAATTCCCGTGGCAGTCTCAGGGTGGCGTTAATAACAGTAATTATTAATAACGCTGAGTGCCTGGCTCCGGGGGAAGTGTTTTCCCTGTAATGACTCATTTGATCCTCACAGCAGCCTAACGAGTTGTGCGCTTGTCCTTGCCTTTCTGCTGCGAACTAAGGCGGAGAGCGGCCAACAGCTGGTCCCTGCTGGAGCCCTTGGCTCCTGTGCCCGCACGCCCTCCGCACGGCTGCGCTGCCAGGCGCGTGCTGGGACCTGGCGCCGTGGGGGGGTGGGGGGCGGGGGTGTGCTGGAGCCCTCGGCCAGGACGCCCTCGCTCCTGTGCAGACCGCGTGGGCTCCCCGAGTGCTCGCTTCTGAAGCCTGGTGGTGCTCGCTGTGGCCGTCCTCACGACATTCAGGCGTCCCGTCGTCCACGCTCGCGTTCCCGGGCCAATGAGTGTCCACGGCGGAGGCTGGAGAGGGAGTTCCATGCGCAGTGCCCGGCGTGCAGAACGCTGACGGGTCAGAAGCCGCTGCCAGGGGAGGCGTGACGATGGCCGAGGCAAGTCATTTGCTTTCGGGTCGAGGCAGCGTCACGTTGCTGGATGGAGGGTTACCTTGTGAGCACGGTGAGAGCCGGCTGCGGGCTGCGGGCTGCGGCTGCAGCGGCCGGTGCAGATGGGCCTGGTGAAGGTCGTCCCAGCGTCTTCTCTCCGGTGCTGTTAGTCGGGATGTGCAGGCTGCTGCCCCGCTGCCCACCGCGCTGGGCAAAGGCAGACCCCACCGGAGAACGCTCCCCGGGCCAGCTGGCTGCCCCGAGGGAAGGCGGTCCTAGAATGACTTGGTTCCATTTCAGTTGGCAGTGTAGCATTTAACTTCAATGACAAGGGTTTAATATTCTCTGTACCAATTTTTCATTCGAAAATAAAAACCACTTCATTTTGCATGAGCAGAGCTTGTGACAATAATAATGCATTGCTTTTCAAATATTAGCCTATTAGACACCTTAAGTCAGTTGCCCATAATTGCATTTCGCCAACTCGACATAATACCTTAATTAAAACTAGGATAATTAAAATACAGCTTTAATGAACAATAAATTCTGAGGTTGCCAAGCCTGGAATATGTTTGTTGAATCATAGCTTGCTCTATTTTAGCTCCTAAATCTGTATCCACATTATGTTTTGAAATGGCAACAATCATGAGCAAAAGGCACTTTAATGCATGTAATTGTACTAGAGGCCCGATGCACGAAATTCATGCAAGAGTAGGCCCTCGCAGCCCCGGCTGCCTCGGCCCTCGCAGCCCCGGGGCCCTAACCCCCACCCACTGGTCGTTCCAGAAGGTCGTCTGGAAGGTCGTTCCGGAAGGTCAGTCCGCTGCCCAGTCTAATTAGCATCTTAGCTCTTTGTTATATAGGATGTACCGCTCTGCCTCTCTGTGGCTCTCATGTACCTGTTCACTCCTTGTGTGTGGCTTATGGTTTGCTACTAAATTTGATCCCTTGAGGCACAAAAATGTGTTGCTGTTGTTTTTGTTGCCAATCCCTTGGTCTTATTGTGATAGAATTAACCTCTAACAGTGTATTATTTTAAGGTATGCAATGTAATGATTTGATATATGTACATATTAAGGAATGATTATCATAAGTCTAGTTAACATCTGTCGCCATACAGTTACACATTTTTTGTTGTTGTGATGAGAAGTTTTGAGATCTGCTCTCTTAGCGACTTTCAAATACACAAAGTACAGTATCGCTAACTATAAACCCCGTGCTGTCCATGCATCCCCAGGGAAACGGGGCGTGTATACCTTTGGGCCTCCTTACCCACCCTCCCCTTCGCCTTTCCAGCTGCCGCTCCGTCCTGCTCTGTCCCTGTGACGTGAGCCCAGGTGGTTTGGATCCCACCTGTAAGTGCGGATGTGAGTGAGATCACACGTTGTCTCCCTTGTGTCGCTCAGACGCAGCCTCCTGCTCGCAGGGGCCATCCCTGTTGTCACAAATGGCAGGGCTTCCTTCTCTGGTTCGGCCGGTCATACCCGTCACGTTTTCTTCTTCGTCCGTCGATGGACACTGGGTTGTTCCCATGTCTTGACTTTTGTGACTGATGCTGCCCTGACCCCCTTTGAGATGGTGCCTTCACTTCCTTCGGAGAGACACCAGGGGTGGACGGCCGGGCCCTGTGGTCACTCTGTGTTACATTATTTGAGAATCGTCCAAGCCGTTCCCGGAGGGGCCGCCTCCGTGTACACCCCCCTGCAGTGCTGGGTGCCCCTCGCTCCAGTCCCTCAGCATCCCCTCTTGTCTCTTGACAACAGCCATTCTGACAGGTGTGGGGACGCCTCACTGTGGCTTTGACTTGCATTTCCCTGACAATGAGGGACATTGAGCACCTCTGCCTGTTCCCGTTGGCCATGGGAATATCTTCTTTAGGAAAATGTCTACTCAGCTTCTTTGTCTCCCCCGCCCCCTCCTTTTTTTTTTACTTGAACTATTTCTTTGTCTTTGAAGGCTCGAGAACTCAGCACAGTTCCTGGCCATATAAATAGTTAACACTTACTGATTGGCTGGACACGTATTTCTTGAGTAAATAAATAGGTAATAATGCGTGGCTCTTTCCGGGGAGATGGTGTGGGATGATGGGCACTAGACTGAGACTCACAGCAGGAGGGTCCCGGTCTCAGCTCCTCATCCTCTCACTGTGCCCAGCAATCTATCTATCTATCTATCTATCTATCTATCTATCTATCTATATAAATGCCTAAGCAATGGTTACAACCGAATGACCAGAATGACCAAACGACCAGAACAACTGGTCAACCAGTCACTATGACCACCAGGGGGCAGATGCTCAACAC
Source organism: Cnephaeus nilssonii (assembly GCF_951640355.1). Lineage (NCBI taxonomy): Eukaryota > Metazoa > Chordata > Mammalia > Chiroptera > Vespertilionidae > Cnephaeus > Cnephaeus nilssonii. The sequence goes on along the minus strand of NC_137076.1, from coordinate 107,586,339 downwards.
AGGAGCTGCCCCCTGGTGATCAGTGTGCTCCCACAGCCAGCCTCCCCCGGTTCCTCCTCCTGGCCGGCAAACCTCCCGCAGTTCCTACCCCAGTCTGGCAGGCCCTGTCCAGCAGGCCCTAGCTGGCAGCTGGCAGGCCCCGGCCGGCCCGGCCCTGATCAGGACTGGGCAAGGCGGTCCTGATAGGCCCTGATCTCTGGCCAGGCCTAGGGACCCCACCCGTGCATGAATTTCGTGCACCGGGCCTCTAGTGGTGATATAACAGGAAATCTCAAATGGAGATGCAAGTAGGTACCCAGCAAGCTCTTGGAGCTATTACAGGGAAGATTTATTTGGTGGAGAAAAATACTTAGTATTCGAAGGCAACTGCTCACTAAGGCGATTGGAACTGCGGGTTTCAGGGCGGTTTTGTAATGGATTTCCGGTCCTCGTACAACAAGTAGAACGAGGCTCCAGCCGCCCCTTCCCTTTCCGTATACAGAGCTCTCCCCGTACAGTGCCCTTGGGGAACTTCGGCTAGTCTTACTTTCTAAATCTTATTTATTGATGTGAGAGAGGGAGAGAGGGGAAGAAACATTCCACTTATTCATGCATTCATTCTTGTGTGTGTCCTGGCTGGGGATCAAACCCACAACCTTGGCGTATCGGGACGACGCTCGAACCACTGAGCTGCGGGCCCGGGCCTGAAGCTGGTCTCGATAGTCCTGCGCGATGAGGAGGCAGTGCTGTCTGTGCATCGAACATGTCGTTCATGGCACAAACACAGGTACCTTCCTGCGCTCCTTTTTCAGAGGATCATCGTCAGGGTCACTCTTCCCAATGCAGGTCATGTTCTCATTCACTCGTCTGCTCGCTTAACAAGAACCTCATCGCACCGGCGTCAGCCACGCAAGGTGCTCCTGGGAAGGAATGTGCTTCGGACTGTGGCCGCGGGGATCCTGCCGCTGTTTCGTTGGTAGCCCAGACGTAGGGCGGGGTCCTCCAGGGCAGCTTCAGTGACCCCCGAGGGTGCGTGTCACTTGTGTGTCCACGGAGAGCCCGTGGTCAGAGCACAGGTCAGTCCGTACGTGCACTGTGGGGGCTCGGGTCGGGGCCAGCCTGCCCTTTGGGGCGTTATCCCGGCGTCGTAGGCAGAGAGCTCGGATACCCGAGTGAAGGCCTCCCGTCCGGAGGAGCAGAGGGAGGGGACCCTCACAGTGAGGGGAAGCCCTGGGATGGTCTCCCCCTGGCACGTGTGCACGTTAGGCTGGGCCGTGGGGAGCCTGTGGCCTGGAGATCAGTGAGCACACGGAGGGTCGGAGAAGGTCACACGGACGGGCGGTGAGCCAGCGGAGCTTGGCGGTGCTGTCACTCTTGGCAGCCTGCGCACTTGGCGCCCCTTGGGAGGCGTTCCAGGTCAGCGCACCCTGAGTCCTTGAGACCGGGACAGGGAAGTGGGGGGGACCAGCTGGGAAGGGAAGGTCGCGCAGATGGGAGGTGTTCGCCGAGACTCTGGCTGAGGCGCGGAGGGCTGGCGGGGCCCAGCTGTTCTCCTGCATCCACTTCCGATGCTGGGCGGCCTGTCTCAGTGTTTGCGGGACTCAGTTTCTCACATGTCCATGGGGTGACCGCAGCCCTGCGGGTGTGGATGTGTGGGCTGGGCCCCGCGGGTGGGGGAGGGAGCGGCTGTCCCGGTGGCAGGGGCCATGACGCGCGGCCCCGCAGACAGACGCTCTGGAGGACCAGCAGCGTTTCTCTGGTCTCCCCGTGGATCTGCCCGCGTCCTCTGTCTTCTTGGCGTCCTGCTGAAGGCGCCCGGGGAGCCTTATCACGCCAGGTCTGTGGGTGACAGCGTGGGGGTGATCAGGGCTCCAGTGCGCCCGCAGCGACAGAGCCTGGTCCTCCCAGCGCTCCCGGGACTGCAGGTTCTACCCTGGAAGGCACGCAGCGGGGAGTCCCGGACCTTGTTGATCTTTCCGAGCGTGGTTCCTCCCTCCTCCAGCCCGGGTGTGCCCGCTCCTCAGCAGGCCAGGAGGCAGCACAGCCCGGGTGACGCGTGCCCTGGTGCTGCAGCCACGTGTGGCCTTAGTTTTACAGTCAGAGTCTCTAGCCCAGGGGTCCTCGAACTTTTTAAATGGGGGGCCAGTTCACTGTCCCTCAGACCGTTGGAGGGCCGGACTATAGTTTAAAAAAAACTATGAACAAATTCCTATGCACACTGCTAAGTCGGCTACTAAGCAGGACAGGCAGCGGCGGCAAAAACACCCGGCGGGCCGGATAAATGTCCTCGGCGGGCCGCATGTGGCCTGCGGGCCGTAGTTTGAGGACCCCTGCTCTAGTTTAACATGTTAAGCACGCAGCCTGTTTTGTCTTCCGGACGGAAAGTATAGTGTCAGTCACCAGTGAGTGACATGGCGCTTACCGTGTTAGTGCGTGACCCAGGTTTGTGGATGCCCCGTGCCGGGTGGTTTGGGGCATTTAGACGTTGCCTGTGTGGAGTCTCCCCTTGTTCATGGTCACTTACAGCATCCCTCTCAGTCAGTAACCACTGGGCAGCCAGCTCTGAGGACCAGCCCATTGCCCGCTGTGCTGCCTGCTCAGCAGGTGCCTGCAGCCCGGGTCCTGCCAGGTCATTGCACGGCGAATCCGCTGCCGGTGACCTCGCCGCTTCCTGCTGTGTCACCGCACACGTACAGAAGCGCCGTCTGCGGAGGCCGCTGTGCCCCTGAGTGGAATCGGAGAGTCGTGTCCCCGGAAGTGAATGGGAGCAGGGCTTGTGTGGATTAAAGTTGGGGGGGGGGTGGCCACCTGCTGCTGGCTCGTCGCTGCCCCGGGCTGTGCGGGGAGGGTCCGGCCCCTGCGTGCCCGGCTTGCCTCCAACACACGCTGCGAGAATTTAAAGACATCGCACATGCCCAGATGCAGCTCGGTCATTTCTTGGATCTCATGATGGAATAAGGAAGTGTGGCAATCATGGAAGTTTTGAAAAGCATCTAATGATTTAAAAAATAGCGTTTCCAAATATTTAATGGAAAATGCTCTTGCCGTAGCATTTTCTGCCTTCTTGCTATCTTTTTACGAGGAAGAGGCCAGACAGACCTGGCAGACAAGCAGGAGAGAGTGGTGGCTAAGAATGTGGAGTCGGAAGTTAAGCGTTGTGTGACCTTGGGCACGTGACGCAGCTGTGCCTCGGTTTCCTCTCCTGTAACAGTAATGCCTGCCCCGTAGGCATGCGAGGACCCCCTGGGCCAGCACCTGTCCGTTCCGAGGGCTGGGCCGTCCCCGGGTCGTACACAGGCACCGCGCTGCTCACCCCTCTCATCGCCGCCCTCATGGGAGCGTTTCAAACGGGGAATGACAGTGTGCACTCCCCTCTGGGTGTTGGTTAGTTCCCTTCAAGCAAGTCTTGCCAAGTGACACCGCGTTTTGTGTTTCTGATTACTTTCATCCCGTCTGGAGGGTGACATTATTTCTTAATCCTTCATGTGGACCCGCGCCCAAGTCCTCCGTGGCAGGAGGCTAGAGGGGACTAAGGAACAGCCGTGACGCGGACCCCGTGGGTGGTGGGTGAGCCGTGACCGAGTGCGGGCTTTCCCCAATGACCAGCACAGCACATGCTCTTCCGCACCACGTCCTGCCCGGGCCCAGGACACGGAGCCCCTTTCCCGGGTGGGGCTGAGGCTTTAGAATCCCCTTCCCTTGCCTTACGCCTAGTCCAGGAGGAGCAAGCCATCACTGCCCACAGCTCGCTACAGTCCATCTGTCCATTTCAAGACCCTGTTTCAGCCCAGCTGGGCGTGGCCCAGTGGTTGAGCATCGACCCAGGAACCAGCAGGTCACGGCTCGATTCCAGGTCAGGGCACACGCCTGGGTTCTGGGCTCGATCTCCAATAGGAGGTGTACAGGAGGCAGCCAATCAATGATGCTCTCTCATTGATGTTTCTATCCCTCTCTCGCTCTCTTCCTCTCTGAAATCAATAATCTACACTAAGAAAAGAGAAATATGTAAATTGACCATACATCCACGATGCCCACAGCCAATCAGGAGGGAATATGCAAATTAGCAGAACAAAGATGGCGGCGGCCCCGCCCCCCAGCCACTCCAGGTACAGAGCGGCCAGGCAGGCCAGGACACCTGCTATGAGGGGGAGGTCGGGGGGTGGAGGAAGCTACAGGAGTGGCGCTCTGGCCGGAGCGAAGCGAAGACTCTGGCCGGAGTCGGTGAAAAGCCTGCAGGCTCCAGCCGGAGCAAAGGCGGAAGGCGGCGGTCAGAGCGAAGGCTGGGTCCTGGGTGCCAGAGGAAAACCGGTGCCAGCAGCCAGATGAAGGACAGCCTATTGCACGAATCTTCGTGCAACAGGCCTCTAGTAATAATAATAATAATAATAATAATAAAGACCCTGTTTAGTAAGAAGGCAGCCAGATTGTCTTTCCTGAGGCCCCTAGGAAAGTAGGTGCTGACCAGGACTGCTGGGCGGTCGGAGCTCACAGGCTAGGGAGAGGAGAACAGTTACTGAGAATATATGTAAGTGTTTCAATACCACATGGATTCGTTTTATAAGGGCCTGCTGTGTATGGGTGTGTGTGTGCACATGCATGTTACACCTGTCAGACAGCATAATTAGGGTGGTGCATTCTAATCAGTGTGAATGTGCTCGCACTACGTGGAGTGAAATCTCTCCGCCTTCCCAGCCCGTTACAGAGGTGCGGGCCTTGGCTCGTCCGCGTTCGCAGTGGCCAGGTGGTGACGCTGCTGCCAGAGGAAGGTCTGTGTGACAGGCAGACACCCGTCTCTCTCACTCATGGGGTGACGAGGACGCTTAGCTCATGGGTACTGTGTTTTCTCTTTGAGTGTTTAAATCAGGTGTTAGGGAAGCGGACTGTATGCTTGTGACACAGCTTCTGGAGCTGCGCTTGTTCTCACGGGTTACTTTCCGCGAAGTTCACTCTTAGAGGCGTGTGCGGGAACAGAGGTCTCCACAGCGAGGCATTGGACGAGATTGTGCGGGAACGGAGGTCTCCACAGCGAGGCATTGGATGAGATTGTGCGGGAATGGAGGTCTCCACAGTGAGGCATTGGACGAGATTGTGCGGGAACAGAGGTCTCCACAGTGAGGCATTGGACGAGATTGTGCGGGAATGGAGGAGTCTCCACAGCGAGGCATTGGACGAGATTGTGCGGGAACAGAGGTCTCCACAGTGAGGCATTGGACGAGATTGTGCGGGAACAGAGGTCTCCACAGTGAGGCATTGGACGAGATTGTGCGGGAACAGAGGTCTCCACAGCGAGGCATTGGATGAGATTGTGCGGGAACAGAGGTCTCCACAGCGAGGCATTGGACGAGTTGAGGTTATTAACACACTGCGGACCAGTAGTTTTATTGCTAGCTTTACCCAGTGGCCAGATAAGTTTCTATTGAATGAGTACAAAAAACGTTTTACATAAATGTTAAAGGCACACTTTAAAGTTAAATGCCCATTGCTTTTTTAAGTTATTTATTACATGTTCTTATAAGCTACTGTCTTTTTAAAGTAGGATACTTGGTAAAACACTGTGTAATTTGAAGTGGAACTAAACAAAGCTGGCAAATGTAACACGTGTCTCTTCTCTTACCGTTACTATTGCATACTTTGCAAACTTCAGTAGGGTATTTCTTTTTATATAAAGTTTCTGCAATTGAAATGCTATTATAATAGTTATCTTTGTATATGTGATGCCTCCAATTCCAGATATGGCCGAAGTAGTGACAGAATAGAGTCATTCAATTTTTTCCCCTTCATCTGTGTCAATTTCCATATTGCAAATATACCCAGTCTTGCTCTCACACACCATTCTTACAAGTCAACCATGTTGAATAATTTCAGCTGGGTTGTAAGTTCGAAATAGAAGACGTTCCCTCCAGGGAATGATGCCTTCATCTAATGATAACTCTCGCACAGGTTTATATATTGTTTGAAATTTACTAATATAGTGGGCAAGTACAGATTGCATTTTAAATAGCCTGGATGAAGAGTTAGTCATGTTTGCGTTGTCATGGAAATGCCAGTAAGTCCAGATTTGTTCAAAACGATTTCGACTCGCCGTCTGAGGAAATATAGGAGCAGCTAGAACTGGGTTTGTAGACCAATGTTCTCTCCCAGGATCCTTCCGCGTGTGCCCCGTCAGCACTCTACGTCCTAAAGATTTTTTCATATCTGTTGGCGTAACGGGAGACCACTTAATTGCTTTCGAAATGTTGTGCTTTCCCAAATTTTGGTTATAATATACGTTCGATTGATGACAAAATAGTTCAAACAGATCGTCGTCAAAAATCAAGTTGGTGACAGCAATGATGTTCTTCGAATCATACGGTATAACTGTAACCCCAGAATTACCTTCAAATCTTTCCAAATTAGGTTGAAAGTCCTCTTTTGACCAGTCATTATCTCGGCAACCAAGATGCAAGTTACACTCAAAATCATATGTGGGATTGTTCAAATTTTCAGGTTCGGAATCACTTGAAATGACTATTTTTCGCCTTTTTGAAGGAATAACTATATCACTGCCACTGTCAAAGCTTTCATCACTTTCACTTGAAATATCTGATAAATTGTCAGCAAATATATCCAGAATTTTATCATGTACTTTGTCACTATCCATGGTTACTGAGCACTTTAAAAATATCAAATTGATATTAAAAACAGTTATTTTTATTACTAACGAGAAGAGATTAATCACCTTTAAGTCCTTTTGTAATTTTTAACTTCAGCGAATGCGTTTTCTGTCACACTGTTTTTCTCTAAATGACAGCAATGAAAAGCCAGGAATTTTTTAAACGTAAACTTCTTCTAACGCCACTTCTTCAACATAGACTCGCCCAGGCCGTGGTCTTTTGTGGAAGAGCCACACTCAAGGGGCCAAAGAGCCGCATGTGGCTCGCGAGCCGCAGTTTGCCGACCACGGCCCTAGGGGAAAGCCGGGCATCTGTAAAGCGTGGCGGTAGAGCGATAGGCCAGCATCGCTAGCAATCCTGTACTTGCTGAGCGGGGCACAGGTGTTCCCTGAGCAGAACTCCGTTGACCTCCAGTGCTCTCTTGGTGACATGTCGCTGTCATCGTGGGAAGAACGGGGGTGCTGCGTCGGAGGCCACAAGCTGGTCCCCGACCCCAGCGTCCGTCCTGGCCCCGCAGAGTCACACCTTCCGCAGGTGCCTCCAGCGCACGGGGCCGGTGGCTGAGAGGCGCCTGTTGAAAGGAGCCCATGAGCAGTTCCTTTTCCCGATGCCCCGAGGCTCCTCTTCCCAACCGGCTTGGGAATGCCCCGTTGGAGCTACGAATGCCCCGTTGGAGCCGATGCCTGGCCTCCTTCTTCAGTTCCTTCCCTCATCACAGCAACTGCCAGTCCTGTGCGCTCCCCTCCTGGGGCGGCGGGGGGGGGGGGGGTAGTTATTAAACACCCGTAATGCAGAAAAGAGCGTGAAACATAAAGTGCAGGACGAGCATCCTTATAAAGCCGACACCCACCCGACCGCCTCTTCCTGGCACCCTCTCACCCCCCACCCCAGAAGGCTGGACCTTTACTTACGCTTTCCTGCTTTTCTCGAGAGTTTTACCACTTACGTTTTTTGCTTCTTTGCTGGTTTTATACCAACAGAATCAAACAGAAGGTATTCATTTGTGTCTGGCTTGTCTAATCCAACTTGATGTTTTTGAGACTCATCCAGGCCGTGTTTGTACCTGTAGTCTGTGCATCTCCGTGGCCGTATGGTTTTTCACTGTGTGACTTGCCACGATTTGTCGCTCTGTGGTTCGCGGCCGTTAACCTCGTCTGCACGTACGGCCGCGATGAACAGCCCCGCTGCGGGTACGCTCCAACCCGCCCCTGCTGCGTGGGTCACGCGCCCAGCGCACCTGCCTTCACCGTCCCTGGCCGTTCCTCGGTTCCCGCCTCGGAGTAGCCGCCTGCACGCCCGCCAGCCTCTCGGAGGTGGAGCTCCGCCCTCCAGCGGCAGTCGGCATTGTCGGGTTTACATTGTCACTGACCTGGTGGGTCACCTCCCTGTGGTTCTAATTGGCGTTCCCTGGTGCTTAGGGAGGTTAAGTGTGCTTTTATGTGTTTGCCGGTGGCGTGTCCTCGCCTGTGAAGCGCCAAGTCTTGCCCATTTTCTCTCTTGGATTCTTCATGTTTTTCTAATTCATTGGTAGGAGTTCTTTGTAAACACTGGGTACCCGTCCTCTGCTGGCGATGGCTTTCTCGTCGCTCTGGCTTGCTTTTTCACTCCTGTTAGGGTGTCTGTTCCTGAGAAGAACTGACTTCCCCTGTCGTTAAATCATCCATCTTCCCCTGTGGCCACTGCTCTGCAGCCCTGTCCAAGCTCTCCTTGTCCGCGGGCGTGCTGAGGATCCCCGAAATTCTTTTCTGAGAACCTGGTGGCTCGCCCTCACATCGAGCCCCTCCCCCGTGCCCCGTGGGCTTGTCTGTGGACGAGGGAAGTCCTGTGCTTGCGTCCTTCTCTCTCCCATCGCGCCCTCCACACCGGCCGTCATCCTCGCCCTCACCCCTGGCTGGCTGCTGGCCCCCCCCCCCCGCCTCCACGTTCAGCCCACGGCCCTGCTTCCTTCGCCGGGAAGTGCCCTGCTGGACCATTCCGGGGCTGGATATTAAATTTAGAAACCCACAATGCCCCTCTTTCACCCACGATGGAGTTGGGTGTGTTTCTCTGGTGTTCGGAGCTCCTGGCACGTCTGTGGTTAGGCGCAGCTTCGGCGGCGGAGAGCATCTCGCGGGGCAGCCCAGCTGCTCCCAGCGGCTCTGCCACGGCCAGATCGGGCCTCGGCCCGCACAGCCCGCACAGCCCGCACCGTGTGTTTTTGTCTCTCTTTCGTTTGTGCAGCTTTGTTTCTCAGGGTGGAGGGGCAGGGGGGTTTGCTGTGAATTCTTGGAATTGATCCTTCTCAGAAGACTGAGAGCGATGTGAGAGCCACACACCCGCTTACTGGGAGCAGCACATTCTGGGGACCACCCCTTCCCTGTCAGAGGGCGCAGGGAGCCACGGTGGCATCTCAGCTGCTCCCGTGCAGAGGAAAGCCGGACCTGTGACCACAGCGAGGCCGGACCCCGCGCCCTGACTCACAGCCGGCTCCCGGGGTTCTGCATGCGCCTCCAGGCCCCTCTTCCCTCGCGGGCGGGGCCAGGGAGGCAGCACATGTTTTCTGCACATCTGTTCCCCAGGGTACGTGCTGACCCACCCTGGCCCCCACCCGCGGAAGTCACACCCCTTCATCAGGAAGAACAGGGCAGTGAGTCAGCTGCCGGGACTGGAGCCTTTTCCCAGGTTGTTCTAGGCCCGTGGTCGGCAAACTCATTAGTCAGCAGAGCCAAATATCAACAGCACAATGATTGAAATTTCTTTTGAGAGCCATATTTTTTAACTTAAACTTCTTCTAACGCCATTTCTTCAAAATAGACTCGCCCAGGCCGTGGTATTTTGTGGAAGAGCCACACTCAAGGGGCCAAAGAGCCGCATGTGGCTCGCGAGCCGCAGTTTGCTGACCACGGTTCTAGGGCTCCTGGCTGTCCAGCCCCTCCCCCGCCCGCTGCCCCCGTCTCTCTCCTGTGGACTCAGCCTTCCCGCCTGCCGGCTCCTCTCTCTAATCCTGACTGCGAAGTCGCCTCCTGGGGCCGAGCAGGCCACTTGCTATTTTTGAAGCACATCTTGTGCTTTCTCACGTCTTTACTTTTCGTTAATTATGTCATTTTTCTGTCTGGGTTAATCTGTCCCGGGTCCATTAAATCTTTTAATAAATCCTCTTCGGTGACATGTACAGAAGCTTTCCAGCTCATTCCTCCTTCTCTAGGACGCGTCTCACCGTCTCACTTCCTGCTGACGGGCACGCTTCAGCCACACGCCTCCTTCCTGGGGCCACGGCTGGCTTCAGATCAGAGGGGACGGAGACCTTAACGCATCGGCCGGCCATCCACCGAACAGCGTAAAGACAGACGCGCTGAGGAACCCAGACACACCTGGATTGATTCTTGGAAAAACCAAAGCCACCTGTCATCTGAAGCCACGGGGTTACAGAGGAGCCACGCCACATAGAGGAAGCAGTTCTGCAAAGGGTGGGGAGGTGCCAGTAGGAGCGGCATGAGGCTCACTGGGGGGGGGGGGGGGGGAGGGAGAGAGAGAGAGACAGAGCGAGACAGGCAGGGAGGGGCCTCCGTCCCCCATGGCCTCGCAGAGCAGCCCCTGTTGCCCGGCCAGTGCCCTTGAACCTCGTGCTTCATGACCAGGAGACCTGTGTCCTCATGAAAGAAAGTCTCCCTCCCTGAGTCCTCACCCAAAGGGAGCATCTTCCTGCCTTCATTTTAGAAGGGAAGGTGTGAAGTCCCCCTTTTAGTGGACCGCTCGGTGAAGTGTGACCCCACATACAGTCCCTGACCCACCCCCACAATCAAGATATAAAACATGTCCATCACCCCCCAGATTCCCTCATCCCCCTGGTAGTCAGCTCTGCCCCGACCCCCAGGCCCGGGCCGTTGCGATCCGTGTCTGCCCTGTAGTTTTTCATTGTCAGAGACTCACAGCATCTAGCCTTGGAGGCTGGCGTCTTCCACGGATCCGAATCTTCTGCTCCAGGAGGGCGTGCCACCTGGTGTGCCCAGGACGGACCCAGGTCACGCCTGCTGTAGGTCACGCCCGCTCACTGTGTTTAGGGGTTCCCTTTCCTGCTGGTTTGTGCCGCGAATGAGGTGCTCACCCTCTCGTGCTCAGCTCAGAAGTCACGTTTCCAGGGGGCGTTCTCGGATGCTCCTCCCATCTGCTTCCACGGAGCGCCCTGTGTCTTTCCGCGCGTGGTTATCACAGGTGTCATTAAAAGGGCCGTGGCTGAGGTTTGTCCTCCGGGCAGGTCCGAAGCTCCCGTGTGAGGACTGAGCCGGCCCCCTCATTGCGGGGTTCCCAGCGCTGGTCTGTGGGGAGCGCGTGCTCACTGAGCATGTGAGAGGGACGGAGAGCCGCTGGCCCCGAGGCAGGTCTGGCCTCCTGCCCGTGTCTGCATTAACGTGCAGTCGTGTCCCCTCTCTGGGCTCCGTCCCTCCCCTGTGCAGTGAGAAATTGGACGTGATGTTCTCTAAGCCTCCTTTCCACCATCCATTTTATGACTATAGGCACATCAAAGAAATCTCTTGCCATTTTTCTAACATTTAGAGTCATGAATTCTGAGAAAGGTATGGAATCCATTTAGATCCCGCGAAGATGGAATAATGTCGCTTTATTGCCCAGGGAATGAAGCCCTGATTGTTACCCTTTTTCTGATTATGGCCTCCTCATGCATAAACTGTAATGCTATTCCTTTTTCCTCCGTACATGAGAGAAATATAGAGACTGTGTGATGATACGATGACTGCTGACCCTTTTAACAAATGTAGGGCTGAGCTAATGATGATGTGAAGTAAACGTGTCTTTCTCCAGCTAGTTAGCCAACCAAAGATGTTTTATTTTGTTGCTCTTGTCATTCAGAAGAAAAGTAATCCTTAAGGAGACAGTGTAGTGAAAAATCTAAAGCATTTTCATTGAGTTTTATAATGAAATTAAGTAGGAATTAAGAGCAGGAAATGAAATCCATAACACCAGTGGGAAATCATGAAACCATTTCATCGTATTTTCTTTCTAATTTAATTGAGTCTCAGGATGTTTGTGAGGCGGGGAAGTTTTTTGTTTGCGTGCTGTTTGTATTTAGGAATATGAGATCAGCGGAGGACCTTGGAAATGAGAAATAGGTATTCTGAAGTCATTTTGGCTTCTAGAAGGTCTTAACAATACTGTGGGATGTAAGGTCTCGTGGGGTCTTCAGGAAGTGTTCTTCATACCTGAGGGTTGGAGGGCCGTGGAGCAGTGACCATGTGTGTATGAAGGGAATGGTGGGCCGTGGAGCAGTGATCATGTGTGTAAGGAAGGGAATGGTGGGCCGTGGAGCAGTGACTGTGTGTGTAAGGAAGGGAATGGTGGGCCGTGGAGCAGTGGCCATGTGTGTAAGGAAGGGAATGGTGGGCCGTGGAGCAGTGACCGTGTGTGTATGAAGGGAATGGAGGGCCGTGGAGCAGTGGCCGTGTGTGTAAGGAAGGGAATGGTGGGCCGTGGAGCAGTGACCGTGTGTGTATGAAGGGAATGGTGGGCCGTGGAGCAGTGGCCGTGTGTGTAAGGAAGGGAATGGTGGGACGTGGAGCAGTGATCATGTGTGTAAGGAAGGGAGTGGTGGGCCGTGGAGCAGTGGCCATGTGTGTAAGGAAGGGAATGGTGGGCCGTGGAGCAGTGACCGTGTGTGTAAGGGAGGGAATGGTGGGCCGTGGAGCAGTGGCCGTGTGTGTAAGGAAGGGAATGGTGGGACGTGGAGCAGTGATCATGTGTGTAAGGAAGGGAAGGGTGGGCCGTGGAGCAGTGGCCGTGTGTGTAAGGAAGGGAATGGTGGGCCGTGGAGCAGTGATCATGTGTGTAAGGAAGGGAATGGTGGGCCGTGGAGCAGTGATCATGTGTGTAAGGAAGGGAATGGTGGGCCGTGGAGCAGTGACCGTGTGTGTAAGGGAGGGAATGGTGGGACGTGGAGCAGTGATCATGTGTGTAAGGAAGGGAATGGTGGGCCGTGGAGCAGTGACCGTGTGTGTATGAAGGGAATGGTGGGCCGTGGAGCAGTGGCCGTGTGTGTAAGGAAGGGAATGGTGGGACGTGGAGCAGTGATCATGTGTGTAAGGAAGGGAATGGTGGGCCGTGGAGCAGTGACCGTGTGTGTAAGGGAGGGAATGGTGGGCCGTGGAGCAGTGGCCATGTGTGTAAGGAAGGGAATGGTGGGCCGTGGAGCAGTGGCCGTGTGTGTAAGGAAGGGAATGGAGGGCCGTGGAGCAGTGATCATGTGTGTAATGAAGGGAATGGTGGGCCGTGGAGCAGTGACCGTGTGTGTAAGGAAGGGAATGGTGGGCCGTGGAGCAGTGGCCGTGTGTGTAAGGAAGGGAATGGTGGGCCGTGGAGCAGTGATCATGTGTGTAATGAAGGGAATGGTGGGCCGTGGAGCAGTGGCCATGTGTGTAAGGAAGGGAATGGAGGGCCGTGGAGCAGTGACCGTGTGTGTAATGAAGGGAATGGTGGGCCGTGGAGCAGTGACCGTGTGTGTAAGGAAGGGAATGGTGGGCCGTGGAGCAGTGATCATGTGTGTAATGAAGGGAATGGTGGGCCGTGGAGCAGTGACCATGTGTGTAATGAAGGGAATGGTGGGCCGTGGAGCAGTGACTGTGTGTGTAAGGAAGGGAATGGTGGGCCGTGGAGCAGTGGCCATGTGTGTAAGGAAGGGAATGGTGGGCCGTGGAGCAGTGACCATGTGTGTAATGAAGGGAATGGTGGGCCGTGGAGCAGTGACTGTGTGTGTAATGAAGGGAATGGTGGGCCGTGGAGCAGTGGCCATGTGTGTAAGGAAGGGAATGGTGGGCCGTGGAGCAGTGGCCATGTGTGTAAGGAAGGGAATGGTGGGCCGTGGAGCAGTGACTGTGTGTGTAATGAAGGGAATGGTGGGCCGTGGAGCAGTGACTGTGTGTGTAAGGAAGGGAATGGTGGGCCGTGGAGCAGTGGCCATGTGTGTAAGGAAGGGAATGGTGGGCCGTGGAGCAGTGACCGTGTGTGTAAGGAAGGGAATGGTGGGCCGTGGAGCAGTGATCATGTGTGTATGAAGGGAATGGTGGGCCGTGGAGCAGTGATCATGTGTGTAATGAAGGGAATGGTGGGCCGTGGAGCAGTGATCATGTGTGTAAGGAAGGGAATGGTGGGCCGTGGAGCAGTGGCCGTGTGTGTAAGGAAGGGAATGGTGGGCCGTGGAGCAGTGGCCGTGTGTGTAATGAAGGGAATGGTGGGCCGTGGAGCAGTGATCATGTGTGTAAGGGAGGGAATGGTGGGCCGTGGAGCAGTGGCCGTGTGTGTAAGGAAGGGAATGGTGGGCCGTGGAGCAGTGATCATGTGTGTAAGGAAGGGAATGGTGGGCCGTGGAGCAGTGGCCGTGTGTGTATGAAGGGAATGGTGGGCCGTGGAGCAGTGGCCGTGTGTGTAAGGAAGGGAATGGTGGGCCGTGGAGCAGTGATCATGTGTGTAAGGAAGGGAATGGTGGGCCGTGGAGCAGTGGCCGTGTGTGTAAGGAAGGGAATGGTGGGCCGTGGAGCAGTGGCCGTGTGTGTAAGGGAGGGAATGGTGGGCCGTGGAGCAGTGGCCGTGTGTGTAAGGGAGGGAATGGTGGGCCGTGGAGCAGTGGCCGTGTGTGTAATGAAGGGAATGGTGGGCCGTGGAGCAGTGATCATGTGTGTAAGGGAGGGAATGGTGGGCCGTGGAGCAGTGGCCATGTGTGTAAGGGAGGGAATGGTGGGCCATGGAGCAGTGGCCATGTGTGTAAGGGAGGGAATGGTGGGCCGTGGAGCAGTGGCCGTGTGTGTAAGGAAGGGAATGGAGGGCCGTGGAGCAGTGGCCGTGTGTGTAAGGAAGGGAATGCTGGGCCGTGGAGCAGTGGCCGTGTGTGTAAGGAAGGGAATGGTGGGCCGTGGAGCAGTGATCATTTGTGTAATGAAGGGAATGGTGGGCCGTGGAGCAGTGGCCGTGTGTGTAAGGAAGGGAATGGTGGGCCGTGGAGCAGTGGCCATGTGTGTAAGGGAGGGAATGGAGGGCCGTGGAGCAGTGGCCATGTGTGTAAGGGAGGGAATGGTGGGCCGTGGAGCAGTGGCCATGTGTGTAAGGGAGGGAATGGAGGGCCGTGGAGCAGTGGCCGTGTGTGTAAGGAAGGGAATGGTGGGCCGTGGAGCAGTGGCCATGTGTGTAACTGGAAGGGTTGTGGGATTTGAGGCAGGAGGATATGAAGAGGAGGTCTATGATGGCTGGTGAGCGCATTATCATCCCCTTCATGGCTTCCACCCCGGTCCTGTGTCCAGGGAGCTGGCTTCTCAGGAACGCCCTCCATCATGTGGTGCATCTCCTCCCCGCACCCCGAGCACCTGGAAGTCCTCCTCTTGTGGCCTCATTGGAGGCGGCCAGCATGGAAAAGTACTCTAAATGGATCCTCCTACTGAGAACTCTGGGGAAAAACGGAGGATTCTTAGAAAGATAGGACCACAGAGGAAGAAGGCAGGTGCGCTGGAAACCAGGGCCTGCGTCAGTCCCGGATCCTCTACTGGCAGACTCCAGAGCTGCCTGGATGCAGGCGGTGACGAGGAGTCAGAAAAATCTAGAAGCTCAGAGCGTGCAGAGAGCACCCTGTGCCTAACTGGTCCCCATCCCTGGACCCGTCTTTGAGCTGGCAGTGGGTTGTGGGTAAAAGCTCTCTTCTAGCTCACAAAACAGCTAAAACTTTTTAGGGGCACCTTTCGACATTCTTGTTGAAGGATTTCAAATGATTTCATTGGCTGCGTCTAGCATTGCTGGAAGATAAACTTTTTTTCCTTTTTCACTCTTTTGGCTACGGAGCAACGCTTGCTGATAGTAAATAAATACTTAAAATACGAAGATCCTTTTTTCTTTTTGTAGCATTCGACCAATTTGAAAGGCAGTGGTTGCTAAATTTCAATGATACGCCAAGCTTTTCAGAAAATGAGTTCCAAAGGGGATTGATTTTATCTGCACGGCTCTCATCCCGCAGACAGGATATTGGCTGCGCTGGGCAGGATGGATGTGCGGCGCTGAATGAAGCATCGCAGTCCCAGTCCTGGGGGAGCGCTTCGCCATCCGCCGGCCCATTCATTAGGGGGGTGTCTGGGGGTGAGACGGCGCCAAGAGAGAAGACACCGGAAATAAAAGCCTCCTTTTCTGAAAGGCTTCTCCTCGGCTTCTCCTCACTGGCTCTTCTCCGTCCGCCCCCTTTTCCTAGTTATCCGTCAGCTCAGATGAGAACCTCTGAACCCCTCGCGATCGCTAATCGCATCCAGGGGGGCAAAGGTAGGTTTACAGTGGTTCGTTTGGAAAAATAATACAATAATTAATAAGTAGTAATCCAAGAATAAGCCTGTGTTTTGCGTTCCCACAGCTGTAGGCCTGCCTTTGCCCGCCGGGTATTCACGCATCAGGATGAAAGTACCGGCACCCACAGTCCTGCTGGCCTGGTCCGCTGAGAGCGGCTGCACACGCCTGTGAGAGGCCTGGCGTGGCTGCCCTGGATTCTGTGTGTTTGAATGGTGCCCTTTCCCTGTGCCTCGGCCGCTGTGTCTTCGTGTGGGAGGCCGAAGGCCTGCTATTGACGCGGTGCCCCCGCCCCCGGACTGCGTTCCTCCTGCCTCCTGTCCCGTGTGCTTGCGTGCCGCAGGGCCACGCCGTCACGGAACAGACGATGGTTTCCACTTCAAGCGAGAAAAACAGAAACGGTTTCATTTGGGAATTATGTCATAGCATGGAGTCCTAAGTACCTCTTCTGAAACATTGAGATCATTATTGATGAAATGATTACACATCGTTCTTACAAACAAGAAGGAAGCCGTTTTTATCTCATTAAAACTCAGGGTGGAATTTGTATAGAGAGTGAGGGATTCTTTCAAGGAGGTTCTAGGGGGTGACAAAAGGGACGTTTGTTTGATGGTGGAGCTTTTGCATCCCTTTGAAGTTTGGGAATTCATTAAGGCTCTGAGGAGCCATCCCTGTGCCTGTGGAAGTGGGGAGCCTAGAGACATAGCACCCAGCAGTAAGGGGCACCTCCATGAGATGCAGATTAATAGGACAATGAGGTGTCTGTCACCTCAACCCGCCAGAGTGGCTCCCATCAACTAAATCCACAGGTGCTGGGAGGGTGCGGAGAAAAGGGAACCCTCGTGCACTGCTGGTGGGAATGCAGGCTGGAGCAGCCACTGTGGAAAACAGTATGGCGTTTCCTCAAAAAATTAAAAATGGAACTGCCATTTGACACGGCAATCCCACTTCTAGGAATATATATATTAAGAATTCTGAAATTCCAATCAGAAAAAAATGTATGCACCCCTCTGTTCATAGCATTGTTTACAAGAGCTAAGATCTGGAAACAGCCCAAGTGCCCATCAGTAGATGAGTGGATAAAGCTGCGGTCCATTTACACGATGTAAAAAAGAAGGATCATTTACCCCAGTGGTCGGCAAACTCATTAGTCAGCAGAGCCAAATATCAACAGGACAACGATTGGAATTTCTTTTGAGAGCCCCAAATTTTTAAACTTAAACTTCTTCTAACGCCACTTCTTCAAAATAGACTCGCCCAGGCCGTGGTCTTTTGTGGAAGAGCCATACTAAAGGGGCCAAAGAGCCGCATGTGGCTCGCGAGCCGCAGTTTGCCGACCACGGATTTACCCTTTGAGACAGCATGGAGGGACCTGGAGAGTATCATGCTAAGTGAAATGAGCCAGTCAGAGAAAGACAAGTATCACATGATCTCACTTACATGTGGAATCTAATGAACAAAATAAACTCATGAACAAAATAGATCCACAGACATGGAGCATGCAGCAGACTGACGGATTTCAGGGGGAAGGGGATGGGGGTGGGAAGAGATAACCAAGGAATGAATATGCATGGACAGACAATGGTGTGGTGAAGACTGGGGAGGGGATGGGAGCGGGGTGGAGGGTGTCAAGGGGGAAAAAGGGGGACATCTGCAATACTTTCAACAATAAAGATAAATTTAAAAAAACTGAAAACAAACAACAGCCTCCGAAGGTGACTGCAGCGGCGAAGGGATTGTGGGAAATGAAGTCCGGTGACCTGACATTTGAGTGAGGGGTGGAGGCAGTTAGAGGAGGAGGCGGCGGGTGGACTGGGCATGGCGTGCACGGCTGGGAGGCCCTGCTCCACCCCAGCTCCTTGGTGCGAGCTGTGTGGAGCTCCAGGCTGCGGGACGCCAGTCTCCAGGGAAGCAAGATGAAGAAAGGCCGACAGTACAGGGCTTCGGCTGAGGCCGGGCGGGGTCCCAGAGGCGCAGGGAGCGTGGTTGGGGTGTAGGATTGATGGGGTGCAGTGAGGCAGGCGGCCTTCCGAGCTGCCTGGGGACCTGGGTGTAGGAGATGAGGGACGACGTGCGATTTGGGACTTCACCCCAAAACAGGGTACAGGCAGCGATGCACTGTCGTGTTCAGTAACTGGCTTTCGGCAAGGAAAGTAGCCCTGGCCGACTTCCATGGCGGAGCCTCCTCCCAAAGCATGTTCACTGCCACCGTGACATACGCTGTACGGAGGCGGACAGAGAGGCACACAGGGGCTCAGCTGAGCCCAGAGGAAATGATTGTCTCGTGGTCCGGAGGCCAGAAAGGTAAACCCAGGGGCTGGGCGGCCCTCGCTCCCTCTGACACCTGCAGGCACCCTTCCAGGCTCCCCACGCCGCGGGTTCGCTGGCCCCACTCGCCGTCTCTCGCTTTGCAGCGACGACACGCCCATCTGTGTTTTCATCACAGGAGTCTCCCTTCATGCGCCACCTTCTTGGAGCCCAGCCCGCTGCAGTGTGACCTCGTCCTGCCCGGACGTCTGCACCAGCCCCGCTCCCAGGCGGCAGTCTGAAATCCCGAGTGCTGGGGCTCCCGGGTTGGTTGGCTGGTTTAGCTTGAAGGGGTGAGGAGAGGAGGCACGGATCCACCAGAGGAATCATCTCAGAGCAAAGGAAATGACGAGAGACAAGAGGGACGTGCCAGGTGCCCCTTGGAGCGCTTGTGAGGTCAGCCCCGGGCCGCCCACCCCGACAAAGCGGATATCGCAAACAAGTGAGTCGTAGGACACGCCTTGGTCTCCAAGTGCATGTAAAATTCATGTCCATACTGTCCTGGAGTCTGTTAAGTAGTCAATAGCCTTATGTCTAAGAAGCAATGTATATAACTTAATTAAAAACACTTCCTAGCCAAAACACGCTCACCATCATCTGAGCCTTCAGCGAGCTGCAGACTCCTTGGTGGTGGAGGGTCTTGCCTTCAGTTTGTAAAAAGCACAATTTCTGCGAAGCTCAGGAAAGCAGAGGCCGTAAGCGGAGGAGTGCGTGTAGAATGCGGCGACAGATAGCCCACCGGGAAAGGATAATCCTCAGCGTGCGCACCGCACAGCAGGGCCGCAGCCCGCACGGAGTGGAAACTGCGTGAGCGGAGAGGAGACGCACACCAGCCACACGGCAGCCGAGGGCCCCGCAGTCCCATGGGCCCCGCACTCCCGTGGGCCCCGCACTCCCATGGGCCCCGCACTCCCGTCTCGGCAGCCACGGGGCCTCGGGCAGGAAGTCAGCGATGGCTCAGGAAGGCGGGAGCACGCTCAGCCACGAGGACGCCGTGAGCAGGCAGCACTCTGCACCCACAGAACAAAGCAGCACCCCTCAGCTCCGGGAACGTCCCGAAGACAGACGTTATCTGGGCTGTTGTGCTGACCTCCACTGACCAAAGGAACTGAAATCAGACAAACCTCCTGGGGCCTTCACGGAATCAAGTGAAAAAACAAACAACGGAAAGACAGCAGGGAGATCTTCAAACACGTGGCAATCCAACAGCATACTTCTCAGGACTCTTTGGATCAAAAAGGAAAACTCAAGGGAATTTTTGACAATACAGAGACGTGAATGAAAATAAAATACAGCCTATCAAACTGTGGGGGCTGCGGCGAAAGTAGGGCTGAGAGGAAGTGTTATAGCACGTAAAAAGGTGTATTGCATTAGGGAAAGGGAGGAGTCTCAATCATTAAACTAACCCCCCACCTCAAGAAACTACAAAAAGAAGAGCAAAATAAATCCAAAGTAAATCGAAGGAAGGGACTACTAATTATAAGAGCAGAAATGGATGAAATAGAAAATAGAAAACTGTCAGAAATATTTTTTAAAACCCAGTTCTTTGAAAAGATCAAATTGAAAAACCTGTAGCAAGACTGACAATGAGAAGGCACAAATCGCAAGTCCCCGAGATGACGGGTGTCATTCCAGATCCTGCAGAAATCAGAACGGTGTAAGAGCCGTGTGACCAGTCTGTGCACATACACTCGACCCCTTTGCTGAAAAGACCCTCAGGAAAGGAAGTTCCAGAACTCCAGCAGGTGAATGAGTGACCGGGAGAGTCCGCAGCCATCACGGACATGGGGTTTGTGATGACAGTGATCCTGAAAGACATTCCCGTGCCGCTCCCAGTGTCACTGCATCGGAAGGGAGTTTCGAGGGAGAATTTAACAAAACGCTTAAAGCATAAGCGCCCCTTTTACAGTCTCCTCCAAAGAAATGAAGAGGAGCGAATACTTGCCAATTCACTCTATAAGGTATCACTTTTATATTAAAACCAGATAAAGACAATACAAAAAAAATAGAAAACTATAGACCAATATCTCTCATACACTGTGTTACAAAAAATCAATAAAGTATTAGCAAATCAATTTCAGCAAAGCATAAAAAGAATTACATATCATGACCGAGTAGGAGTCCTCCAGTTATCGAAGGCTGATTCAATTCAGCAATCTCCCAAATGGTTCAATTTGATAGTCACCCCAAACTGAAAAAGCCCACATGTCCGTGGACCGGATAATGATAGCCAGACTGTGGTGCCCGTGATGCCGCCTGGGGCTCAGCATAGAGAGGGAGGAGCCGCTGATGCCCGCCCGCAGCCGCCTGGATGCATCTGGAAGGCGGTAGGGGAGGAAAGGTCCGATCCCCACAGGGCGCACTGTTTCCCAGTCACGCAATGCTATTGAAACGCGCATTTCCAGGAACAGAGGACAGGCTAGAGGTTTTAGGGCTCAGTGACCCGGGGAGGGGCAGAGCGGGTGACGATAAAGGAGGGGCCTGTGTGGTGGGAACGCGCCTGTCTGCTGTCCGGTCCGTGTCCCGGCCGTGACGCTGGCCTGTAGGTTTGCACGGTCACCGCTGGGGAAACTGGGTCGCGGCACACGGGTGCTCTCTGATATTTCTCCCAGCTGCGTGGGGATGTGCAGTGATCTCAGCGTAAAAAGGCTGGTTGTTAAAGTGTTTATTGGATTAATAAGGAAGGAAAGCTCACGGGCGGGGCCTCGAGGGCGGCACTGACCTTGATGTGCGTGCGGTGACCTGGAGGCACCCGGGGACGGAGTGTCGCCGGTTCCAGAGGACTGTCCCCTGGTGACAGAGCCCCACTTTCTGCGGTTTCTCAGGGAACCCGGGGGGAAAGGAAAAAGAGTCATTAAGGTCCAGTTTCAAACTGCACTGAACCCCATGGGCCTCCTCCGCTTTCCTGCCTGGGAACTGGGCTCAGGACATCGATTGTCAGAGCACAAGGCCCAGAGCTGGGGGAGCCGTGACCCCTGCGGGCCCCAAAGCCTCAGAGATTCCCAAGGACGCTGCCCTGGGAGCTGTTTTAACTGAGCTCAGTGTGCTGACGAGGCCTCCCCCGGACCCCTCTGAGCGGCCTTCACTGTCCTGCTGTCGGGACAGCCCCGGGCTTCCCCTGCTGCTGGGTCAGGAGCCCCCTAAAATCCCGGGGAGCCAGGCACTCCTCCAGCCTGGTGTGCCCGACAGACCTGGGCCCTCCTGGCTCTCCCACGTCCGGGCCGTCGGGCCTTTGGCAAGCTGGGTCATCTTCAGGGCTTCAGTTCCTGCACGCAGCCGGGGAACGGAGAGGTGACCCGTTACCTGCACTGAAGGGCGTTTGGAGAGCAGGGAGACGGTGCAGAGCACTTGCTCAGGGCTGCGCGGACGCCAGCGCGGCCACTGCAGTTCCAGAAGCAGGAACCGCAGTGCTGGGATCAAAATGCAGATCCCACCTCTGCTCCCAGCCGGCAGGGCCACGTGTCGGAAGTCACTTAACTTTCCCCTCGCCCCCTCGACTAGAGCTTCTGTGTCAGAGGGGTCAGTAGGCAAGGGCCTGCCAGCTTTCACCGTCCTGGATTCTCGGTGAACTTGGTGGAGGCAAAGTGGTGGAGTGACCCGCTCAGGCTGTGGCGTCTCACGGGCCTGAACGGGAGCCCTTCCCCTGTCCTGTGTGCCCCTCGTGGCCAGCCCGTCAGCTTTCCTAGCAGGACAGTGATTTGTTCAAGACAGGGTGGTGTGCCCTCGTCTCCCATGCCTCCCCCTTCCTGTGCTGAGTCATGATTGCGCTAAGACAGGTCAGCAAACCACAGCCAGCGAAGGGCAAATCCGTGCCCGCAGCTGCCTGTTTTGTGTTTCTGTAAACAGAGCCACCTAGTCTCGTATGCATCGTCTGTGGTTCTCCAGCTTTATGGGCAAAGTTGGGTAGTTGTGACAGAGGCCAAAGGGCCTGCAAACCCTAAACCTTTTACTATCCAGGTCTTTACAGAAAATGCCTTTTACTATCCAGGTCTTTACAGGAAATTATGATACTCCTGTCCCTGGGTTTCCTCGCTTCCCTTGCAGCTATAGAAAGATGGAGGGGGCAGGATTCTTAACAGACATCCTGGCACTGCTGTGCGGTCTTGGACTCCCTACCTCTAGTTACCTCGATATGTGGGAAAGTAAACTGCGACTTTTGAAGGTCTTTTAAAATTGTTTGTGGTTGCTGCTGCTCGTGACTCAATGCAGTCCACCTTTTGAAAATCCTTTTGCTATTTGCGAACCTTTGGACAAATTGCTTAGCTTCTCCAGGCCTCAGATTCCTCATCCGCTAATAACCAGGGTTAAGTTGGATGATAACAATGAAGCTTTTGCTCAGCTCCTCCTATAGAGTAAGCAATTGATTGTTATCATTTTTACTTAAAATACTTTTCCTGATGAATGCACACAGGCTTTTAAATCTCTTTGATTCTGAGTCTACACACGCACTCATTTGCCAAGTTAAATACCTTTTGCAAAAACATGTTTTATGGAGATCTTTTTTGACAGCCAGAACATGTGTTTCTGTTGTGAAGAAAAATGTTTCCATTTTAGAAATACTTGTTTTGATCATCTGTGTGGAAATGAGTGTTTTGCATTTGAGAGCTTACGCTACAACATACATTTGCTAACTGCTCTGGCAAATGTGCTTGTCCAGTTCTTAGACTATTGCCTCAGAGAAACACCGAGGGAGGCCACTTGGGCTCTTGTGCGAGGGTTACGGTTTCCACCGCAGAACTGCGCTACCCGGGGGAGGGGCCGGGGCGGCAGCTGGTCGGCCAGCTTGGTTACTGCCCCGCAGTGCTTCCGGCGTCCCCGCCGACACTAACCTCATGCCCAGTGCTGGCTGCCTGGGCTTCACACGCCATCGCCAGGAATCCAGATTTTAATGACACATTATTCTTATGTCTCAACCATCACACAATATTGATTTTTTTTTTATTGTAACTGTATTTTTTTCTTTGAGGGCCATGAGTAAATAGTAATTTTTTGGCCAAAATTAAAATAATTCACGTGAGGCATATTGCTAATGTCCAGTGTGGCAAGGGCTTACCCTTTTCTAACTCTCACGTTGCTTCTCTTTCAAATGTTACTTGTAGTAAATCAAGAAGTAAGCCCCCTGGATAGCCTACATCTTTTGCTGGCATTTAGGATAAAGAGAAAACCAATAAATCACTATCGAGCAGCTTTACCAATATTGACCTAACTATGAGATCACGGTCTAGCTATTGCAGATCAATCACCACGCTCTGGCCCAGTAGCTCAGATGTTTACAGGGTCGTCCCGATGTGCCAAGGTTGCAGGTTCGATCCCTGGTCAGGACACGTAGGAGGAGCAACCAGTGAATGCATAAATAAGTGGAAAAACAAATCTATGTTTCTCTCTCTCCCCTCCCTCCCTGCCTTCCTCTCTCTAAACAGTAAAAGTAGGCGTCACAGTCAGTCTTATTTAGAAACTAGTAGCCCATTTGCAGGAAGAATCCTGCAAGCGGCCGCTGCGGCTGCGTGCACTACCGCTGTTGCTGCCGCCGCCTCTGTGGCCGCTGCGCCTGCACCCGCGCTCCACTGCCGCCCACCCCACTCCGCCCCACCCGGGCTTTCCCTCTGGCAGCCACCTTGCTTTCCGTTTTTCCTCCCTCTTCCTTCTAAGTTGTCTTCAGTCTTCACTCCTCCCTCCCTCAGTGTATGCAAATTAACCGCCATCTTTGTTGGGAAATTTGCATACTCACCCTGATTGGCTGGTGGGCGTGGCTTTGGCTGCTGGGCGTAGCGAAGGTGCGGTCAATTTGCATATTACTATTTTATTAGGTAGGACTAGAGGCCCAGTGCATGATTGAATCATGCACGTGTAGGGTCCCCTACACGCTTTCGCTTTCGATCCGCTGGTGCACCAGGCCTTTCAGAAGCCTCCGGCACAGCTGCCTGAGCGGACAGGCACCCAGCTCCCCCGCTTTTGATGGTCCGTGGTGGGACGTGAGCTCGCTGTCCCAGAGGCCCCTTCTGTGCCGCAGCACAGCCATGATGCAGACGCTGAACTCGAGCCGCCACTGGAGATGCGAGCTCAGCATCCCACCGGCCCAATCAGCCACCCCGGCTACCCTGAGTCCCGCCCCCCGCGCCTCCTGGCCAATCGCAGGCATAGCGAAGGTACGGTCAATTTGCATATTTGTCTATTATTAGATAGTATAGAAAAACAGTTCTCCTTCTCCTCCTCCTCCTCCTCCTTTCCCCCCTCCTCCTCTCCAATAAGAGGAAGTTCACTTAGCAAGTCACGGAAGTAGAAGCGGTGAGCCCCCAGCTCTGGAAGAAGAGGGCTCAGGAAACATTTACAGCAAAGGAAGGGCCTGGAGCTTCGGAGGGAGGGAGGGAGACGGGCTGAGCGGGGGCAGGAGAGGCGCGGGCGGGCTCCGTGGAGGGAGCAGCCGCGGTTCTTTGTGAGAATCCACATTACTTTTGACCCCGTGTGACATTACACCAGCATTTTTTCTAGTTGATTATACTCTTCCCTGCAAGGTCAAGATACACTTTACATCAACAAAAGCCAAATGGCTTGTTTTTTTGAGTCCCAAGACAACGTGATTTGAAAGTAATACTTTGCAGCTGTCGTAGCGTGTGGTCTCAGAACACTTCGGAAATAAACCCGCACACGGCGGCCTGGGGCGCAGGCCGTGCCCCGGCGGCGTTCCCTGGAGACTCGGGGCCACGGGCCCAGGCAGCGAGTGGTCCGTCCTCGTCGGCGTCTTGCGCTTCAGGAAGGATCGTTTGGAAGAACAGTCCTTCGCTGTGGAAAGGCCTTCTCTGGCTTTCTCATTGGCGGGAGGCATGCCAGTTTCTCTCAGACACTTACACCCATGCTCCACGCCTGGATCACCTTCCAACAGGCATGCATTCAAATGCAGACGGAAACCAGCGGGAGCTTGCTCAGTCCGGCCTGTGCGGGGAAAGCGGCTCACCTGGTTCTGATTTTCCTGATCTCCGCGGAGCAGAGCGAGCAGGCCGCGTGGGCTCCCTGCGCGGGGCGGGCGGCTGGCCCTGGGCCCCCGGGTCACGGGCTTCCTGGGGCTGGAGCAGCCCTCCCCCCGCAGCTGCGCCCACGCGGCGGGGTGGGGAAGCGGCCGGGTTGGAAATGGCTCGGAAAACAGGGTGACCTCGTCTCTTCTCGGGGACCTCCCCCAGGAGGCAGTGGTATTCACAAGGAGAGTGGAAGATGAATGTTCTCTGCGGGATGATATTTTACAAAGAAATAACAATACTGTTATCTGACAGGATCCGTGTGAACGGATCTTACTGATTGTCCTGCTGTGACCTTGGTCCTCCAGCACCAATCCCAACGCGTGTCAGACCGGTTCCTGCGAGGCCGGCGTCCGTTGCGCTTAGAGTAGGTTCAAGTCAGGCAGGAAACGGGCCTGAGTGTGTGTTCTCCCCTTAATTACCAGTAAGAAGTACGTCTCGGGGCATCTGCTGCTTCATTCCTACAACCTGTGCTCAGCACGGATGTAAGCCATAACTGTTAGCCCGGGGGGGCGCCCTTAGAAGCTGATGGAGGGGTCTGTGTCCGTCAGATTCACCATGGCCTCGCTTTCCATTGCCTCCTCCTTCTTCCCTCCTACTCCTTCCCTTCCTCCCTTCCTTCCTTCCTCTCTCCTTCCCTCCCTCCCTCCCTCCTTTCTTCCCTCCCTCCCTCTCTCCTTCCCTTCCTCCCTTCCTTCCTTCCTTCCTCTCTCCTTCCTTCCCTCCCTCCCTCTCTCCTTCCTTCCTTCCCTCCCTCTCTCCTTCCCTCCCTCCCTCTCTCCCTTCTTCATTCCTTCCTCCCACCCTCCCTCCCTCCCGCCCTCCCTGCCTCCTCCCCTTCCTCGTTTATTTATTAATTCATGAATATTTTCAGGCCCCTGCAATGTCGCAGGCCCTGAGGCTGTGGCTGTGAGCATGGCGGATAGAGTTCCTACTCTAATGTACTTCATAGTTGGGTGGGAAGACCGACATTAAGTAAATAACTGTGTAAATAATTGTTGTTGCAAGTATAATGATGATTCCTATCAGAGACCCCAAATAATTTCTGATTTTATTTTCTTAAAATTTTTTTCTGATTCTAAAACCTTATAGACAACTTATAAAATGTAGGACTATGGCAAGGGGAAAAAAATAACCTAAAATAACCCACTAACAGTGTAACTGTTGTTAACATCTGATCGATTTCCTTCCCTTTGTTTCTCCTGTACATACGTGTGTGTGTGCACGTGTGCCCACATGTGTGTGCATTGGGATCATATATATTCAACTTGCTCTTTCTTTTAGGGGCCTGTTTGCCTTTGGCTACAGGCCTGTCTTCGTCTTCCTCAGAGCGCGTGCTCTCCTCTCTCCTCGCTCCTCGTCCATATCTCAGGTTGTTAAAAGGCAACACTGATCGTATTGAATGCAATGATTATCTAAATGCCTAACCCTTTATAGATGTAAACTTCTCAAACAACGTCAAAAAATTAAAGAATGAAAGAAATCACATATTTAATTATCTCCTTATTTATTGATTTTCTAATTGTCTCGTTAGACAGTGTATTGAATTCAGAGACCAAATCTAATCGGGAGGAAGCGCTTCTCTGTAACGGGAGCGCGCCTCGTGGTCTCTGATCCCCGCGGTGTCCGCGCCGCAGCTGGGCCCCTGAGTGACAGCACGGGGAGCGGCGTGTGGTGCCCAGGCCGCCCGGAGGCAGTGCTGCGCGGCTGTCCTTTAGGAACCCTGTGGGGACCTCGAAGGGCTACGCGGCCTCAGGGTCTCAGGTGTGAGACGTGGACGGTGAACGAAATCCTTCTTTTCCAGAAGTGTTTCCTCTGTCCGTCCCCGACAGGTCCTGTCATGGAACCAGGCGGCGGGAGGGAGCGCGCCGGCCACTCCGCTGGCTCCCTGGGGCCTGAGGGACAGGGACGCGCCTGCGGGCGGAGGCCTGACGGGGCGGCTGACTGCAGGGGAGCGGGCACGGAACGCGTGTGGCGCTCACGCGGCCCTCCCGCCCGGCCAGCAACATCAGCCCTGGCATCGTCAGGACCGCCGCAGGGTCCTTAGGGTCCAGGGCCGCTCGGAGCTGCCTCTGCCTTGTTCCCTGCAATTAGGCTTCCTCTCCCACTAACGGCCCGAGCCATGTCGGGCTAACAGGAGAGCGCTCTCCGCTTGGCACGTTAACAGTGGACACGAGGCCTTCAGAGGGGTCCCTCCGCTGTTCCTGAGGCCGGAGGGCATTAGCGCACTTCTAATCTCCCTTTCCTCACACTGTTACCCTCTTCGCCCCGCAGATTCTTTGATCCCCTCCATCTGACGGTCATTACCTTTTGCCCTAAGCCAACAGCTGAGGTCCTTGGTTTTACTCTAAACTCCGTGAGCAGCTCGTCACTTACCCGTTTCTGCTCCCCGTCACCCCGCGGCGGGCTCCCCGTGGTCCCCGTTCTCTGTGCTAACGGCCAGGTCCCGGGTGCGGACCCTCCGTCTGTGGGAGGAGAGGCTAGCGGGCGCCTTCGTGCTCTGGTCCAGCGGTCGCCAGCCGTTCGGCCTCACGGACCACCGGTGGGCGTCCGCTGCTCCGGACGCTGCTAGACGTGCTGTCCCCGTCCCGCCGTCTAAGCACGCCCAGGTCCCTGAGGATGTACAGCGGCACAGGACACGGCAGGTGGAGGGAGACGGCCACGCCTCGGGCCCTGGGACGCAGTGCGTGGGGCTCCCCCGAGCTTCCTGTTTGCCTCGTCCGTCTGGGACCGGGTGCCAGAGGAAACCCAGATGCCAGCGGGCACAGACGGAAGAAAGCCTCGGAGAAAGCCAGCGCTTCCAGCCACAGGACCACAATGGGAGCCGCCCAGCAAGACCGAAACCTGGTGGCAGGGACCGCTGCCTCCAGCGAGGCACAGGGAACGCTGGCCACGCCCACGAGCCCCACGGCGCAGGCGAGTGGGAAGCCCGTGGGAGCCCGCCCCCTCCCCGGGCTCAGGCCAGAGGAGGCCCAGTGAGGAGTCGGGACTCTCACCCCCACCGGTGGTGGCTAGGATCCCTCCCGCTGCTCAGTGAGGCTGTGCAGGAGACCCCCCCCCCCCGCATCCAGGGGGCCTCCCAGAGGCTACTGGGCAGCGTGAACTCACACCCCACCCAGCGATGAGGAGCCCTGCCCCCACCCCTGAGTGTCCACAGAGCCACATGGGGACCCAGCTTTCCCCGCACCTGGAAGTGGTGAGAGAGGGTCAGAGCAGAGGAAAGCTGAGAAAACACACAACAAAAACTCACAGAGTAAGTAAGTTTTGCAAGGTCCAGGACACAGATCAACATAAAAATCAACGGCATTTCTGGTGAACATAGGGAAATTGCAATAAAAAATACAATACTTCTCACAGCTTCTTGGAAAGGAATTAGTGTAAATCTAATAAAACGTGGCCAGGTCCTGAAGCTGAGAGCTACGCAGGACTGATGAGAGGAATCCAAGACCTGAAGTACAGGGAGGCAGGCCGTGTTCGTGGGTTGAAAGCAGGCAATTTTCCCCAAATTGCTGTACAGGTTGAATGCAATTCCCATCAAAACCTCAGCGAGATTTTTGTGGGTGTAGGAAAGGTTATTCTCAAATGTCGGAAGCAAAGGAGCTGAAACAAGTCTGAGTCAGAAGGATAGCGGGGGGAGTCCCTCTCCCCAGTTTGGCGCTGCACCGTCCAGCTGCAGTGTGCGCTCTGTGGCCCGGCGCGGGGACACACGGACCCATGGACGGACCGGGGGACGCAGAGGCAGCCGCCGGGGGCAGCACCTGAGCAGCGACGAGGGTCAAGCAGTTCAGTGGAGGAGGAACAGTCTCCACCATGGGGCTGGGCCCACAGGCAGAGGACACCCTGACCTGCCCTGACCCACTCCAGGGTTAACAAGCACCTCAGATGTGTGGGGGTGCGTGTGACACGTAAAACTGCTCAGCGTCCCGGTGGACACATCGGGGGAGACCTCTGGGGGCCGGGATCTGGGGAAGAGTTCTCAAACCCCGCAGGCCTGGCTCCAAAAAGAAAACCATCGATAAATCTTAAAACTTTTCTCTGCCCAACAGCCCGATGAGGGAGCGGCAGGACGCGCGGTAGGCAGCAATGCAACGCCTGCCGGCCACGCGTTTGGGAAAGCACTCGTGTCTAGCATGCGCAGAGAACTCTGAAAACTCTGCAGTTAAACAGATCTAGTTGTGAGCAGACATTTCATGAAAGGGGATGTGTGGGTGGCCAATGAGCCCGTGAAGAGATGGTCAATACCATGAACCACGAGAGACCGTGAAAACCATGGTGAGATGGCACCGAGTAGCCGCTGGACCCGCTACAGTGACAAGTGGTGACACGCGCGTCCTGGTGTGGACCGGGAGCCGGGGCCCAGGCTCCGAGGGCCGCCGTCTGCGAGACCGTTTGGCGGTCTCATGAGAAAACTGGATGGCCCGGCTGGCACTGCTCAGTGGTTGAGCATCGACCTGTGAACCTGCAGGTCAGGGTTCAATTCCCGGTCAGGGCACGTGCCTGGGTTGTGGGTTCTTTCCCCAGTGTGGGGCGTGCAGGAGGCAGCTGGTCCATTCTCTCTCATCACTGATGTTTCATGTCTCTCTCCCCCTCCCTTCCTCTCTGACATCCATAAAAATGTATATTTTTAAAACTGGACACGCACTGAGGATCAGACTTAGCCGCTGCAGTCCTGAGCATGCCTCCCAGGGAGACGATACCTCTGTCCACACGTACGCGCACCAGAGGCCCCTCTGCGTCCTCGCTGCGGAGGAACTGGCGCAGGGTGGTCCGTCCGGACCTCAGGCCGCTGCCCAGCTCCGCGGGGGCCCCCTGGAGAGCAGCCCTCGGAGGGGCTGTCCTGAAGGGGAGCAGGCCGCCGCGCCCTCGCCTCCTGTGATTCGCTGGCCGGAGCCTCTCCACGCGCAGAGGCACGCGCTGGAAGAACCGGGTGGCGGGGTCCGCTTCGGGAAGGGGGGTGTGGCTGCAAAGGCCTGCGGGGGAGGCGTGTGTGGCCATGGAACGTTCCGGGTCCTGGTTGTAGCGGTGAAGCCAGCTCCACCCGCGGCGAAGGCCCCTGTGCCCACCTCAGTGTCCGGCTTCTCGCGCACCCCGTCCACTAAGATGTGTCGGTCAGGAGAACCCGGGGAGGGCGCCGTTTCTCTCTCCTCAACCCCGCGGTCATTTCAGAGTAACGTGTGCTTTTCCCTGCGGAGCCTCCAGGTGTCCTTGGTGAGAGGGGCCCCACTTGAACACTGCGGCGCCGCCCCCGGCCGCCCACGCGCCTTGCTTCTGCCCCTGGCAGCTTTGTTGTCCTGGTTCTTTGCACGAACAGGTGCTTTCGTGCTGGTTAGTCGTTGTCCTGAAGTTGGGCGCCGGAAACGTCGGAGCCACCGCAGGGTGAACTGGCCTGATGCCGCAGGGGCCCGGCGCCCCAGGGCCCCGCCAGGTCAGACAGGCAGCGCCTCCTCCTGGGGTGTCACCCACACTCCGCGGCGACTCGGTCACGGCTCCGGGGGGCAAAGTGTGTGCCAGATGCCCAAGACGTAAGGATTCTCCTTGCCTGTGTATTTTTATCATTTGATACATTTTTAGAAATTGTTTGGTATATCGACTACAGAGGGAGAAAGAAATGTTATTAAAACTCTTTAACATTTCTGATAAACCGTTAGGCACCGCTAGCAACACCTCTTACAGTCACACCTCTCAGGCGGGCCGAGGCTGGGGGTTCCTGTCCTTCTCCGCACAGAGTCTTGCTCACGGGCAGGAAGACGCGGCGGTGAGCCGTCCCTCGTTGCACGTGCGCACTGTCACCCCTCCTGCGTCCCCGAGAGGGGCGGGCCGTGAACCACCTCCGCACCCGGCAGAAGGAGCAGCTGGTGAAGACTGTCACGTTCTGGACACGCTTCATACCCTGCCTCCTCCCTGGCTCCTCAGCATCCCATGCTGTTCTTACGACACTGAGATCACCCATCGCCCAAGTCTCATTTTTTAAATTAAAATTCACGTGTTGAAGTTACTGAGGACGGTGATCTGCTTGCAGTTGTTTCTAGTTTTTATGTAAAAGCAAGCTGTTTAGGGAAAGTCTTTTTTTAAAAGATTTTTTTAAAATTATAGATTTTTAGCCCTAACTGGTTTGGCTCAGTGGATAGAGCATTGGCCTGCAGACTGAAGGGTCCCGGGTTCGATTCAGGTCAAGGGCATGTACCTTGGTTGCGGACACATCCCCAGTAGGGGGTGTGCAGGAGGCAACTGATAGATGTTTCTCTCTCATCGATGTTTCTAACTCTCTATCCCTCTCTCTTCCTCTCTGTAAAAAAATCAATAAAATATATATTTTTTAAATTATAGATTTTTAGAGAGAGGAAGGGAGCGAGAGAGAAACATCAGTGTGAGAGGGAGCATCTGTCGGCTGCCTCCTGCATGCCCCCTACTGGGGATGAGCCCACAGCCCCGGCATGTGCCCTGACCAGGCATCGAACCACAGCCTTTTGGTGCGTGGGGCGATGCTTCCCCATGGGGCCACACCAGCCATGGCGGGCGGCCTTTCTCTCTGTCTGATGCTTCACTTGTCGCCCACTTGTCTCTGTGCCTCCTGGCTCCTCTCGCGCCGCACCGAGAGCAGGACCGGCAGCGCGGCGGGGCAGGCCGTGGGCGCCTGTGTGCAGGGCTTCCCGACCGCTGCGGAACCGCTTGAATGAGGCTCCTGGTGAGGGAGGAAGCTCGAGGGGTCACAGGCCTGGCGCCGGCACCTGAGGACATGGCCCCGGCATGTGACCACCTGTTTCCACGCCGCCCGGTCCGTCCCACGGCGGCGACGGCGCATCGTTAATAACTGCCGGGTAGCCGTGCTGTCACTCTGCCTTCATGTGGCCGTGCGGAGATTGTCTCGGAAATAGAGAGTTTATCTGAAAACTGTTCTCTTACATTCATGTCAACTTCAAACTTTAAAATTAAATTCCATTTCCAGGGAGCTCTCCGGGGGTGCTTTGTGAATTCATCAACTCTAATTCAATCGCAGTTTTTATTGTTGTTCAGAAGGTGGAATCGCTCTGTGTCCAAAGGTTCCCACCCTGTACTTGGAGAAGGCTGCCGTGCTTTCTGCCTTATCACAGGAAGCAGCATGATTCCGCTTTCGGAAACAACATCACAGCGTTTCTAAGTATTCTGCGGGCCCTCTTTCCCTGGCGGGAGCGCCTTCTCATTCACTGGGGCCCTGCCATCCGCCTTCTCTGGCATCGGGGACGCGTTTGTCTTGCCATTAGCTGTTGACTAGCGCTGGACGCACGGGGGTGCCTCGGAGACCGGAAAAGAGGGTCTCCCCTCAGAGGGCTGACTGGGGGAGGCAGGCACAGTCAACAAGGTGCTCCCCACAGCCGTCAGTGACGGGAACGGAGTGGCTCGGGGAGGCGGTGACTGCTGTGGGTGAGGAAGGTGCTCTAAGGGGCCATTTGTGCTGATGCCCCGAGCACATGAAGGAGCCCGCGAACCCCTGGGCGGGGCCTCTCGGGCTGTGGGGCGGCGACCCCAGGGCGCCCGGAGCAGAGGAGCTGCGTTTGCTGAAGAAGCAGGAGGAAGATGGTGTGGTGGGAGCCTGGTACGCCAGGGCGAGCCGTGGGGACGGGGATGGGGACGGGGATGGGGACGGGGACGGGGATGGGGACGGGGATGGGGACGGGGATGGGGACGGGGACGGGGACGGGGAGCTAGGCAGGCCCAGGCCCTGCGGCCCTTAGTCTGTGACGTCATTCGGAACTGTGTTGTGAGCCGGCGGGACGCCTCTGAGCCCCGTGAGCGGGGTGGCCTGCGCGTGCCGCGGCTGCTGTGCAGAGGCCGAGACCCGGGAGCGGCCGCCACCCCGGGAAGTCCTCTCGCTCGGGCTGCTGTCCCGGTGGGCAGGTCACGGGAGCGCGTGGCGGCTTCCTCGTTTGTGAAATGAGGTGAATGATCCCGTCTGCACAGGGAGGTGCGGGGAGGGCGCTGCAGGGAAACGTGCGGGAAAGGCTTCGCCTGGTTCTGGAGCAAAGCAGTGCGCCTCGCGTCCCAGTGATGGGCGCTGTGAAAGGCGGAAAGCCGCGTCCTGCCTCTGGCGCCGCCCGGGCGCCGCGCACAGGTGGGCGGGAGCTCTGCGGGAAGCGCAGGTCGGCCTGGACCAGAGGAGAGGCGTGGTTCCCGGGAGGGCAGAGCGGGTGCAGGAGGCACCGGGCCGGAGTGGGGCTAGTACACGCCAGTGGCCCTGTGACCCCCCAGTGGCCTCGCGGCGTCTCCCCCGACCCTCAGTCCTGCCATCGGAGTCCTCGCTTTGGGTTAGAACCTTGCTCCCCAAAACTCCTTGAAGATACAAACCCCACACTCAGTGCCCCAAACAGTGATGGCTGTGGTCGCCCCGAGCCTGTCTCGGGACAGAAAGAGCCAGAGGACGCGGCCCTGTGCTGGGGACCTCAGGTCAGCAGGAGGCCGGCCGCATCCCCGGGGGCGGGGCAGGAGTCCGCGTCGGAGGATCCGAGATCGTGGGCAGACACAGGGTGCAGGGAGCCCCTCACAAAGCTAAGGAAATGGCCCGGCCAGCGAGGCTCAGTGGTTGAGCACCTTCGATTCCGGTCAGGGCACAGGCCCGGGTTGCGGGCTCGATCCCCAGTGTGGGTCGTGCAGAAAGCGGCCAATCAATGATTCTCTCCCATCATGGAGTTTTGTCTCCATCCCTCTCCCTCTGCTCTGAAGTCAATTAAAAAATAAAATAAAATAAAAAGCTAAGGAGATGGGAACACACCCTCGAGAAAAGCACCTGCTTCAGGCTGAGCGATTGTGTAACAGACATTGTCTCCCTCCGCTGGGATCAGACAGGGGGCGCTTTCTCCTCTGAGCCTTTGGGGACCGAGGCTCTGTGTACGGTACAATCGGGGTTGTTGGTGTCTCCTGCTCAGAGAAACCCAATTCCTAAAAGTAAGGAGGGTTTCCAGCGTTTAAATAAGAAAGGATTTCCTGGGGAAGGGGAGATAAACTTCGTTACACGTTTTCCCTCAGGAGTTTTTCAGTCATTGCTTCCCCGGCTTAGACATGGCCTCTGCCTGTCTCCCCGGCAGTCGGTTAGCGTTGAAAGGGGCTCGGTCTAGGCCTGAGTATCCGGAACAGAAGCACAGTGGAGGACATTTCAAACAGATGTCACCTCCCCCGGAGCAAGGTCCGTCCGCGTCAGGTTCCTGTCAGCGCTCTGTCCCAGGACGGGGTCATCGGCCGGGAATCTGAGCAGAGCCCCCCCCTGAGCAGCCTCCTGGGACGCAAACCTCTCGGCAGCTGGCGGTTAATGCCGTGTCCTGGGCTCACGCGGAGTTGCTGTGGTCACAGCCTGTCACACGTTGGTGAGTCACAAGCCCAGTCACCATTGCGGTGGAGGACAGAGCTGAGAACCGGGACCCGCAAAGCAGGCCTCGCCCGGCCATGAGGAGGCCACCTTCACCCGCCAGCTGACTTCAGAGCGAGCGTCTCGGACCCCAGTTCCAAAACCGCTGCGTCCCGTCCGCAGACCCTCGAATGTGGGATCAGAGACCGGGAGAGGCCGGCGGGCAGACGGCAGCGGGGAGGAGTCGGCCGCCCACCGCCTTCCCGGGGGACAGAACGCAGAGTGCGGAGCCGCGAGTCACGGCACCGGCACCGGGGCCACGGGGAGGCGGGAGTCACCCGCACGCGGAAGCAGCGGGGACAGCTCTGGGCTAGGACCGCGCTGTAGGCGCCGTGACTGCAGGCGGCACCGTCGCTCTGACCGCAGGGCCCTCATCGTAGGAGATGGAGAACGGTCACTCGTACTAGAACCAATGAAATCACATCTGTGAGCAGGGCCCTGGCACAATCAAACTGCAAAGCGATTGCTGGGCTTCCACTCCTTTTCCTTTGGATTCGCTGTTGAATCATTGACGGGTCAGGGCTCCTCGCTGAGACTCAGTTTCCTCCGAACCTGGGAGAAGAGTTGTGCTTTATTTGCGTGTTTCTTACCCGAGAAAGCGTGTCCCTGCCGTCTCCGCCTTCTGGACCCAGGTCAGAGGTGGGCGTGTCCTCACCACATGGCTGACCGAGGACAGACGGCGGCGGCCCGGGCCTCCAGGAGCGGGGGCCGCCACTCATGTGCTTATTCCACATTACGGATCGGAGGACAGACGGCGGGCCCGGGCCTCCAGGAGAGGGGGCCACCACTCATGCGCTTATTTCAGGAGCAGGAGCTGCTGCGCAGAATTAATCTCAGCATTTTCTCTGAAAGGCGAGGCTGTGCCTGCAACCTGGAGCATCGGCTGTCGGAGATTTGCACTCGTAGGATCCCATTGCCCGATTGTGCCAGAATGAGTTGTTTTGTGTGTTAGTCTCTCACACCGAGGGGTTCTAATTAAGTGCCAAATGCAATGAAATTAATAAATGGCACCAATTTTCAGGCGTTAAAATGGGCTTTGGGAGAAGGCAGTGTGGGCTCAGATTGATTATTATTCTAATCTCTTAAGTTGTGAATCAATATTATGTGGCATTAAAACTCAATTAAATAAAAAATAAATGAAGAGGCAAGCGGAGAGGACATTCGTCTCTCGGTTGGTTCGACCTCTCAGGAATGACTTAAAATCTGTCCAGTGCTCAGATTGTAATTGTCCTTATTGCTCGCTAGATTCCAAAATAATCGCCCATATAATTAGCATCCGTTAATGAGAGATATTAAAGTACCCTGCTCACAAATACACCACTGTTATAAATTGTTCAAATCGAGTTGCAAACTTCAGGTTTTATGTAACCTTTGCAGATGAATGCAGACTATAAGTGAATTAATGTATGTGATTCTGTACCAGAAATGTTATTAAGCCAAAAACTGTTTGACCCAGCATTTCCCATCCATCCCGTGACAGAAGGTGGACCAAGTGGCACCTCCCTGGTGGCACCCGCCGGAACTGAGCGGAGGCCAGGCAGCCCCGGCCTCGCACCCCGGGTCGCAGGCGGCCTACGGAAGAGCCTGTGTCCCCACAGGCAGCAGAGCAGGACAGAGCGGGACCCCAGCGGGCCGGCAGGATGCAGGAACCACAGTAGCTCTGAACAATGACGTGTCGTCAGAACGACAGCCCGCACACGTAGGCTAAAGCCTGTCCAGCTGCTGCGGGGATAAAATCTTCAAACAGGAGCGGGGTCTCCACACAGTCTCCCCGATGCGCCGGAGGCCACGGAGCACGGTCCCCGGGCCTGGAGCCGGGGCGCCCGCGGGCACGAGGAAGCAGAGGTTGGACATACTTGACACGGACTTAACGCAGCCGTCACAAAAGCCCTTCCGCAGCAATCACTCATTCTTCTTTAAACAAACGAAGAAATGGAAAACCTCAGCAAAGAAAAAAGTAAAAAGAAGGAAATGAAAACTAGTGAACTGCAGGGTATTATCAGGGAAGTCAGCGGGACGGCCGAGCGCAGGCGCAGATGCGATGGCAGGAGAGCGTCCGTGGCAGAGGGCAGGCCGATGGAGTCTGCGCACCCTGAGCAGCCGCGGCGACGAGACCTGAAACCAGAAGAGCCTCGGGGGCCTGTGAGACGAGAACCGAGATCGGCCGTCCACGACACGGGCTTCCTGCGAGGAGGGGGCGGGGGTCTGAGAAAGAAACGTTGGTTGAAAACCCCCCAGAAATGTTGGTTGGAAAAACCCACAAACCTGGAGATTCAAGAAGCTGAATATGGAAAAAATTAAATTAAAAATAAGTAAATAAATAATTTTTTTTAAAGCTGAGTAAATCCCAAATAAAGTCAAAGAAATCTATTCTGAGACAGACAGGTTATAATGAAACTTAAGAAATGTAAAGAAAAATAAAAATATTCAAACTGAGAAACAAGAACTCAGATTCTGCTTCCGTGTCTGCGGCTGGCAGAAGTGTGACTCGGGGGTGACGGGGAACGCTTGGACCAAGGACAGCCAGGCCCGGAGCTGGTAGCGCCCGCAGAGGGAAGGAGGGGCGGGAGTTTGCAGCTACAGACAGGAAAGCGGGGCAGAGACGTGATCGAGTGCGGCTGCCATAGGCCGTCCTCCGCGTCCGTTTCTTAAGTTACGTTTGCACGGTGAGGAATAAAGGGAGGCCACCTCCCAAGTGGCACTGGCCGTACAAAGAGGGAGGGAACACGACATTGTACCGAAGTGGGGGAGGGAGAGGGTCCCAGCATGTGTGTAGAAGCGGTAGAAAGTTACTACGTGCGGGCCGTGGAAAGTTCTAGGTGCATATTGTAACAGTTAACGCAGCCACTAAGAAAACTGTACACAACGAGAAACTAAAAGCACTATCAAAATCAAGATGGGGCCCTACACCCCCGTCAGCTGACCCCCAGGAACTGAGGGGTACAAGACAAGAGAGCGGAGGAGCAAGGGGCCTGGTGCTCACCGCGCACGGCTCGGCGCTGCCCCTCCAGGAGGGCACAGGCCGGCACGTGGCTCCCTGGTGTTTAACACGGTGTCCGCCAGCACCATGAGGCGAGGAAACAGGGCGGCGGTGGGGAAGGAAGAATAAGACTGTTCCTACCTTCAGATGGCCTTATTGTGAGCACACAGCATCCAGACACTTACCAAAAAGCCATAGGTTAGTTAGTGACTCGGCAAGATTGCAGGATACAAAATCAACACACAGAGGCCAGTCACACGTCTGCATAGCAACAGGCATGAGGAGGCCAGAGTGGAAACACAGTACTGCTTCCAGCTGCTCTAAGTCCATCTATTGGGTTAACTCAATTTGCATCAGAAAACCAGTCATTTTTTTTGTAGATATCGACAGCCTCATTCTAAAATGTATATGGCATGGCAAAGGTCCTAGAATAACTGTTCTTGGAAAAGAATAATGAAATGGAAGACTCGCTCTCTCCATTACTAAGGATTGCTCTGTAAGGCAGTAATGGTGGGCGTTGGCAGCTGACCCAGGACTAGACCACATGAATATGTCCAGCTGGTTTCTGACAAAGGTGCAAGGGATTCGGTGAAGGGGAGACGGACTTTACGGTAATTGTGGCCGAGCAGTTGGCCCTTCAGAGAGAGGGAGAGAACTTTGACCTGAACCTGGTACTTTACTTTTAAAAATGAATTTGAAATGTAGTATGCATTTGAATGCACAATGTGAACGTTTAAAACTGTTAGAAAAATCCGAGAATATCTTTGGCATAAGAGTAGGAGAGGGCCCTAGCCAGTTTGGCTCGGTGCATAGAGCGTCAGCCTGTGGACTGAAGGGTCCCGGGTTCGATTCCCGGTCAAGGCACATGCCTGGGTTGCGGGCTCAATCCCCAGTAGGGGGCGTGCAGGAGGCAGCCGAGTTCTCTCTCATCATTGATGTTTCAATCTCCTCTCTCCCTCTCCCTTCCTCTCTAAAATCAGTTAAAATAAAGTAAGAGTAGGGGAGGAGTTCTTAAACTTGAGGATACCAAAAATATGACCCATGAAACAGAAAGATAAACGTGGCCTCTTCGCAATTAAAGAACGTTTACAAATGGCCGTGAAGAGACAAATTGCAGCGCAGACAGGGAGAAAATGTTTGCAGAGCACAGGTGTGCCGAAGGGCTGGACTGCGCTAGGGCAGCGGTCGCCGACCTAGCGGACCTCGCAGACCACCGCTGGCGTCCGCTGCGCGGGGGTGGATAGAAGAGGGACACGACTCTCAGAAACCAGCAGGAGGAAACTGCTGTCAGAAAAGATGCGCGAGGCACGCGCAGGCGCCTCAGCCAAGAGAGTGTGCCAATGGAAAAATGTAAAGGGGGCGGCTGTAGCACTCTCAGCAATAAAGTAAGTTTTAAAGAGGGAGAATGCGCAAATGGCACGCTGCGCATGGGAAGGTGTTCAGCACCGCTCCCCGTTAGGGAGATGCCAGTTAAAGCCACAATGAGGTGTCCCCCAAACCCTCAGAAGGGTAAGACAAAGGAGAGAGACAGCACCCCGTGCTGGCGAGGCCGCCCGGCAGCTGGGCCGTGCGGACATCGCCGGGGGCCTGTGACCGGCGCAGCCCCTGGAGAGCAGGCGGGTTCTGCCGAAACCGAAATGCACCTGCGTGGGCTCAGCACCGCGCCTGGGGCCTGCCCCAGGGACACGGCAGCTTCATTTGCAGCCGCCCCAAACTGGAGAAAAGCCCACCCCCCTGCAGTAGATGAATGGAAAAAACTGCCACCTGCGCACCAGGACGTCCTGCTCGGTAACAGAGAGTGACGGGCTGTGGACACGCACAGCGCGGACGGGCCGCCGGGAACCAGGCTGAGCAGGGAAGGCCGGTCTCCGATGGCCGCGGATGGGGAATCCCATCATGTGACCTTCTCTGAGCCGCGATGCCAGGAGCCAGGGCTGGGGTGGGGCCGGGATGGTCTGGCTGGGAAGAGGTGGCTGGAGGGGCTCTGTGATGGGTCAGTTCCGTACCGTGGCTGTGGTGGTAGTGACACAGGGCAACACGCAATGGAATTGGAAGGACCCGCGTTGACACATGTGCACACAGGTGCCTCCCCCTGGGAAAGCGCCCGAGCTCCGTGGAGCGTGCCAGGCCCGTCTCCCGGCTTTGACCTTGTCCGGTGGTGGTTCCGCCAGGGTCAGCCTCCGGGAGGCCGGGTGGGGTGCACGGGGCTTCCAGTCCGTTCTCTACAACTTCTCGTGAATCTGTAATTCTCTCAAAACCAGAGTTTATTAAAAATTATCAAAAATGCCTGCATGTGCAGAAATCAAGTGCTGATGAGGCTTTCACTGTGCACGCGTCTGACCTTCGGAAAGAGGGCCTTGGAATGGTGGGCGACACTCCGCCGGCCGTCCTGTGACACACGACCTCCGTGGTCTGTTCTCTAACCCGTCCCACCTACAGTGGGAGGACCAGGAGGTGCACCACTCTCCCGGGGGGGGGGGGGGAGGCAGAGGAGAGGGGGAGCTGGCGGGCACGGTCATGGCACCGGGACCCGCACAGGCGGCAGGTGCGGCAGGACTGTCTGCGTCCTCCTGGGCAGTGTCCGCCCCGAGCTCCTCAGAGTCCCTGGCAGTAAAGCTGGCTGAGGGTCTGCAGGGAAAGAAGGCTCTGACTTGGTGGGCCCCGTGGGAGAAGGGGCGGCGGGAGGCCACAGCCTGTGCCTCTGCCCGTCAGAGAGGCAGGGCCCCGGGACAGAGCGATGGCTGAGCTGCCTGTGCCCTGGGAAGCCGCCCCCGATGGAGGGGTGCCCACAGCTTTCATCACCCAGGGCCACCTGGCCGCCGACGCACTGCAGGGCCACCCCAGGTTCACCCGGCCTTCGTTTTTGTCTGTGCGCCCCTCGAGAATCGGGGCTCCATGCAGCATCACAGGGCAGCTCATGTAGGGCCGTCCTGTTGCCCAGCACCCGCAGCCCGGTGCCCAGACCCGGGCGCTGGTTCCGGTCCGCGGAGACGGGCATCGAGTTCAGCAGTGGCACCCCCTGCCCCGCGGGCGCACCGTGGGCCCGGCTCGCACCCCCTCCTGGTGTTTGGTCCTCCGCTCCGGGAAGTACGATTTCCCGGTGGACAGACCCGGCCGCGTGCCTCCTGCTGGTGCACGCCTTCCCCTGGAAACGGCTTGACCAGCGCTCAGCTCCGCGTGGCTCTGTGGGCGCAGGAGGAAGCAACGTGGCGTTCGGTTTCACACGTGGGAGACACGGCGAGGAGAGGTCCCTGCAAGGCCGGGCCTCGGCCTGCGCCAGGGGGGAAGCCGGGTCCGAGCGGTTCTGCTCTCTGACCTGCTCAGGCAATGGGAAGGCCCTGGTCACGGTCTCGCTCTGCTCCCAGCGGGCAGCACACCGAGTCCCCGAGGAGAGAATAGGAAGGAGACACAGGAGTGCGTTCCCTTCATCCTGAGGCGTGGACGTCGGTCATCGATGCCGTGGAATCAGGCTTCTCGGAGAAGCTAGGCCCAGCGTTTGCGTCTGACACGTGAGCGTCGGAAAGGCAGACGTTGCTGAAAGGGAGGCCCTCAGGGCGCCAGCTTCCTGGTGACTGAACGGACCGGGAGGGGGCAGGGCCCTGCGTGTCTTCACTCACACGCGAGGAGCCGGGCCCGCGATCCGTGAGGGAACTGGCTGTTGGGCTGACCTACGACAGTAACTTCCGCGTGAAGCCAGGGTTTCACACACGTGCTCTCTCATCCGTGACGTTTGCAGACGGGACAGGGCCGTGGGTGCAGAGGGGAAACCGTGTGAGGTGGTCCTTCCGTCGCCCCCTGGCCGCGGTGTCTCAGCGGAATCTGTGCCCCGGGGGCCGAGAGGCGAGGTCCCCAGACTGTTCTAACCTGCGAGGGTGCTGGTGTGGGCGTGAGGCGAGCGGGGTTAGAATAGACGCCGGCACCGGGACGCAGGCTGGGGCCCTGGCCCTGGGGCTGCTGCCGTCCTGGGGGTGGTTCAGGCACAGGCCCATTGGCGTCGGGGGGAGAGCAGGGAGGAGGCGCACCTGCCCGAGAGCCTGGCCCGGGGGCAGCGTGTCCCCACCGACGGCCCCTGACAGGACCGCTGTCCCATGGCCACCCCGACCTGCCCCCGGGGTCCGAATACTGTTTCTGGCTGCTTCCCAGGTGTCAGTGTGTTTAGGGGCAGAAGATGGGTGCTGGTGGCAGCCCGAAGCCCATGAGTGCTCCCTGCGGTGACCTCAGCCGGGACTTCCCTCTGAGCCCCGCCCTGTCCCTGCAAATGGGCTGGGGAGGCCTTGGAGGAGACAGACGGCCGGGCGTGAAGCCACTACCCTTGGCGGTGGGTCAGTTTTCTGGTTCAAGTTCAGTTAGGGAAGAGCTCGCTGGGCATCTGACAGCTGCAGGGAAACGCCCTGGTCTCAGCAGGGAGGTGAAAGGGTACGGGGGATAAGGGGCAGACGCAGACCCAGGGCTTGGCCATGACCTTGAATGAAGGTGGCCTTGACCTTGTGTGAGGCAGGCAGGGCCACGAGGCTCTGTGGGTTGAGTGGCCCTGACATCGGAAGGTGAGTTGGGTTTTGACAAATTCCACACTTGAAACCAGAAGCTTTCTGGTCCTCACAGAAGAGGCTGTGGTGGAGGGTCCCTGGAAAGAGCGTCAGGCTGTGGGTAACATGTTGTTTGAAGAACTTCAGTCCATCCTTGCTGCTCTTTTCTCTCTACTTTTTAACAAGAACCATGTGGAGAGTCAGGCGCCCCAACACGGAGCGGCCGGCCACCCTGAGGGGATGCAAAGCCGAGGCTGACCCCACTGCCTGGAGCTGAGGCCGCGGGAGAGG
Source organism: Cnephaeus nilssonii (assembly GCF_951640355.1). Taxonomy (NCBI): domain Eukaryota; kingdom Metazoa; phylum Chordata; class Mammalia; order Chiroptera; family Vespertilionidae; genus Cnephaeus; species Cnephaeus nilssonii. The sequence goes on along the minus strand of NC_137076.1, from coordinate 107,543,917 downwards.
AGGTCCCTGAGCGAGCCGTCCTGAGTGAGCACTGGTTGGAGCCACGGGTGCTGCTGTGCTAAAGTGTCCACAGTGATGGCCGTCGGGTCAGCTGTACTGAGCAGCCGATTCCGCACTGAAACATGCTCACCTCCCAGAGCGGTGCCCCTGGGGGAAATGAGCTGTACAGGCACCAGGATCTTGGGGTACAGGGGGCCCTATGAGCAGCCCTCGGGGGAATGGAGAGCTGGCTTAGGGCCCGAGGGCACCGCCCCCTGGGCCTGCGGGCGGCTGGGGCCTGATGCCCGTAGCGAGGAGGTCTCAGGACCCGACTCGGCGCTGCTGGAGAGCCTGTCAGCCTGGTGCAGACCAGTCGGAAGAACCCTCCACGGCTCCTCGCCAATGCCACGCCGCACAATTGGCAGCAGCTTCCGGTCCTGTGACTGGATCCCGGGACGTGCTTATGAAAATTCATTAACTCTGATCAGCACGAAGAGCAAAGCTAATGCGTTTGGATATTAAGATCGATGGTATATGCAAACAATGTGATGAGGAGCCATGACTCAACTATCGGCATCTCTCGCTTATGGGGAATTAATGTTTGTAACCTTGCGGCACGTTTTGAAGCCCAAGTGTCGCCCTCTACCTGTCTTTAAGGGAATAATTGAATTCTCTGTTAGTATTTTGTTAGGAAGAGTATTGTTATTTGCTTTATTCCATGCAGTGCAGTTGTTTTTTATTTTATTCTTTGTCATTAAGTCATTTCCAAGATTACAATTCAGATTTCTGAACATCTAAACCTGTAATGCTTCAAAACCTTGAACAACCTCAGACAGCCCTGGCCGGGTGGCTTGGTCAGTTGGAGAGTCATCCCTGTGCACCAGCAGGTTGCAGGTTCCATTCCCAGTCAGGGCACAGTCCTAGGTTGCAGGCTTCATCCCCAGTTGGGGTGCGTGCAGGAGGCAAATAATCGATGTTTCTCTCTTCTCTTCTCTTCTCTTCTCTTCTCTTCTCTTCTCTTCTCTTCTCTTTTTTCTTCTCTCTCTCTCTCTCTCTCTCTCTCTCTCTCTCTCCCCTCTCTCTCCCTTCCTCTCTCTAAAAATCAATCAGCATATCCCTGATGAGGATTTTTTAAATGTGGACAGTGGGGACACCGGACTGGGTTCTGTGGGGCAGCCGGGAGCCGGGGAAGCCCCCCTCGATGTGATGCAGCAGGTTTCAGCCGCGACCTCCGTGCCCGCCGACCGCTGGGCCCCACGTTTCTAGTCCATGTCCTACCATCTGGCCCCGCACCCAGTGCCCTCCAGCTAAGCGCCTCTCCGCTGTGGAGGCCGTCGGGGTGTAAATCACCCGAGAAGGCTCTTGCTCGCCTCCTTTGCTAGATGTATTGGGAAGAAGCGCCATTTATTACTTGCTAATCAAACTGTAATTGCCTGTCGCCGTGATAAATAGATGGCGGGGAAGGTGGGTCTGAGTGACACTCCAGGGAAAGTGCCTCTCAGCCTTTACCGGGACGACGTGCCGTGACAGACAAGGAAGCGAGCGGCCGGGAGGGAGGCGACCATGTTTCCCTCCGCGGAAGGGAATGGATCTGGGGGATTTCACTGGCATCGTAAACAGGCCCTGGGAAAGGCCGCCCGCCGACGGTTTGCGGGCAGAGAGGGGCGCGCTGCCTTCCCTGGGAGAGCAGCCTGGTTGCCATGTTGATTTAATCAGGGCTCTGTGTGTTTGCGTCTGTGATCTAACGTGTAATCAGAGTCCCTGAATAGGAAACGGTCTCCTTCCGCTGCTCTGCATTCCGGAGAGGAAACGCGACGCTGGGTTTGCCATTAGCGCTGCCGTCAGCTGTCAGCGCCGGGCCCGCGCCCTCTGCATCACCGCGGGCGCTCGGCGGGCGGGGCTACCCGCCGTCCTTCTCTTTGCGGGGCAGCGCGGAAACATGAGCCCTCAAGAAGAAAGCACGAGACCGGGGCCTTCTTCACCCACCGCCCCTTGGCGCTGCCTCGGTGCCCTCTCTGTTCAGGAGCTCAGCCAGACGCCGCACTGCATGCAGCCACCGTGTCTGCACTCCTCCCGTCCGCGCCTCCTCACACTCCTGTTCTCTGTGACCTTGTCAGCTCGGGGGTGAGGGGGCAGAGTGTGGTCAGGTATTCTGCAGAATGCCCTTCACCGTGGGTCTTGCTGGTGTTTTTCTCGTGGGCATGCTTACTGTTTTTAGAGAGAGGGGAAGGGGGGGGCGGGAAACATCAGTAGGTTGCCTTCCCATATGCGGCCCCACTGGGGAGCAAACCCATAACCCAGGTATGTGCCCTGACCAGGAATTGAACCAGCAACGTTTCGATGCACAGGGCAATGCTCCAACCAACTGAGCCACCTCAGCCAGGGCCTGGGGACATGTTTGATTGCCACCGCTGGGTGGAGGGGTGCGACTGGCATGTTGTGGGTGAAGGCCAGGGATGCTGCTCACCGTCCTACAGTGCACAAGCAGCCTGCACAGCAAGAGCTCTCAGACCCAACCCACAGTGCCAGGGCCGAGAACCGCGTCTGGGACCCTTTCCCTAGCCGGACACGTGTCGTCTGTTTGTTTTGGTCTGAAAGACGTTAGGTCACCCCAGAAAAGTTCTGTGGCCATAGGTCAGTGGTCGGCAAACTCATTAGTCAACAGAGCCAAATATCAACAGTACAATGATTAAAATTTCTTTTGAGAGCCGAAAACCGACTTCTGTGCATGGGCCACGAAGTTTCAGTCACACTGTACGTGCGCGCCCGCACGTGGCATTTTGTGGAAGAGCCACACTCAAGGGGCCAAAGAGCCGCATGTGGCTCGCGAGCCGCAGTTTGCCGACCACTGTCCTAGGTCAACCTAAAAGTGAACTTTCTAGGATGTTCTAGAAGGACTACTAGAGCAGTGGTTTCCATTCAGCCTGTTTGAGTCTGAAGACCTTCTTTGATGAACAAAACTTTCCAGGAGACCCATGTAACTTTGACCTCTTCCTGTTCGGTAACGGAGAAAGTGCTAATAGGGCTGTGGTGCGGGCCCACACGGACACGCTCCCGTGAATGCGGACTCAGTAAGGAGTTCAACCTCCATGTGCTTAGTCACGGCATTTGGAAAACAAGAGTGCGGATGTGTCTGTGTGAGACCGTTTCTGTTCAGTCTTCGGAGAACGCTTGGGTGCAAATGGGATGGACAGTCCCTGTAAGGAAATCCGTCCTCACAGGGACGTGGCCCACAGTTCGGGAACGTGGCCAATGGGGATTCCTTTGGGACAGAGGTGACCTGCAGAATACTGACCCCTGGAGCTAACTAAGGTTCGTCTAGGCGAGAGGAAGGGATATCTCAGCCCCCTGTCCTCTCCCCCCCCCCCGACACGCACACGCGCACATGCACACACACACACACACACACACACACACACACACACACATACACTGACTGCTCAGTGAGCGTCTGCGAGCCGGTGGTGGCTCGGCCTCGTCTTCGTGCCTGACCGAGGACTCTCCGTGAGGCAGCAGGCCTCTCCCAGCCGCAGGAGAGCGGGGCTCTGGACCGCAGCCAGTGGGCAGACCGGCTGCTGCCAAGACTCTGAGTCTCCGGGAGCGTCTTTGTCCACGCTGTCAAAGAGCAGATTGTGGAAGGACGGGAGGTAGGACGTGGAGGGCGGTGGAGATGTGAGGAGGAGAGTCGGGCGGGAGGAGGACTGGTGCGGCGAGGAGCCGTCAGAGGATTCAGTGTCCTGGCAGCGGGTCTGAGGGGACGCGGTGACAAATGGCCTTTTTCTCTGGGAAGGAAGCCGATGGCCCGCGCGCGATGTGGCCTGGGTTCCAGATCTTAGATCCTCTTTCCTGCTCACTGAGGGGAGGTCACATTCTCTCCAGGAAACCAGCTGGAGCAACCAGATCAAGAGGCGGCAATTGGAAGAGCCTCAGGCGCAGGTGGAGGGTGGAGGGGGACGAGCGGGCATAGTCAGCTGTGGGGCAGCTGTGCCCTCCCAGGCTCTGGGCCTGAAGCCTGGGCTTTGGCTGCCAAGCTCGAGGCCTTTAATGGCTGCATTAGTCTATGCATTCCACCCTCAGGCTCGGGGTCCGCCCTCAGGCTCGGGGTCTGCCCTCAGGCACGGGGTCCGCCCTCAGGCACGGGGTCCGCCCTCAGGCTCGGGGTCCGCCCTCAGGCTCCGGTCCCGGAGAGCTGAGAATGGCGCTCACTTGGAGCATCTCGTTCTCGCTCCACGTCCTCTACTTGGGCATCTCCTGTGACGAACTCCTCCGAAGTCAGCGGCTTCAAACAGCACCGCTTGTCATTTCTCAGGGGCCTGTGGTTCGGCAGGTGGTTCTGCTGATGTGGGCTCACGTGGGCACCCGTGCCCGCGGACCGCAGGCTGACCGGAGGCGGCTGGTGCAGGAGGGCCTCAGTGGGAACCGCGTCTCCTCACCCCGTGCCCACGTGCCGTCACAAGGCTCCCGTGGGCCTGTGTCCCCGCGGCGGGCCCGGGACAGGCCGCAGAATCCACAGCTGCTGCTGTGCTCGCTGCCACGGGCCCTGGGAGGCGAGTCCGGCCTTGCGGAGCCCGAGGGGAGGCCTGGGCCCCGGAACGCGGGCGGGAGCCGGTGCGGAGCCAGCACGGGCAGTGCCCTGAGCGGAGTGCGGGGGACGCCTCTCCTGCGGTTCCCTCTCTGCGGGGCCTGCTGCTCTGCAGCCAGACCCCTGGCGTCCTCTGGGCACTTTGTGGCTGAGCCCCGCCCCGGCACGCTGACTGGTGCTCTCAGTGGGTGGTTTTCCTGTCTCGTGGTCACTGTCACCTACATGAGGGCATAGACGCCCGGGAATGCAAGCACCAGCGCTCACCCGTGCGGAGGCGCTGAATAAGCCGCGTGGAGGTTTAAGGAAACGCAGAGTGAGTCCCCGTGGAGGAAACGCCGGCAGTGTTATGTTTGCCATGGCATGACCAGGAGAGAGCACCTGGCAGCCCTGACGACACGGAGCTCCGGTGGGCGCCGGTGCAGGTGCGGGACTGTGGACTCCCGGTGTAGGTGCGGGACGGTGAGCGCCCGGTGTAGGTGTGGGACGGTGGGCGCCCGGTGTAGGTGTGGGACAGTGGGCACCCGGTGTAGGTGTGGGACAGTGGGCACCCGGTGTAGGTGTGGGACAGTGGGCGCCCGGTGTAGGTGCGGGACGGTGAGCGCCCGGTGTAGGTGTGGGACAGTGGGCGCCGGTGTAGGTGCGGGACGGTGGGCGCCGGTGTAGGTGTGGGACGGTGGGCGCCGGTGTAGGTGCGGGACAGTGGGCGCCGGTGTAGGTGCGGGACAGTGGGCGCCGGTGTAGGTGCGGGACAGTGGGCGCCCGGTGTAGGTGCGGGGCGGTGAGCGCCCGGTGTAGGTGTGGGACGGTGGGCGCCGGTGTAGGTGTGGGACAGTGGGCGCCCGGTGTAGGTGTGGGACGGTGGGCACCGGTGTAGGTGCGGGGCGGTGAGCGCCCGGTGTAGGTGCGGGACAGTGGGCGCCGGTGTAGGTGCGGGACGGTGGGCACCGGTGTAGGTGCGGGGCGGTGAGCGCCTGGTGTAGGTGCGGGACAGTGGGCGCCGGTGTAGGTGTGGGACGGTGGGCACCGGTGTAGGTGCGGGACGGTGAGCGCCCGGTGTAGGTGTGGGACAGTGGGCGCCCGGTGTAGGTGTGGGACAGTGGGCGCCGGTGTAGGTGCGGGACGGTGAGTGCCCGGTGTAGGTGCGGGGCGGTGAGCGCCCGGTGTAGGTGCGGGACGGTGAGTGCCCGGTGTAGGTGTGGGACGGTGAGCGTGTGTGCTTTGCCAGCAGGGCGGGGGACAGCGGCTGTCAGATTGTGGTTGTGTGAACACAGGAGCATCGTAAACATCTGTGAATTATAAGAACACACGTTTGCATTTTGTCAGGAGGGAGCTGCCATATTATTTGGAGCTTAGAGACAATAACGTGGAACTTTCTAGAATGTCAAGGAAAGATTTTTCTAAAACTTTACACTGTAAGTTTTTACTTTACACAGTTCCTATATAAAGCATTTCCCCAAGTCCTCTCTCAGTGTTAGCTGTTTCTATTCACACAATTCTCTTTTGTTCAATGCTAAGAATTATACTTTTACTAGAGGCCTGGTGCATGAAAATTCATGCACTGGAGGGGGCATCCCTCAGCCCGGCCTGCCCCCTCTCACAGTCCGGGAGCCCTCAGGGGCAGGAGGTGACCCAGCGATCAGGGGAAGGCAATGCCCCCATCACTCCTCTGCTGCTGCCACTGCCGGCAGTGCAAGCCCCAGCCAGCCCTGGTTACCTGAGCCTTGAGCGGCCCTGGGCGGCTGGGCAGCCGACGTCCAAGGCTTGCCTGTGCCTCAGGCATTGGGTGGGCAGATGCAAGGCTTGCCTGAGCCTTGGGCCGGCTCTGGGCAACTGGGGGGCTGAGGGCGGGTCTGGCCGTACCTTGCACCTGCCACCCCCGACTGGGCTGAAAGGACTGTGGGACTCAGGGGACTGGGTGCTGCCATCTTGTGGCTATGGGCGCTGCCATCTTTGTGACAGCGTGATGGTCCATTTGCACATTCCCTCTTTATTAGATAGGATGAGCAGCTCATTTCTCTGCTTCCTCCATGTGCTGTGTTCAGGGACTAGAGGCAAAGGCTCAGCCCCTGCCGTGTGTCTTCTGTGTGTAACTGGGCGCTGACCTGTCCAGCAATGTTCTCAGTGAAGTGGACGAGGTGGCAGTGAGGACAGGAACCTCCCTCAGGGGTCCCTGAGCCGCTGCAGGAAGAGGTTCAGGGCAGCCCGTGGGGGGCTCAGGTCTACTCGCTGGGCGTGGGGTGATGAGTGGAGTGTGTGCTGGTCAGCGTGGCTCAGGGGCCATCCTGCTGGCGTGGAGAAGGGCTTATCTTCCCTGGGAGTCACGTAGGGGTCGCGGGAGCCGGCCACACCCCAGAAGAGTGGCCCTGGGCGCAGAGGCTCGCGTTCCCGCCGTGGCCTGCACCGGGCGTGGCTCACCCGGAGCGCCGCACTTTCTTCCTGATTAAGGGAACAGGCTCAGGCAGGTCCGTGCTGAGCGTGAGAGGTTGACAGGGTCCTCGAGCAGGCGGTGTGTGACTGCGAATCGCTATCAGGCAGCGTGGCGGGTCTTTAACGGCCTTTGAACGTATTGCCGCGTCTCCAAATAGGCTGCGTGTGTCAGCTCCAGTTGCCAAGCCGATGCCTGGAAGAACATTAACAGGATGACATGAAAACAGCTCCCGCTTCGGGAAGCCGCCCCCGTGCGCGATCGCGCCTATAAATTCTCCTCGTGCGGCGCTCCCAGAGATTATCTCGGGAGGTGTTTTCATGACTGATGTGTCGGAGCTACAAGTGGTAGACGCTCCTCTGGGCTTTCAGCAGATCCGCGTGGTCTCCAGAGCTGGGGGCCCCGTGTCCCTGAGCGACGAGGGGCTGCGAGGAGTCCGGGCCTCCCGCGGCTCCGCCCCTTGAGTCGTGTGGCTGATCTCGGCGTCCCCTCTAGCTCCTGGGTTCCACAGGCTGCGTCTCCTCTTGAGCCTCGTGTCCTGACGAGCAACAAAGTCGTCGGTGCTCACTTAGGAAAAGAGGGAACGGAGGGACGAGCCAGCCCGGGCCACGGGCTGTGTGGTCTGCGAAGGCCTGTGGGCTCACGGCCTCCACGCGTGAGGTTTGATGGCAGTTCCATCCCGTTCGCACAGCCGCTCGGGACAGCTGGCTGGCTCTTTGGAATGCCCACCAGGACCCCTGGGGACACCTGTTCCGGCATCCCGCCTCTGAGGTGCGGCTCAGGTCTCCGAGGGAGGGGACCAGGAGTTGACCTGCGGTGTTTCGGGTGGCACTGCCCTGGGAAGCCACATGGGGAACTGCTGGCCCAGGCCCCCACAGAATCCTGCTGATGTTGGCTGCCGCTGTTGTCACTTCATTTGTCTTGTCAGGCACGCCCCTGCCCCGAGCAGAGCCTGCTGTGGGTTGGTGCTCCGCGGGGAATGGAGGGAGGGACCTGGATGCTGTGACCTGCTTAGGAATAGCGTCCACACGGGCCCGGCTGGCTCAAACAGGACTTAACTCTGTCTTCTCGCAAATTGGCGTCGGAAATCCGTCTATCCTCAGGAAGAAAGGCCGTGAAATCTGTATTCAGAGTTTGACTCGCGTATAGATTTTTGTTAAAAACGAGACTCCAATAGGGAACATTTTTAGCATTTGTCTGTAATGGAGTTGCTCCTTAAGTTTAAGTCAGTAATTCAGTTGGAGGGCTCAGCATTTCAGTGGGAAATATTCCCTGAGACTAGTTACCGTTTGCAGCTTAAATAATGATCCCTTGCAATATTGATCTGGTGAAAGACCATTAATTAAACACCAGTTCTCTTCCAGTTGGAGGCAGAGAGTGTAAATTTCCAGGCTGGAGGCGGATCGCGTGTGAGATGCATGGACATCGGCTGCCGTGTGGCTGACGTGTCCCTAAGCCACTGAGTCTACTGCGTGGTTTTTGAGTTGACAGCCTCCCTCTTCCAAACAAGTTACATTATCGACAGGACCAGCTGCTTTGGGGCAGGAGCCTCCGTTCCCGGTGGTCTGTGTTGTCCAAGCTCAGCGCAGGCAAGCTCTTGGCCACGTAAGGGCGTAAGCGATGTGCCGCGTCGCGTGTCCCTCGCAGTCCTCCGTGTGTGTGTGGCTGCCCAGACCCCTGTGGTGGCATGAAGCCCACCGGGGCTGGGACGCCATGGAGGGTTTGTGCTTAGACTGTGGAGGTGTCTTCAGAATCAGGGGCAGGCGCCCGGGGTGTCCTGAGCGGGAAGCCCCCTCCCTTCCTCCCCTCTTTGTACCTCTCTCTAAGTTTGCTTCATCCATTTCTTTCCCTGCATATCAGCTTCCATTTCTTCCTCATTTAAAAAAAAAATTTTTTTCTAATAAGTTTGTTGATTTCAGAGAGGAAGGGAGAGGGAGAGAGAGATAGGAAAATCAATGATGAGAGAGAATCATGGATCGGCTGCCTCCTACACACCCCACACTGGGGATGGAGCCCACAACCCAGGCATGTGCCCTGACCTGGAATCAAACCGTGACCTCCTGGTTCGTGGGTGGACACTCAACCCCTGAGCCGCTCTGGCTGGGCCCCATTTTTTAAATTTTTAATTGTGGTAAAATACCCATAACCTAAAATTTACTGTCTTGACCATCAGTAAGTGCACAGCTCAGTAGTGTTGCGTACGTTCACATTGCTGTGTGACCCATCTCCAGAACTTTCCATCTTGCGAAACGGAAATTCAGTCCCCGTTAAACAACGACCTGTTCCCCTCCCTCACGCCCTGGCGCCACCTTCTGCTTCCTGTTTTCTGAGTGTGACACCTCCGGATCCGTCCTAGCAGTGGGATCGCACAGTGTTTGTCTTTCTGTGGCGGGCTTATCCCACTTGCCGTCACATGCTAGGGGTCCATCCGTGCGGTGGCATGTGTCAGAATGGCCTCCCTTTTAAGGATGAACTACACCCCTGGTGTGTAGACACCGCATTTTGCTTATCCAGCCATGCGTTGAGGGACACGGTCGGGAGTGATGCTGCTGGGACCTTGGGGGCAGGTGTTTCTCCGAGAGCCTGCTCTGGGTTCATGGGCGTGGGCACCCGGAGCGGAAGCGCTGCATCGCGTGGTGGTTCTATTTTTAATGTTTGAGGAACCGCCACACTCCTCCCTGGCGGCCACTTCGCTTTGCATTCCCATGAATAGTGCCCACGGGCTCCCCTTTTCCCCCCTCTCCCCTCCCTTGCTGTCTGCCCTTTTCCAATAGCGGCCGTTCCGATGGCGTCCGGTGCTCTCCTGGGGTTCGGTTGACGTTTCCTTCATGGTTAGTGATCCTGAGCGTCCCTTCACGTGCCATCGGCCCTCTGTCCGTATGGTAGCCTTCAAGTCCTTTGCCCGCGTTAACATTGGGTTAGGTGATTCTTTGTTGTTGTCGAGTGGTGGGAGTTCCCAGTATACGCTGACTATTAACCCCTTATCCCCGTGATCGGCAAACTGCGGTCCGCGAGCCACATGCGGCTCTTTGGCCCCTGAGTGTGGCTCTTCCACAAAATACCACGGCCTGGGCGAGTCTATTTTGAAGAAGTGGTGTTAGAAGAAGTTTAAACAATTTGGCTCTCAAAAGAAATTTCAATCGTTGTCCTGTTGATATTTGGCTCTGTGACGAATGAGTTTGCCGACCACTGCCTTACCCGATACAGACTTGCAAACGTTGCCTCCCGCCCTGAAGGCTGCCTCTTGCTCTGTTGGCGGTGTCCTCCGAGGCTGCACGCTGTGAGGAAGGCCAGCTCACCTGCCTTCATATCGGTTGCCTGGTCTCCTGGTGTCATGGCCAATAAACCCAATTGTTGGAGGTTTTGTGTTTTCTAAGAGTTTTCTAGCTGGGGTCTGACATTTACGTCCTCAATCATTGTGAGTTAATTTTTGCACGTGGTATTCAGTGCGGGTCCCCGGATTCTTCTGCGTGTGGGTGAGCGTTTCCCAGCGCCACTTGCTATGAAGACCATCCCTGCCCAGTGGGTGGGCCTGACGGCGTGCCAGCAGCTGGGTGACCCCCGTGCGCCCGGGTTTACTCTGCTCCTGTTCGATCCGGTGCTCTGCCCGTCTGGGCGAGGACCTGGCTGCTGTGGTTATTGCTGTTGGTAAGTTTTGAAATCGGGAAGTGGGAGTCCTCCAGCCCTCTTTCTCCCTTTGCAAGATCCTTTGGCTGTTCAGGGTCCCTTGAGTTTCCACAGGAAGTTTAGGACGGATTTTTCTTTTCCTGCAAAAACAGAGCTGGGGATTTGATAGTGATGGCATTAAATCCATGGAGCACGGTGGGTGGTGTTCTGGTGTATGACGGAGTGTCTCCGCAGAAATTTATTTGTGTCTTCTTTAATTCCTTTCGGCAGTATTGTGTAGTTTTCAGGGTACAGGTCTTTCATTTCTTTGGTTAAGTTTATTCCTAAGTATTTTTTGATGCTTTTTTATGGAATTGTTTTCTTAATTTCCTTTTCAGACTGTTCATTGTTAGTACCTAGACATGCAGTTGATTTTCATGGTTAACTTTGTTCCCTGCAACATTGCTGAATTTATTCTCACGGGGTGTGTGTGTGGGGGGGGGGCAGTGGTGTGTTTGTGTAGGGGGGACGGGGGGGTCAGGTGTGTGTGTGTGCGGGGAGGCCGGGTGTGTGTGTTTTGTGATATTTTAAGAGCATCTACATATAAGACCATGTCTGTATTCATACAGTTTATACTTTTTTCTATTTAGCTGTTGTGTTGTGTTGTGTTGTGTTTGTTGTTTGTTTGTTGGTCTTGCTGACTGCTCAGCTAGGAACTCCAATGCTGTGTGAACAGAATGACTGAGTGGCACCCTTGTCCTGTTCTTGACCTTCGAGGGGGAGCTTTCCGCCTTCCACCATGAGGCGCGGTGTTCGCGGTGGGCGTTTACACACATGGCCCTGACCATGTCGCGACCGTTTCCGCCCGTGCCCGCTGTGTTGAGTGCTTTTACCATAAAGGTGTTCACTTTTGTCAAATGCTTTTTTTTACCAGTTGAGAGGATCATGTGGTTTTCTCCTTCATTCTGTGATGACTGACTTTCACATGTTGCAAAACCGATGTGGAGGTGAGGTTGTGGGGCCTTTTCAGGCCTTTCCAGGATATGTGACGTGTGCACAGCCCTGCACACGTGTGTGGCCTCCTACATTTCTAGGAACATGCTCGAGCTTTTAAAAGCTCCCTGCGTACATCTCATTGCCCACGTTCTCCTTTCAAGTTTTTGACCAGTCCCTTGTCCTAGTGTTGCTGCCTCAGGCCACTGCGGTATTGAACAGTTGTCACTGATTATTTTCAACAAATCCCCGGGGAGCGTGCTTCTCACACGGAGAGAGCTCTGCGTCAGATCCAATAAAGGCAGAGGCTAAGTGTGGAGCTTTTCAGAGGAGCTTCTTGACAGAGCAGGCGGAACCGTCGTCCCTTCGCTGCGTCGTGGCTTCGGGGGCTGGGTGTTCGTGGGCTCGGTGGTTGCCAGGCTGTTGGTTTTTCTTTAATAAAAGCCCCTGGGGTGTGGCAAGCCTCGGGTTGATCCCCGGCATTCTGAAGGAGTGCTTTGGACGTTGCCCGTGCTCCGGGGCTTTTGTGGAGGAGTTGGTCTTCAGAGCCTCCACTTTGCCTCTGCTTCTCCTCTCAGGGGACGGCTGTGGCCCGTCAGGCAGGGACGCGTGGCAGGGAAAGGGTCTGTGTGAAAAGCTGCGGGACCTGACCTGTGGCCAGTGTGCCTTCTGCTCTCTGGACCCGCAGGGAAGAGCGTGGCTGTGGGGACAGGACACATGGCTTCCTTGGCGACTTCTCACTCAATGCCCCACCCGGCCACGTGGTCCACCCGAGAGGGCGGTGCTGGGTGCTTTCTGAATGCCGAGAGACATGAGGGGCTCCGGGACAGCCCCCCACCGGACATGGGGCTGGCCTCGGGGTTTTGAGCCTCTCCAGGCGGCGGGTTCGGAGCCCAGGACTCTGAGGAGAGCCGTCAGCTCACCGCGTGGCGGGAGCGTGGCGCCGTCATCGCAGCCCGTGTCACCCCGCTCTCAGACACCGTCCCTCCTCTGCTCTCCGCTGTGGTCTGTGTGGCGGGGGCATCCCTGGCAGTGCCGTGTGTGTGTGTGTGTGTGTGTGTGTGTGTGTGTGAGGCTCAGGGCAGGATCCACGTCAGGGAGCGAGAAAACTGCTCTGGGTGTCATCGGTGTGAGCGTGAGGATTGGATTTATATTAAATAAGTGGTTGCCCTAATTAACTTTAATATTACAGATTTGGGCCTTTTGAACTCAGTATGCATATTTATGCAAATTACATAGAGCTTTTGAAGTAGGAGCCCTAACATTTACATTTATAATCCCATTTATCCCGTTTATCCCTGTATCAGTCACTCATTAAAGCGAGGGAGGCACTATTGGGACGGACTTTAATTTCACTGTTGTCTAAACCAAAGGGCACATAGTCAGTGACTCCCCAGATGTGAGTGTGTGTGTGTGTGTATGTGTGTATGTGTGTGTGCGCGCGCGCACGTGTGTGCACACATGTGCATGGACACAGAGAGCCAGCACCATCCGGGTCTCCTGCCTGTGCGCTCAGCGCCCTGCCCTCTCTGTGCTGCGCTTGGTGTGCGTGTGCGATGGCGCTCACGTACGTGGGCTGTATTTTTACTGATTTCCGAGGCGATGCTTGGAACAGGACGCTAATTTGAGGCGCTTTAATGATGTCTTCACATCCGATTACATTACATCATCTGTCCCGCCTCCTGCCACCCCTAGCCTGTCTCTTCTCTCTCCCCTTTGCTCCTCAGTCTCTTCTGCATCCATCAAAGTCCATGACAAAATGTCAGTGCCCTTTTGGTCAGAGTTCACAGGGGTATTTAATGGGAAGCGATTCCTAGAGGAATATTCTAGAAAAAAATGGTTGCAAACAAACAAACTAAAAAGCCAGCAAACAGTAAGTATTACACCGAGACTGTTTGCAAGATGCGGTGTAGCGGTGACCACGTGGGTGGTACATGTGCCAGGAAATACATCAGTGTGTTGTGAGTAGTTCATTCTGCTCTGAAGAGGGGTACGGTCCTGTATTTTGAGCTGAGTAATAACAGTTTTCTGAGTATTTACTTTTGCTTTGTTTACTCGTATATATGTGTGTTATTTTACAATTTAAAAAATATCTTCAGGTAGCTTTCCTATGTAATTAGCAGTATCTCTATAGAAAACATCATGGAAAGGAATCCTCAAAACAACACAATATTTGGACCACATGTAACAAAAAGTATATAGGCCTCTGTAAGGGAACAGCCATAAACCTCGTGTGTGTGCCCGTCAGACCCTCTTCCCAAAGGGAACACTCCGCATCACGCAGTTACTGTCTCTCAGTTCACAGATCGGTCTAATGCAATTTCAGTCCAATTCCTGGAAGATGCGTGCGGTGCTCAGACGAAATAATACTCAGTTCTAAAGATGCTGAAGAAATGAGAAATAATAATAAAAAATGAAAACAAAAATACTCTGGCCTAAAAAGAAACAAAAGTAGAATGTCAAAGTAACGATTCTAGATATGACCTCAATAAATCTTGAGACAGATGACTGACTGGGAAATGGCGTGCCGTGTGAATGTGAGGGCGGGAGACCCGGGCACGCAGGCAGGCTGTCGGAGGCACCATCAGCAGGTGAGTACATGGGAGAATCCTCCAGTTGGGAACTGCCAGTGCACTTTAAATATCAAAGCGTGCTCAGTCCCCACTCCCAGTAGACAGCACTTAGACAGGTATGCAGTCACAGCTAGAGTGTGTGCGTGCTGTCAGGGTGGAGAACGTGTGGACTGCGCCGCGTTCTGGAAAGAGACGTGGCCATGGTCGCTGGAGGCATTTAAAAGCGTGTGCCTGTTGACAGTTACGTTTCCAGGAATGTAGTCTGAGCAGTGACCGGACACACCATGGGTGTTGTTTGCTGGGACTTGACGGACAGCCTGTCTCTTGGTAGCGAGGCCTGCGTGGGCCGTCTGGACGCAGGGCATACGCTGGGCGCGGGAGTGCGGTGCTCTGATAAGAGGCAGACAAACACGACAAACATATGAGAGAAAAGGAAGATATAGGCTGAGCCCAGGGGACGAGGGATGCCAGTGCCTTGCGCTGGGGTTGCGCCCAGCCTGGGGGTGGGCACCTGCGGGGTGGGGATGCGAGGGGCAAGTGTCCCCTGGCCCGGCAGGAGCAGCGTCGGCAGAGGAGGACGAGGTGGCGTGTGGGCAGCGGGCGTGCGGGCGGAGGAGCGGGGGGGGGGGGGGGGGGGAGGCAGCAGCACAGCCGACGGGCTCACGGTGACGGGTGAGGCCGAGACCATGCCACACCCACCGTGCGGGCAGTTTACGGCTTGAACTAGGAAACTGATACGAGAGATCATGTCTCCAAAGAAGACAGTGATGTAATAGATGGTGGCATTCGAGTGATGTAATACCAGTGTATGTCATTATTCTATGTTGTGTAACATGATGGCTACATCTGATCATAGTGAACACCATTATGTATAACTACAGGCCCAGCGCTCGCAATCCATGCACTGGTAGCGTCTCTAGCAGCTGCCGGCTGCTGGCAGGTACTCCCGCCCTTTCCCCAGCCGGCCCCGCCCCCTGGTTGAACTCCCGGACAGACTCCCGGTTGAGGGGACAATTTGCATACTACACTTTTATAATATAGGATGACGCAGTGATGCAATGCCTAATGACATGCTAGGAAATGGCGACAGCAGGACACAAAACAGCGTGTACAGTTTAATCTGAACTTTGAAGAGGAAACATTGCATGAAAAGGAAAAACCAGGTGCAGAGACGGAGGGAAGCTCCGTGCGGTCAGGCAGGTGGTTTTCCACGTGGTGAACGGCGCATCTGTTCTCCCAGGTTCTCCACGTGCTGCACAATGCGTAGGTCGGACTCCTACTTAGAAAATGTGTATTTTTTCAGGAAAAATGGTTTCCTTTTCAACAGGGACCTTTACATGCACGGTCTGCGCCATCGGGTGGGCTCCAGAAACGATGCTGAGGCCTGCTGACGGCGGGGCGCCTGGCTCCAGGCTCTGCCCCGTTAAGGGCCCCCCCCCCCCCCCCCCCCCCCCGCGGCACACCTTCCCATTAGGACCTGGGAGCTCCTGCGTCTTCATTGCGATCTGTTCGCAGGCACATGGACCTGGGGAGGCACGCACCCGGCCGGCCGTGGCATTTGCTTTAGAAATTCCGGTGCATGTTGAGTCCCTTCGTGTGTCACGTGGTGACTGTGGAAATCCTGGCTTTGTTGCCGTAGGACAGTGGTCGGCAAACTCATTAGTCAACAGAGCCAAATACCAACAGTACAACGATTGAAATTTCTTTGGAGAGCCACATTTTTTAAACTTAAACTTCTTCTAACGCCACTTCTTCAACATAGACTCGCCCAGGCCGTGGTCTTTTGTGGAAGAGCCACACTCAAGGGGCCAAAGAGCCGCATGTGGCTCGCGAGCCGCAGTTTGCCGACCACGGCCGTAGGAAAATCACAGGGCCAATAAATGCCGTCTCTCTTTCATTTGACTGGCAGCGGAAGGAAGTCTGCAATTTCCCAGGTGCCTGGTGCCCCCTGTGATTACCACTCCCCCTCGGGGTCTCCGCCTGCTGCTCCGAGGCCCGGCCTTCACGGGTCACTGCTCCCGGGAGGCCTGTTCTTCCTGGCGAGACCTTCTCCTCGTCCACGGGATCCATTACTAATGAAACTCGGGGTGAGGGTTCGTTTCGGTAGCGCAGGGAGCGAGGGAACCACGCCGTGCAGGGACGGACACGCACCGGTCATGGGAGTGCTCGCACGGGTCACACGCCTGCAGTCCCAGGCCTCCCGCGTTCAGTGACACGGCCAGCAGAAAGGAGCGCATGGGGGTGCAGGAGAGCCCCTGGGCGGGAGGAGAGGAAGCAGATTCCCGTTGTGCAGAGTAGCTTCGGCGGGGCGACCCGTCCCCTCCGGGCTTGCCGCAGTGACCCCGTGGGGAGAGAAGCGCCGGATGCCCGGAGTTACCGTAATGGACAGGGACGGCGGGGCCAGGTCTCTATGGGGCGCGGGCACTGGGCTGGCAGCTGCAGAGCA
This sequence comes from Cnephaeus nilssonii, assembly GCF_951640355.1. NCBI lineage: Eukaryota > Metazoa > Chordata > Mammalia > Chiroptera > Vespertilionidae > Cnephaeus > Cnephaeus nilssonii. Next base: position 107,527,313 of record NC_137076.1, on the reverse strand, counting down.
CCCTTGCCCCCATCGCCGGCGGGACTGCCCGCAGAACCCCGGCTGCAGCCCCCGGTGTGGGCCCCCGCGGAGGGTCATTCCAGACGGCGCTGCCGTGGGCAACACAGAGACGAGACACCGCGTCTCCGGCCGCGAGCCGGCCAGCCTGCTTCCACCGGGCTCTGGCCCAGACGTGCCCACACTTTTAACCGCGTGACGTTGATGGGTGATGCCGGCTGATGGCTTTGTGTAGGTGTCAGTGGACACGTCTAGAGCACGCCATCCGCCCCCCTGTGTGCTCCCCACCCCGGCCTCTGACACGGAGCTCACACGGCCTCACTGACGTGGCACGGCGTGTCCTTAGGGCCCCAGGCGTGACCGGTTTGCCTCGCACAAAACTGACCGAGTTTATTGAACATCGGCAGCACGTTTTTCTCCCAGAATCTCTGGGCATGCTGACCTGCTTCCATTAGAAATCACTTTGTGGTCCCACTGCATCATCGCCGAGGAGGACCGAGATGGGGCCGTCTCCCGGCATCTGAGGAAGGGGCCCGACTCAGTGCCAGGCTACCGGGCCCTTGTGGTGCAGAGGGCTCCAGGTGAGCAAGCGTTTCCCATGCAGGGTTCCTGGGTGACCGGCGTGCAGTGCCCTCGGTGGGTGACACTGCAGAAGCGCCTGGATGCCCGGAGTTACCATAATGGACCAGGACGGTGGGGTAGTAGGGGGGCACGAGCTCTCTCTGCCACACCTGACTCTTGTGCCCCTTTTCTGCTTAAGTCCCAGGGGGACGCCGAATGCCCAGCAGAGCTGGGGCGGGTGGAGGCACCCATGAAATCAGTCACCTCACGTGCCTGCCCTGCAGACCCTTCCTTCCAGTGGGCCTGCCCCCCACCCTGAGCCCCTGTGGCTGCTGTCAGGGGCCAGGCTCCCCCTGGTCCCAGGAGCCTACCAGCCCCAGGGCTCACTGACGGGACCCTTAGCTCAGCCAGTGGCTTCCCGGGCACTGCAGTCTCCTCAAGGCGTCCAACAAGAGGCTATAAACTAGGAGGACGTCCCTCTTCACTTCCTGTCCCATAAACCTTGACGTCGGCGCCTTGCTGCTCACAATTCATCGCTGCAGCACGGCCGGCCGGCTGCTCCCCTTTGGCGCTGCGAGCAGCGAATGAGCATGAGGTTGGGCCTGGGTCCTGAGGTTGGGCCTGGGTCCTGAGGTTGGGCCTGGGACTGAGGTTGGGGCAGGGACTGAGGTTGGGCCTGGGCCGTGAGGTTGGGCCAGGGTCCTGAGGTTGGGGCAGGGACTGAGGTTGGGCCTGGGACTGAGGTTGGGCCAGGGACTGAGGTTGGGCCAGGGACTGAGGTTGGGCCTGGGACTGAGGTTGGGCCAGGGACTGAGGTTGGGGCAGGGACTGAGGTTGGGGCAGGGACTGAGGTTGGGCCAGGGACTGAGGTTGGGGCAGGGACTGAGGTTGGGCCTGGGACTGAGGTTGGGCCAGGGACTGAGGTTGGGCCAGGGACTGAGGTTGGGCCTGGGACTGAGGTTGGGGCAGGGACTGAGGTTGGGCCTGGGACTGAGGTTGGGCCTGGGACTGAGGTTGGGCCAGGGACTGAGGTTGGGCCTGGGTCCTGAGGTTGGGCCTGGGACTGAGGTTGGACCAGGGACTGAGGTTGGGCCAGGGCCGCTGGCCACAGGGGCCTGGGAGCTGAGGAGGGCGGCGTGCTGCGGGTCCTGCAGGCCTGGGGCGGTGAGGCTCGGCACTGCCTGAGGACTGTGTTCCCAGCACCGAGTCTCGCTCCGTGATTCTCCGACAGCCACAGACCTGCTCTCAAAGGCCCTGTTTCTCCGAAGAAATGATTTCACGTTTGATTGACGGCAGCGCTGAGCTCTGTGATCAGACGCCACTGACAGGCCCAGGGAGGGGTCTGAGACAGGACGCTCCCCTCTGGGCCCCTGAAACCGCCGCCCCGAGTCCTGGGGCCCCAGTCGACCCTGGGAAGTTCCCCTGGGGACACCCCTGCCGACAGCCTGGGAAATGGTTTCCTCCACCCATTTCTCTGCCTGGCGCAGCTGTGAAATTGGGGCGGTTATTTCTAGTTGTAGGGCACCAGCTGGCGGACGAGAGGCTGTGGGTGGGCCTCACGCGGGCTACTCCAGGAGCAGCGAGGGGCGGAGCCCCACCGAGGGGAGGAGCATCCCTCTGCCCTCTGCTTGCCTTTGAAAGGACCTTGGGGAGCGAGCTGACCATGAGCACTTCCTGCAGAGTCTGCCTGTGGGACGGCGGCATCTCCATTGGGGTTTCCTCTTGCCCCGCCTGGAGCTGAGCCTGCGATGGCCTCTGCTGACCTGTTATTTGCTACTGAGGTCTGCAGTCTCCTGGTCGGTGATGAATTTATTAGCTCAGTTACTTGTCTTCATGCAGGATTGGGACTTCAAAGCCCTCTTCCTTTTGATTTCCTTTCATCGTAATCCTCTCCTGGACATCACAGTCCTGGAGCCCGCCTTCCCTGCGACACACGGTCACTACTCCGCACAAGCTCCGGCATGTTTCAGCCCTTGGACTCGGGATTTTAATAAAAGTAAATGCAAACGGGACGGACGAGAAAACAAGGGTGGTGGGGAAACTTAGTCACTGAGCTGAGGAGAAGTTGTACACGCTTGGTCAAGGTATGATTCTGTGTTTAATTAATTTAAAATGTGCCAGGGGATACCTTCGGAAGCCATTTACCGGGACCGTTTTCTCCGGAGTTTGAAGATAGAATTCTAGCAGGGAGTCCCGACCTCAGGACTCCCGAGTGGAGTCCCTCCCCTTTCCTCTCGCCCCCGGGGCCCTAAAGCTGGGGATCCCTGTCTCTCTGCGTTGTTATTCTGAGGATTCATGAGAGCCACCTGCCAAGACCGGAACCTCCTTCTCGGGAAACACCGTGTGAAAAAGTGACGTGTTACCGTAAAGAAGCCGCGGGCCCGCTTACCTGCTGCCTGGGGCCCCCCCTCCCTCGGAACTCCCAGCGATGTCGGCAGCAGGTCTCTACCAAGTCCATTGATTTCTCTCTCTGTGTTTGCTGTGAGCTCAGCCTTAATCCCAGCTTTGCCCAGCGGCTGTCTCCCCGCCCCTAAAGGTAAAGGTGGAAGCCCCCTCGTCCGTGAAAGGCAGACACCGCCCGAGGGGCGTGACCTCGGACGCTGTGCGGGCCATGCGATGTCTGGGTGGTGGCCAAACCCAAGACAGTGCCAGGGGGGGCCGTCGCCCCAATGCGGGCCTTGGTCAGCGGGATCAAGCCTGCGCTAAGGTATCAGAGCCGCAGACGGAGCCGCTCCACGCTAACGTCGTAGTAATCCCTCTGCTGTGTGTACAACCTGAAGCCATGAGTCTACATCCTGCCGCGCTGGGAACTTGATTTCTGAGCTCCCTTGGGCACGGTGGACGCCCGCCACATTTCATCAGAGCAGAGCTCCACGCACAGGAAGCGGGAGGCAGCCCGGCCCACAGCAGGGAGCAGCACACGCCCGGCTCCCGAGCTGAGGTGCGGGCCTCGCAGGAGGCTCTGCGGCAGCAGGAGCGCCCGCGGCGGCCCCGCAGAGGGAGACGGAAGACGCCGAGGCTGCGGCCCGCGGCAGGGAGACTGCAGGCGGCTCGGTGGCTCCTGCTCCCGGGAGCCGGGCGCTGGGGGAGCGCATCCTGTGGGCCTGACGCTCACGGGCTTGGTCCTCGGGGAAGCGCAGGCGATGCCACTGCTGGGCCCGTGGGGTGGCTCCGTGGGCCGCGTGTGGCTGTGATCGGCAAATAACCCGTCTGTAAGGCGTGTTTTGAAATAGCTGGAACTGGGCCCTTCTGTAGCTATTGCCCTTTTTTTCCTTCTTCTATTTGTTTCCAAATATATTTTTATTGATTTCAGAGAGGAAGGGAGAGAGAAGCATCAATGATGACAGAGAATCATGGACCGGCTGCCTTCTGCACACCCCCTACTGGGGATTGAGCCCCCAACCCGGGCATGTGTCCGGACCAGGAATTGAACTGTGACCTCCTGGTTCATAGGTCGATGCTCAACCACTGAGCCACGCCCACCGGGCCCTTTTCTTCTTCTTGGTACTATAGTTAATGCAATGTGCTGGTGAGGATCCAGCCTCGCCTATAAATTGAAATGTTGAAGGACAGTAAAAGGCAAAAAAATACATAAATTAATTACTTCATGAGGAAAGTCTTTCCGAGGAAACTTGCTATTCTAGGCATTCACTCCTCTTGGCTTTCCCTTCCAGACTTCTGCCCAGACTATCACCACGAATGACTCGGCCATACGGAGATTGGCTGTAAAAGGTGTTTCCGATGAGCTGGTCTCGCCAAGAGCCGGGGACGTGCGGCCGGCTAATGAAGCCGGCCCTGGGGAGGTTTAATTCGACCAAACGGAAACCTTTTTCTGAGAAACTCATATTACTTTTTAACACACTTGTCTTGGTTCATACCCCAGGGATTTATTTAAGTTATAATTGAATATTGCATTTTTAAGAAGGTTTCTTAATTTATTGCTTCCTTCAGCAAATTTTGCTCCGTGTTGTTCTGTCAGAATAATTTAATTTTACATCAGCTAATTTAGCCTGCATTAATATTTCCCCTGGAAGTTGGAGAGCTTGGCAGGCTGCGCAGGTGGCGGGGAGAGAACGCTCGCTAGGCAGCACTCCAGCGTGAGACCATCCGAGGTCGGCTTCCGCCGGGGAGGCGTTCTGCCCCTGGTTCCATGGCTCCTTCCCGAAGGTCCCTTCCTCCCAAAGTCCCTTCCATCCTTCCTTCACCCTCTCCCGGGGCCTCCGTCCTTCCCTCCCGGAAGCCGAGTGTAGGAACAGCGCGACCTGTTACTTAGTGACAGCAGCATCCTGCCGTGGTAACAATGAGCCTGAGTAACTCAGACTCGGTGAAAGCAACCTGGTCCCGCGAGCCGGGCCTGTCCCCCGGAACCGCTAGCGGCACCAGGAGGCATTGCCGGGGGACACGCGGGTCCGTGGGTTGGGGACTTGGAAAGGGGTTGCCCTCGCGCTCCCTCCCATTCATCCCTCACCCCCTCCCTCCCCGCGCTTCCCACGTTGCCCATTGCACAGCACCTGGGCCGTGCTTTATCCAGCTTCTGATGAGAAGGCTTCGTTTTGAAAAGTGGGTTTGCTTCTGTGGAAATGAAGGAGGACCAAGGAGCAGAGCGAGCGGGACTATTGATCAGGGCCCCTCTAGCCAGGAGCCTTTTGCTTAGAGATGGGAGGGGCGGAGAGTCACAGGGGAGGGGAGGGGACACCTGCTGGGGGCCCTGGTGGGGGCCTGGCCTGGGGAGCTGGGGTCTAGAACTAGGAGAGGACGTGCCACGTGGCTGGGTAGGGGCGCACAGCTGGCTCCATTGGGTCCTGAGCTGCAGAGGGCTTGGGGGCAGAACTAGAGACGTCGCAGTCATGGGCCAAGTCCCCTCTGGGCCCACGGGGCAGGGACGTGGCTCTCTTCCCGCTTCCCACGCGGTTCAGAATTCGGTTGTCACAGGCGGCCTGGCCGCCGCCGCCTCTCTGTGAACAGGAAATACATCTAGCAGCGGAACTACGCTGCACGTACGTCTGCGGGGAGAGAATTGAGTTATGTGTGGGCTCTGCTAAAACCACCACAGTGGGCCCCAGCTGGGTAGCCAGATGGTTAGAGCATTATCTCACTCCGCCAAGGTTGTGGGTTCGATCACAGTCAGGGCACATATTAGTACAAGAAGCAGCCAATGAATGTGTAACTAAGTGGAACAACAAATGCATACATCTCTCTCTCTCTCTCTCTCTCTCTCTCTCTCTCTCCCCTTTCCTCCCCCCTCTCTCCGCACTCCCTCCAGCTTTTTGGTCTGTCAGGGGGTCTTGCTCCCGCAGTGAGAGAGCGATGCCTGGGACCTACCCTTCTGCCGTTACAATTTGGAATTCTCCTGGATGCCCGCCCGCCTCTGCTCCCATTCATGTATTTACTCAGCCATTTACGTCCCGCTGTGGACGGTGGATGGGTGGCTCCCGGGCCTGCGCCTGCAGGTGTTTAATTTTAGCGCTCCGTGTTTACCTGGTTGCAGCTTCGGCCTCGGAGCTTCTTAGGGGCGCGCCTTCTCCATGCGGTTTCTCCCCGCGGCCTCACTCTGACACCACCACTGCTCCCAGCTCGCCGTGTCGGCTGCCTGCACGCCCGGGACCGTCGTTTCTGTGGGGGTCCAGGGTCTCTCCCACTGGGAATGGGATCCGTGCTTCTCGCTGGATTGTCACTGCTTCTAGGCTTCTTGCTGGACATGTATGCTAACCCGTGTGCACACACGAGTCTGCGTTTCCTTCCGCGTCCATCCACCTGTGTATCTTCACAAATAACCGTGAGCTCACACAGGTGTCTCCCCCGTAACCACGCACACCTGTTGTCTCCTGCCCACGACAACCGTCAGACGCTGTTCTCCGAGGCTGGCAAGGCGCTCCTGGTCCTCCATCAGCAGGGGGGTCCCTCACACACTTGTCCCCCTTCATTAGGCTGCACCCCGCCTGGATCTCCTAGCGTCCGCTGATGGCTGTTTAGTTTGCAAACAGCAGCTCTCCCTCCTCCGTGTACCTTCCTGTGGGACCCACAGAAACAGAGTGTGTGCATCGCACAGTTCACCTGCGTCACCCACCCGTGTCCCCATGCGGAGTGCCTGCGTCACCCACCCGTGTTCCCATGCAGAGCAGCTGCGTCACGTACCCGTGTTCCCATGAGGAACAGCTGTGTCACCCACCCGTGTTCCCATGAGGAACAGCTGTGTCACCCACCCGTGTTCCCATGCAGAACAGCTGTGTCACCCACCCGTGTTCCCATGCGGAGTGGCTGTGTCACCCACCCGTGTTCCCATGCGGAGCGGCTGTGTCACCCACCCGTGTTCACGTGCGGAGCGCCTGCGTCACCCACCCGTGTTCCCATGCTGAATGGCTGTGTCACCCACCCGTGTTCGCATGCGGAGTGGCTGTGTCACCCACCCGTGTTCACATGCGGAGCGCCTGTATCACCCACCCAGGTCCCCATGCAGAACAGCTGTGTCACCCACCCGTGTTCACATGCGGAGCGCCTGTATCACCCACCCAGGTCCCCATGCGGAACGCCTGTGTCACCCACCCGTGTTCCCATGCGGAGCGGCTGTGTCACCCACCCGTGTCCCCATGCGGAGCGGCTGTGTCACCCACCCGTGTTCCCATGCGGAGTGGCTGTGTCACCCACCCGTGTTCGCATGCGGAGTGGCTGTGTCACCCACCCGTGTTCCCATGCGGAGCGGCTGCGTCACCCACCCGTGTCCCCATGCGGAGCGGCTGCATCACCCACCCGTGTCCCCATGCGGAGCGGCTGTGTCACCCACCCGTGTTCGCATGCGGCGCGGCTGTGTCACCCACCCGTGTTCCCATGCGGAGCGGCTGTGTCACCCACCCGTGTTCCCATGCGGAGCGGCTGTGTCACCCACCCGGGTCCCCTTGGAGGCGGTCCTTCCCTCCAGCCCTGCAGCCCCAGCTGTTTCTCTGCCCATGCAGTGCTCCTCGTGCATGTTTCTGCACACGGACGCTCAGGTCTCGCAGGACATGCGTTTACAAAGGTGCTCACGCCGTCGTGCACACCTGCGCTTCGCTCTGTGGATGCCGGTCCCAGGCCGCTCTGCAGGCACACGTCTGTGTCCCCGCGCCTCTGCGGAAGGACGTTCCGGGCCGGTGGTTGTGGTAAACATTTCCCACACCATCGTCTGTGGACCTCCGTTCCAGTCCGCGTGGGGGAGACCTGGGTGGGCCAGGTGTCCTGGGTTAGCTTTGTGTCAAGGTTTCACAACGTTTGTTTGTCTAGAACAGAGAATGAACAACACCTTTCCCTGGTGAACATTGTTTTCAAATTACATACAGCTTTTTTATTTTTCACCCTATTGACTCTTATTTATTTAATTTTATTTTTCCATCACCATTTATTCCCTCTATGTCTTCCACCTCCACCCCCCTCCACCACCACCCGCAGTCATAAAGTTGACTGATTCCCCCCCTTAATTTCTTTGAAAAACCCAGTCGTTATTTTCTCGATCAAGCACATTTTTCTTTTGATCCATACTTAGCGATTGATTTAGTTATTTGTTGGCAAGTCATCTGAGCAAATGAATTCATGTCCCATTTCATTTCGCCTTGCCTTAGAAAATAGGCCTAATCATTGTACAGGGTGATGAAAAATGGGGGACGGAGGGAGGGAGGGAGAGAGAGGGGGGGGGAGGGAGGGAGGGAGGGAGAGAGGGAGGAGCAAGGACAGAAAACCCTGGAATGTCGGGAGGTGAGGGGAGGTGTGGGAGGACGCGGGAGTTTGGGGACAAGCTGGGTTAGGGTGCAGATACGCCAGGGCTGCCGGGGCTGAGGAACACAGGAAACATGAGCGTCATGAAATCACACGGGCCTGGAGCACGGAGGCTAAAAAATCTGGAAATCGATAAGGAAAATCAGGAGAACAATATTGAAGACCGACTGTGAAACGTGCGTGTTGCTTCGGCTTTGGGCGAGCCGAATGCGGGCTTTGCCTGGGGCTCAGTGTGTAGGGGGGAGTCGGCGAACATTATTGCCCAGGTCGGTCTGCAGCTGCTGTCTGAAATGTTCTTCACGGGAGCCGCCGTCACCAAGTACCGGCGGTGACAGCCACCTGCGTGTGTCTCCGTGGGCCCGGCTCCTTTCCCCACGGCTTAGCCACAGATCACTCCAAGCGATTGGAGATGGAGTTCTCCATTGAATCACTTAGGCATGACCACGCCGTGGCCGCCGGTTCCACGCCGGAGAATGTCTTTCTGTTAGTAAGACCTGAATGTTCCTAGACAGCCTTTCCTCGCCCTGATCATGGTTTCTGGTGCAGGTAACACTGCCCCGGGGACAGTGTGGGAAGTTTAGGGGGGCATTTCTGGGGGGCCCAGCTGTGAGGCGCGGGGAGGGCGGGAGCCGGGCCGGCCCCCTGCAGGGCTCAGCCAGGTCCTGCAGATGAAGGGCGGTCTGAGCCCCCACTGTCTCCCCCTCGTGCCCCTGGAGGCGAACACGGGCTGAGAGAAACAAAGGCGGCTCTTCGCCGGGACCGGCCTGGTGTGCCGTTTTCAAATGAACAGTCTTTCTGCAGTTTTAACGCTGAAAATACCACAGATGCAGTCACTGCGCCGATGAGGGGAGATTGGACTTTGTTTTGTGGGGAACTTTGCCAAGGGCCGTCCAGCATTTCAGCGAAGCCTCGGAGCCGCGTGGTGTCTGAGCTGCGGGAGCGGCTCACCTGCGCCCGCCGTCACCCGTGGCTGCGGCGTGCGGCCCGGGCCGGGGAGCTGAGGGCGTCGGGGTAGACGCGGAACCAGATGCTTTTAGTCAGCAGAGCAGCACGAAGTGAAAGATACCACACCTTCAGGACTTTTTAAATATGAAGGTTAAAAGGCCTTTGTTAGTAATGTGAATGTCATTTGTCCTCATTCTCTTGTTTCTGTGACATGACCCCATGCACTTGGCTGTGGAGTTACATACTTAGCTGGTGATGTGGGGCGATGCCGGCCACAGCCTCGCCTGACCCTGTGCCCGGGTCCACACCAGGACCGTGCGGCAGCCTCTGGGTCCCTCCCTCCCGAGTACTGGGGACCCATCACATGGCGTGATGGGCATGCGCCATCTGAGCGGTACTTCCTGGGAGCGCTCTCAGGGCCCCGCCCATGTCCCCCCCCCACAGGAATTTGATATCGCCCTTGGATTAAGCCTCGTCATTTCTGAGAATGTCATATATTTATTTTATAGACGTTAATAATGTGTACTTGGTCTTGGACTTTACCTTGGTAAATATTATTTCTCCATTCTCTTATCCTATCTAATAATAGACAAATATGCAAATTGACCATACCTCCGACACACCCACAAGCCACGCCCACCATCCAATCAGAGCAAGTATGCAAATTAACCCAAACCAAGATGCCTACAGCCACAGAGAGCAAGGTTTCCTAGGTAACAGAGGAAGCCAAGCTTTCTGCCAGCCGTTGCAGGCCTAAGCCTCTACTCAAGCTACAAAGTTTCAATTATAGAAGGTAAACAAATTCAAACAAATGGCAGCAGAATGGAGCTTGAGAGAGCAGGCCAGGGTTGCCGCCGGCAACAGGGGAAGCAAAGCTTTCCACACACCCTGGCCAGGCCCACCCGCTTAAGGCTACAAAGTTTCAATTATAACCCCAACACAAATGGCTGCCGGCCTCGGAGGGAGCCCCAGGCTTGGCTCTGCTCCAGGCTACAAAGTTTCAATTGTAGAAGGAAAATAAATTCCAGATACCAGGGCCTCCGCTTGCGTTGCCAGGGGGCGTGGCCCGCCTGCAAACCACCACAGGCCCCTCACTCAGGCCGCCCAACGCCCCAAGGGTACCCCACCCTAATCAGGGACACCCTTCAGGGCAAACAAGCTGGCCCCCACCCCTGTACCAGGCCTCTATCCTATCTAATAAAAGAGTACTATGCAGATTGATCATCACTGCAACACACAATATAGCTGCCCCCATGTGGTCAAAGATCCTGCCCCCATGTGGACACAGGATGGCCACCACAAGATGGCCAGCAGGAGAGGGCAGTTGGGAGGCACCTGGCCTGCAAGGGAGGGCAGTTGAGAGGGACCAAGCCTGCAAGGGAGGGCAGTTGGAGGTGATCAACCCTGCAGGAGAGGGCAGTTAGGGGTGACCAGGCCGGCAGAGGAGGGAAGTTGGGGGCAAACAGGCTGGCAGCAGAGTGGTTAGGGGGTGATCAGGCTGGCAGGCAGAAGCGGTTAGGGGCAATCAGGAAGGCAGGCAGGCAAGCAGTTGGGAGCCAGCAGTCCTGGATTGTGAGAGGGATGTCCGACTGCCCGTTTAGGCCCGATCCCAGGGATCGGGCCTAAACGGGCAGTCGGACATCCCTTGAGGGGCCCCAGATTGGAGAGGGTACAGGCTGGGCTGAGGGACAACCCCGCTCCGGGCACGAATTTCATGCACCGGGCCTCTAGTTTACAAATAAGCCCAGTCTGTCATTGAGCCTAGCCTTAACGTTGTAACTGTTTAATAGTTTAACAATTTTTATTGAGGAGTAACTTACCTAGAGTAAAGTACACAAATCTTAAGTGTACAACTCAATGGGTTTTTCAACATTTTATTATGAACATGTTCAAACGTAGGAAGGATTGTGAAGTGAACACGCGTGTACCCACCGCCTGGATCCAGCAGCGACTGTTTGCTCCTCCCCGCGTCCGTGCACCGACCCCGGCCCGTGTTCCCGCCGCCCGGCTCGCTCTCTGGTTTATTTCAAAGGACGTTGTAGATGTCAGTACCCTTCACGCCTAAACTCCTCACCGCGCATGTTACTAACCAGCTTAATTCTTACCCTTTCAAGGTGAAATGGGCAGACAGTGCAATGCCTACACCAGTGGTCGGCAAACTCCTTAGTCAACAGAGCCAAATATCAACAGGACAATGATTGAAATTTCTTTTGAGAGCCAAGTTTTTTAAACTTAAACTTCTTCTAACGCCACTTCTTCAAAATAGACTCTCCCAGGCCCTGGTATTTTGTGGAAGAGCCACACTCAAGGGGCCAAAGAGCCGCATGTGGCTCGTGAGCCGCAGTTTGCCAACCACTGGCCTAGACAGTGTGCCATTTGATTCGCTTTTCACAAGGCGCACACCCGTACGCAGCTGGCCCCATCGCCGTGCAAAGTCACCGTCACCCTGAACAGTCCCCTCGGGCCCCTTCCCAGTCACAGCGGACCCTGAGCCCCAAGGAGACCGCTGTTCTGGATCCCGATGTTTTCATCAGAGACCAGCTCAGCCCTGGGGCTCGTGGGTGCCCCGGAACCCTCGAAGGGGGGTCACAGGGCCAGAGCGTTTTTATACCACTTAGATGGCTGCCCTTTCCACGTCACTCTCTCGTGCGTGTCCAGGGTTTCCCGGGTCTCCACGGAGGCTGTTCCTCGCAGCATGACCAGGCTCCTAGTTCAGTGAGGATGGTGAGCCGAGGAGAGAGTGGACGCCTTACACATGACGTCCGGCAGGTTCCCCATCCGCCGGACAAGACACCCTCCTCCCACATGGCCGGCCTCCTCCGGCCCGTGCGCTCCTAGTGCGGCTCCCGGGTAACAGCGGCCTGCGCACACCACTCCACGGCACAGCGCCCGCTCGGTATAAAAGGGAAATCAGAGCAAGTAACTTATAATGAGGATGATTTCGTATGTAAATTGAATGCAGAGGCAGCTAAGGGAATCCAGCTGTCTTCTATTAAGCCGAACATTAAGGACATTTTCAAAAATGTAAAACAGTATCATTCTTTCAACTATTTTTTGTTTTGGGAAGTATTTTTTATAAAATATTTTATGTGTGTTCATTTTTAAGGCTTATCGTCTCTTTTTAATGAATTCAATGAATATGTTAAGTTTATCAGTTTAAAAACGAATAGGATAATGGAAATAGATATAACCGTCACAAACCACAGCTTTGGGGGTTCCCAGGAACCACATTCTAAGACGTGAGGGCACTGAGGCCAGAAGGATGGGGGGCCCCTGGGTAGCCCCTCGCAGAGCTGCACGGAAGCAGTCGGCCGGCCAGACTGTCTGCTTTCGTCTAAGCTCATGCGACCAGTGCCCTGCTCCTGAGACTCGTCCGTGTTGTCTGGACATCAGTGGCTTGTTCACTTCGTTGATAAATAATATTTCATAGTTTGAATAGACCCAGTCAGTGAATCCGTAAGGACACACACACACACACACACATGCACGCACATACGCGCACACGGAAACAGCACCCAGATCAGGACAGGGCGTGTGGCCATCGTTACCTACCTGCAGAGGGAGCTGTGGTTCCGACGTCCAGAAGCTCCTGGCCCGGAGCCGAGGACTTCGCCCTGCGGCCTGGCTTCTTGCACACACACCGCCCGCGGCTGTGGCGGGCTCTGTGTGCGGTGGCCGCTGCCCTGTGCCGCCTCTCACAGTCGGCCGTCAGGTGCCCACTGCGCGCATCCCCTCCTCCACGCCCCGGCCCTTCCCTCGGCGGGGCGTCTAACCCGCCACAGGGCTACGTCCGCACACTCCTGATAAGAGGAGGCAGCGGCTGACGCCTCCCGGGTGGCCAGCTCACGCAATTCCGGCTTGGAGTGCACGGTCCTTCTAAATTGTCTCTATCAAGTGCACGGTCCTTCTAAATTGTCCTTGGAATAAAAGGACCCCTAACACGTGAATGTAGAAGATGTGCAGACTGAGAAGAAACTGCGCTACAGCGCGGGTGAGGTGTGACAGCGACGTTCTGAGGGGACCTGTGGAGGCTGGTCATTCCGTCGGGGCGGTTCAGGTCAGAGGAGCGAAGCGGACATGATTCAGTGTTTTTTGTAAAAAAGGGGGGTGGGTTCTACAGGGCTGAGAATACTCCTCGGGTCGTGTTTTGGTGTCTATTTCCTTCGTCGCTCGCCATCCTCGCGGAGCCTGGTAGAAGTACCATGGCGATGCAAACAGGCAGCCCTCCTTCAGAGAGCGTGGTCCCCACAGCGTGTCTTTCCTTTAAGATGGCACTTTCCCGAGATGCGCCATTTCCGGCCAGCGGGCCGCGGTTTGCCGTGGTGAGGAGGGGGGCCGTGCTCCAGGGCTGGCACCTGGAAGTGTGTGAGAATCCGGTGCTGATCCACAGGGGTGTCCCCTGCCTGTGACTGCATTGGCCTCCTCAGTCTGGCTGGCATCGGTCCACGTAGAATCAGCAGACCACACACCTGTTTCTTCTCAGTCTGCGCATTTCCTGCATTCGTGTGCTAGGGGTCCTCTGATTCCAACCTAATGATTCGCCACCACGGACTCCAACGTAGAGCATCTCATTTTCACCTTGGACAGAAGCAGGACGGCAGCTACCAGTGAGTCTGTGGAGTCAGGAAGACTGAGTTCCATTCTGACTCTACCAGTAAGTCACTTATCTGTCCGCCTCCGTGTTCTTCTCCATCAAACTGGAGGAATCGCACCTACTGAAGAGCAGTCATTGCACCTACTTAAGGGTGGTTGTCACAGTTATGACACGGAATAATATGACGTGCCTGACTCTTAGTGAGTGGTCAATCAGGAATCGCTTTGGGCTATTATTGGTTTTTATTGGAAATACTAACAAATGGTGAGATTAGGAGTTGTGTTCGTCTGGTGGCGTTGTGGGAATTAGTTTTCTCAGTAACAACGCATGACCTGCTAGGGGTAGGCGTGTGGGGATCGCAGGTGTGAATGAGGATCGTTACTCCTCAGAGCCAGCTCATGCGGTTGCCTCTACGAAAGCACGCCAACGTGGTTGTATCTGAACGACCCCGAGGGAGTCACTCCGGGGGGAGCCCCGGGCACGGGCCTGGCTACTTGTTTGGGGAACTAGGAGCCCGGTGGGAGTCTTCGCAGGAAACCCCGGGGGAGCCCTGACTGTTCTCGGTGGGTGTGGCAGAGCACAAAAATCCCACGTTTCAGCTGAGCAACTTGCTCTGAGGATACGGGGCAGCGTGGTGGGTTCAACATCTGCGGGGCAGAGGGCAAGGCCCGGGTCCCAGGAGAACCTTGCACTGGCCAGACAGCAGGGCTGGCGTGCTGCTGAAATGCTTCACTGGCGTCCTGCACCTTACACTTAAGGGAACTAAACAACAGTCAGCTCACAGCCATGGGGCAGGCAAGTCTGGCCCTGGCCGCGTTGGCTCGTGGATAGAGCGTCTGCCCGTGGACAGAGGGTCCCGGGTTTGATTTCGGTCAAGGGTACGTACCTCAGTTGCAGGCTCGATCCTCAGCCCAGGTCGGGGTGCCTGTGGGAGGCAACCAATCAACGTGTCCCTCTCTCTCTGTCTCTCCCTCACCCTTCCACTCTCCAAAAATCAATGGAAAAATATCCTCAGGTGGAGGATTAACAACAACAAAAAGCAGACAGGCCTCAGTATTAAGTCCTCAGCCCGGCTATCTCCCGGTGCCTAATAATTAGATTGGAACTTGCAGGCCTCTGCCCTGCGCTCGCAGTGCCTGGAGTTGCCTCTGGGAGGCGCCAGGGGCGCCGGGGGTCTGGGTGGGTGGCATGCAGAGTCCCCCGCTGGCATTGCATGGAGCCAGAGTTCCGCACGCAGCCCTGGGCGCTGAACCCGGACCAGCAGCCAGCAGCCGCGCTGCATCCTCGGAGCCCCAGGCCGTCCCTCTGAGCTGGGGTCTCCCTCCTGCCCACCCGCTTTGCCACCCAAGTTGTCCTGTGGACCTTTCCCACCCACTCCCCACTCCCCTTCCATCCCGTCCGCACCTGCTGCGGGAACACAGCCGACCCTGAGGTTGCAAGGGGTTTGCTGGGTCACAGCGGCACGGGCGCAGGTACCGGTGACGTCTGAGCGCGGCGGGGTGCGCTGCTGTCTCAGAGCCCGGCCTGCGGCTCCCGCGGAGGCTCCCGCAGCAGAGGTTTGGGAGGAAGCTCTTCGTTCTGAGGTGGTTACAGGTTCACACGCGCTTGTAAGAAACCACAGAGGCCTCGTGCGCCCTGCACCCGCCTCCTCACAGGTGACGCCCTGCCAAGCCGCACAGAATGTCACCACCAGGATGTCACGTTGATCAGAACCATCATCTCATTCAGGTTTCCCCAGTTGTACTTGTACGTGTCACTCATATGCACGTGCACGTGTGTGTGTGTGTGTGTGTGTGTGGAGTTGTGTAAGTTTTCACAGGCGTAGGTCCGTGTAAACACACACAGTCGGGATTCATCTCCACACGGGGCTCCCCCTGCCCCTTTACACCCGCTCCCCACTCACTCCCTCACCTCCCCGCCCCCCTGACCCCCAGCCCGGCCAGCGCTGGCCTGGTCTCGTGTCTTCTATACGGAACGACCCAGTGTGCGGCTTAGGGTACTGGTTGCAAGGTTAGACCTCGGCACACTTCCCTTGAGGCCCATCGAGTTGTGCGTAGGACTAGGCCAGTGGTCGGCAAACTCACTAGTCAACAGAGCCCAATATCAACAGGACAACGATTGAAATTTCTTTGGAGAGCCAAATTTTTTAAACTTCAACTTCTTCTAACGCCACTTCTTCAACATAGACTCGCCCAGGCCGTGGTATTTTGTGGAAGAGCCACACTCAAGGGGCCTAAGAGCCGCATGTGGCTCTCGAGCCGCAGTTTGCCGACCAGGGGACTAGCTCCCTCACCTCCGTTGCTCAGTAATACTCCACGCGGTTTCTCCTTCGCCCGCAGAAGGGCACCGGGTCAGGCCCGGTCCGGGCTGCGGGGACAAAGCTGCTCTGGACCTTGCGTGCGGGGTTTGTGTGCACGGCAGCTCCCGCTTCTCAGAGGGGACACCCAGCAGCGTGGCCGCCGCGCCGCCGCGTGGGGCGTGTTCACTTTCATCAGAACGTGCCGCCTGCCCCCCAGGGCGCCTGCGCCCGCTGCTCTCCCCCCGATGTCGGGGCACCCGCTCCTCATACCCACACCAGCATGGGGGGCCCCGGCCTTGTTCCAGCCTGTCCGCTGGGCGTGCGATGCTGGCGTACGTGGTGGTGTCTTTTCCCGCTGAGGAGGGACGTTGGCCACCTTTACGCGGGCGCATTCCCATCTACACATCCCCGCCACACGCCTCTCCGCAGCCTGTGTTTGTTCCCCAATTGCTTTGGTTGTTCTGCGATAGAGGCTCATTACACATGCTCTGTGCTCGCTCCTGGTGGGAGATGTGGGTGCAGATCCCACCTGCCGGCGTGTGTCCTGTCTTCTCACCCTCCCGCCGGGCTCGTGGGCAGAGCAGAGGTTTCACATTCGGGCGAGGCCCCGCTTATCTGTCTCCACACGTGGGTCATGCTCTTGGAGTCAAGTCTAAGAACGGTCACCAAGCCCTGGGTCCCAGAGAAATGTTCCTGTTTTTTTCCTAACGTCTTTGTGGTTTTACATTTGACATTTCGGTCCATGACCCATTTGAATTAATTTCCTATCGATGTGAGGGTTAGAGCAAGGTTAATTTCCTTTCTCTCTATGCATGTCCGATGGTTGAAAACACGACCGTTCTCCTGTCCAATTACTTCTGGGCCTTTGTCAAGGATCAATTGTTCGTGTTTCCATCTTTCCGGGCTGCCTTTCCCTCCCACTGATCTCCGTGTTTGTGCCGCGGCCAGGCCCCTGCTGTCCTGTGGCTCTGTGGGGAGTCAGCGTAGGGGAGAGCGGCTCCTCGTTCTTTAATGTTCTTCTTCAAAAGCGGCTTAGCTGTTCTGGTGCCTTCGCCGTCCCATGTAAATTTTAGGGTGACGCTGGGCTTTTGATAGGCGGGCAGACGAAAGCCCAGCCTGCTTGGCGAGAACGGCTCTCGCCCACGCTGTGTCTCAGTCCGTGAACACGGCTCCTCGCCGTCTGCGAGGCCTTGTTTGACGTTGCCCCTCAACAGTTTGTACTTTCCGGCACCAGGAGTCTGCGTAGGGCACAGTGTTCCATGTTGTTTGGGGCCAGGAGGCGTGGCAGTGTGCCTTGATTGCCACTTCCATATGTTTATCAGTGGATGAGAAGATAATCCGTGTGTGTGTGTGTGTGTGTGTGTGTGTGTGTGTGTGTCTTACATTCTGTGACTTTGCTCAACTCACTGATTGGCTCCCAGAGGTTTTGCCTTGTAGATTCCTTGAGATTTTCCCTGGAGACGATCGTGTCATGTGCAGATAGGGACAACGTCACGTCTTCCTTCTATTCCTGCGTCTCCCCTGGTGGCCAGAGCTGCCAGAGCTGCTAGAGCACAGGAGTGGTGCCTCCATCTGAGGACACGCCTGAAGGGTGAGACGCTGCGCCTCACCCCCGTCTGAGGGCTGGTGGGGAAGGAAGGCCCGCCGGCGGCTGCGTCTCGGTGGCTCTGGGTGGATGGACGCCTGGCTCACCCTCTGGGGCTGATGGGCGTCCGCTCAGTGCAGGGAGGGGCGAGCTGCCTCGACGGCCTTCGGGTGCTACGTTAGGGGCTGGGTCTGCTGGGCCTTTTTGGTCTTGGATGGGCCCGCCTATGTCTGTGGTCAGTGCTGGTCCAGACTGGCTCTCCCACCTGGGGACCGGCTGGCGTGGGCTGACCCGCAGTGGCTCAGGCGTGGGCTGACCCGCAGTGGCTCAGGCGTGGGCTGACCCGCAGTGGCTCAGGCGTGGGCTGACCAGCAGTGGCTCAGTTTGGACAGCTGTGCTCCTCTCCGGGCGGCCTCTGATCTGACCTCTGACCTTCTGCAGGCCGCCGGGCTTGTCTGCAGGCAGCTGCAGTGCTGCCTGGGCCTTGGCTTGGAACCGGGACCCCGTCCCTTCAGCCAAAGCAAGGACAGGACCAGCCCAGGTCCCGGGGGGAGGTGGGTGCCAGCCCCTGGGGGAGGCACCTCAGAGCCCTGGGTCCCGGGAGGGTGAGCACGGGCGCCGCGCTTCAATCCGCCGACCTGCTTTCACCCACACTTCGCTCCCGTCGGTCTCGGGGTCCGAGGCCCGGTGACCTGTCTGGGGTGGTTTCAGAGACCTAGGCCGGTGGCACTGCTGTCATTCTAAGGAGGGACTGGGCTTTGAAGGGACCCAGTTCACGCCACCTCCATGGGAAGCCGTGTGCTTTACCTTCTCAGAAACGCAGGCTTTGCCAGCGTGCTTCTCGACATTGGCCGGCACTTTCAGGTTTTCTAAGAAAAGTGTGTACTGTTTTCATCTAAAAACTAGAGGCCCGGTGCACAAAATTCATGCATGGAGGGGGGTTGTCCCTCAGCCCAGCCTGTACCCTCTCCAATCTGGGACCCCTCAAGGGATGTCCGACTGCCCGTTTAGGCCCGATCCCGAAATGGGCAGTCGGACATCCCTCTCACAATCCAGGACTGCTGGCTCCCAACTGCTTGCCTGCCTGCCTTCCTGATTGCCCCTAACCGCTTCTGCCTGCCAGCCTGATCACCCCCTAACCACTCCCCTGCCAGCCTGTATGCCCCCAACTTCCCTCCTCTGCTGGCCTGGTCACCCCTAACTGCCCTCTCCTGCAGGGTTGATCACCTCCAACTGCCCTCCTTTACAGGCCTGGTCCTTCTCAACTGCCCTCCCTTGCAGGCCGGGTGCATCCCAACTGCCCTCTCCTGCTGGCCATCTTGTGGTGGCCATCCTGTGTCCACGTGGGGGCAGGATTTTTGACCACATGGGGGCAGCTATATTGTGTGTTGCAGTGATGATCAATCTGCATATTACTCTTTTATTAGATAGGATAGAGGCCTGGTGCATGGGTGGGGGCCAGCTGGTTTGCCCTGAAGGGCGTCCCGGATCAAGTGGGGGTTCCCTTGGGGCATGGGGCGGCCTGAGCGAGGGGCCTGTGGTGGTTTGCAGGCCGGCCATGCCCCCTGGCAACCCAAGCGGAGGCCCTGGTATCTGGAATTTATTTTCCTTCTACAATTGAAACTTTGTAGCCTGGAGCGGAGCCAAGCCTGGGGCTCCCTCTGAGGCTGGCAGCCATTTCTGTTGGGGTTATAATTGAAACTTTGTTGCCTTAAGCGGGTGGGCCCGGCCAGGGTGTGCGGAAAGCTTTGTTTCCCCTGTTGCCGGCGGCAACCCTGGCCTGCTCTCTCAAGCTCCATTCTGCCGCCATTTGTTTGAATTTGTTTACCTTCTATAATTGAAACTTTGTAGCTTGAGTGGAGGCTTAGGCCTGGCAAGGGCAGGTGGAAAGTTGGCTTCCTCTGTTACCTAGGAAACTTGCTCTCTGTGGCTGTAGCCATCTTGGTTTGGGTTAATTTGCATGCTCGCTCTGATTGGATGGTGGCGTGGCTTGTGGGTGTGTCAGAGGTATGGTCAATTTGCATATTTGTCTATTATTAGGTAGGTAGGATGCGTCACAAAATTTGGAGGTATTTTCCTAGGACTTGTGATCTTCTTCGGAATCCTACTTGTGGTCTGGCCTCCGAGAGTTCATGTGCGGTGTGAGTATTGGGATGACTCGGACCCAGAGTCTGGCCAACCAGGGTGGGACTGGTTGGCGAGGTTGCTAAACCTCCTCTACCCGGCAGTGAGCCTCTGCAGCCGGTGGGGAGGACCGGGAAGCTGGCGGGGCCGGGCGCTGGTGGGCGGCGGGCTCAGCGCCGGAGCCCAGCCCCGCTCCCCGGCCCTGAGGAAGCCTCCCTCTCCCCTCCCCCCCCCCCCGCCCCGTGGACCTGTGCTCCCGGGGCTTTGGCGTTGCCAGGTCGTGCTGCCCACGGGCTGGTGGCAGGTGAGCACCGGCCAGCGAGAGGTTACACGTCGGCGTCGACTCTCACTCCCTCCTGCTGGTCTCGGCTTCTCCTCAGCCTCTGGAGTCCGTTGGGTGGCACCGTGGGCAGGAGCCACGCGTGGGGCGGAGCAGCTGAGGGTGGCAGTGCGTGCGGTGAGCCGGGTACCCGCGTTCACCGGGGCCTGTGGCTGTGCCTGGCCCGCCCCGCTGCCCTGGGAGGAAGCTGCTCTCGCTCATGGCAGATCGGCCTTCTCTGTCCACCCCCAACATGCACACGCACACGTGCACACATGCGCACGCATGCACACGCACGCCTGTCCTGGGCACTCAGGCCGATGCTGCCATGCCGATCCCAGGTTCCCATACCTTTCAGTCGTTTTCATCATTTCCTGTTGAGCTGTGAGCTCAGTGGTTAGTGCCTCTCACATGAAATGATCGTTAGATTCATGTCTTTGCCTCGCCCTCTCCTGCGCCTCCATCGCTGTGACCAGTGTTTGCACTGACTCCGGGCAGGTTCCCCTTGCTTCCTAGTCCAGGGGATCTGCCCCCCCTCCCCCATGTCACCCACAGGCCCTTCTCCAGGGTGGTGAGCAGGCCGAGTGCAGGCCGCGGCCGGGAGCGGGCGAGGAAGCCCACAGTGTGTGCGCAGGAGAGTCTGTGGGATGGATCCCCGGGAGAGAGAACGAGTGGGTGCTGTTTGCTTCGGGGGCGCCGTCTGTCCTGGGGTGAGACGGGCAAAGTCGTGCAGGGCATAGTAGGTGTGTGAGGGGGGACGCTTGTTCATCGCACCGCTCCCACGTCCCCTCCCCAGTTCCCTCCTGAAAAGACACTGCAGGACGTATGACTGCGTCACTCAAGGCCTCTTACTGTCACCTGAACAAACTGCCGGTCCCTCGGGCTCAGTCCACATTTCTCGCTCCGTCTAACGAGCGGGGTCAGGTCCACTGTCGTCCACTCTCGGCCGCGGCCCCCTCCCCGCCTCCCAGGGCTGTGGGGGGAGCAGGGGCTGGGGTGTCCCTGCACGGCGACGGCGCGGGCTGGAAGCACGCAGTGTTATGTACGCTCGTGATTAATCACGGCCAGACGTACCGGCAGCCGCTGTAGATCCCCCGAGACACCGCCGCCGAAGAAGGAAAAGGGAGCGTTTCGCTAACGTTTATTTTCCTGGAAGAATCAAAGCCGAGCCCTAAAGCCATGCCACCAGCTGGTTGCCGCGTGGACGACCCGGGAAGGAACACGTAACGGAAACTGACCTTGGTTCTGTTACCGAGGCCCGAGCGTGCCAGGCGGGAGTCTTGCATGACCCGCCGTGCGGTGGGCCGGCCGGCGTCTCCATGGCAACAGCAGAGCACTCTATCGCAGGGCAGTGTGCACCTGCGTGCGCCGGCTCCGGCAGGAGGACGCCCCCCCCCCCCCCCACCACGCCTGCTCCTTCCCTCTCCCGCCTCCCCGCCCGGACACCTGCTTCCTCGTGGCCGATCCCCAGGACCTTTTCCTCTCAGGTCTGTTCCCTAACTCGCCCCCCGGGTGTCCTCCCGCCCCTGGGCACCTGCACGGGGTGAGCTGGGATCCCTACAGGCTGCCACCGCCGCGTGATGCCACAGACGCCTGGGAGGACAGCGCAGCCTCGCCTGCAGGCCGGGGCGAAGCACATGTCTCATCTCCCGATGGCTTCCGTCCCACCCTTTCTATCCGGACGGCTACGCGCTCGTGTTCCCTGATTCGTAGCTACTCCCAAGCCTCTTCCCGAATGGCACATGTTTGCCTACAGCTCCACGGCTGTCACTCGTGACTCAGCCCATCCCACCTGGGCCTCACCTGTGAGCAGTCAGGGCAGGTGGCGTGGCTGTCATTTCACGGGCGAGGGCCGGCCTCCCAGGGGAATCAGCAAAGCGATGGTGCAGCGGGAGGAACCGAGGCGCGTCCCGTGCTCACGCCGCCGCCACGGACCTGCAGCCCAGGCCGCTCTGCCTCCCGGTGGGACCTCTGGCCGGAGGCCGGAGTGGGCGTCCCGAGTCTGGACTGACCAGCTCGCAGCTTCTCGCCATCTCACACGATGCGGGCGTTCACTATTTCGCAGCGATGACCGTGGCACAGGGCCTTCCTTCCCAGGAGGCCGCTCAGACGGGCTGCTCACGGCGTGTGCCTCTGGAAGGAGATGCGCTGCCCCCTCCCCGATTCCGAGCCTGACAGCACCACCTCCTGCCCGGGGGGGTGGGGGGGGCGCTTGTTGTTGTGGGGGAGCTGGCCTTTCCTCTCATGCGCCATTTACTAAGCAGCTTGAACTCTTTCTAGATCATTCTCTCGTCTTCCTCTCAGGAAAAGGCCTGCTGTTTAACCTGTGGGCCAAGGCATCAGATGGTGCCTTGCTTTTTTTAATGTAGTTTTATTGATTTCAGAGAGGGAGAGAGAGAGAGAAACATCCATGAGGAGAGAGAATCATGGATCGGCTGCCTCCTGCACGCCCCCCACTGGGGATGGAGCCCGCAACCCGGGCCTGTGCCCTGACCGGGAATGGAACCGTGACCTCCTGGTTCACAGGTTTGACGCTCAACCACTGAGCCGCGCCGGCCAGCTGGTGCCTTGCGTTTTCCATGCGGCCGTGACCGCCACCTTGGTGACAGGCGGCGGTGGGCGCGAAGAAAGTGTGTTTCCCCGTTAGGAACGGAGGGTCACCTGAGGCCAGCGTGCTCTGGACCAGCGTGGGTCCGCATTTCAGTAGCACCTCCTCCAGAAAGCCTGTCAGCTGGAGGAACCTGTGTGTCGTAGGACACGCCCGTGGCTTAGGTTTAAACACTGCATCTGACAAGTGTCTGGGCCGCAAACCAAGCCTCCTGGACGAACTCCATTCCGGCCGGGTTCTCCCCCTGGCTGGAGGGGCCCAGGCCTGTATCTTTTCACGCGTGGCAAATCCAGGCGGACTGTCTGTGCTTCGTCTACGGCTGCTCCACACGTCCGCGCCGACGGCGAGCCTGCGTCTGTTCCATGCCCTGACGCCGTGAGCGTGCTTTGTCCTGCACTGTGGTCAGGCGTAGCACATATGTTTCCAGTAGGTGGAAGTCTGTTTAGACCAAACACGCATCTCACATGATCCATAAACAGCCAAGAATATATTTCATCTCAACAGAGCAGCCGTGGCGGGATGGCCGGCTTCACGCTGCCGCCCCACCGGCCCGCTGGGTTCTAGTAATGAATGCCCCGACGGAGGCCCGGGGCCTGCGGGGCCGATCACCGTGCCGCGCGTCGGTGACCACGCACTGCGGCGCCCGCCCAGGAGCCCGCTGGTCCGTGGGAGGCTGCCCGGCAGCGCCCTGGAGCGCCTCGATGGTATCAGACTAAAGACGGTTGGGTTTGTGGGTTTAACATCCTTGACCCTGAATGGGATTGGGGTTCCGTGGAGGCTGCGGCTTCGATTGTGTGACTCTTTAATGGCGTGCCGTAGAGGGAAGAGAGATGAACCAAGACAGCACTGAATGATGGGATCCTTTTTCATCATTTGGCTAAGAATCTGCAGAGCGTCTGTCCTAATTATGTCATTTTAAGTGAACAATAAACATAAATAATAAACACACTGTGTTTGAGACGAGCTGTACCATCTGGTTCCAGAACTTGTGAAGGGGGAGTAGGGTTGGCATTGGCCGAGGTGTCTCCCCCCTCTTAGAAAGCCCTTCCTCCCGCGAGGGCTGTGGCGTGGAACACGGGGTGCCGTCAGCCCCTCCTGGGCGGTCAGCCAGGCAGATCGGCTCCAAGTCACACATGGGGCCTAAGACCACGGGGGACGCGGTTCTAGTCCGTGGATGCGTGCTCTCGTGTGGGAGAAACGCGTGTCCCACATACTTGTTCACAAGGAAGCCAGGGTTGGCTGGAGAACAGAGACCAGTGTTCATATTTGGATGTTTATGGTCTTCATATTGCATCTCTTTACCTTTAATGCCCCTTAAAATAAAAAGGTCTAACTGAGTGGAAATCGGGGAGGAGGGGGTTATATAATTGAGACGCTGAGACCAGTCTACTTAGAAAACGTGGGGACAGGAAAGACACCGTGGAGCAGCATTGCGAGTGAAGCCGTGGCGGTCTGAGGCTCTCGGAGTCCGCGCCGCATAAAGGAAGCGCCTGCTGCTGGGGGAGACTCGTTCTGTGATTACCGTCCTCCCACTTGAAAGTGCACGGGCCCCGAGGTCCCCACCTTCCCAGCTCCGCGAGGACAGGGGACCCCCTCCTAGAGGTTCCCAAAGCACCTCAGACGCAGACGGCTGGAGACGGCATGCCTCAGCCCGTCGCTGTGCTCGCCCCATTTCCGTGCAGATCGCAGGGTACACCCTGCTCCCCTACCCCCCCACCTCCCCCACCCCACCCCCGAGCGCGAGGTGCTTGTTTCAGGCAGACGCGCGCGTGGAGAGCTGCTAACTCTCCTGGATCCTGGTTCTTGCCTTCCTGCCCCGTCGCATGTGTCCTCTGTGGTCTGAGTTGCCTCAGGGCCGAGGCCGGCAGCCCCCCTAGTGGGGTCGGAGATGGGGAAAGTGGGGGCTCACACCAAGCGCACACTCTCTCGGCTGCAGGAAGCATCCCCGTCCCTGTCGCTAGAAGGGAAACCGTATGGAAATGACCTAATTAAGGGACGACTTCAGGGTGCGTCCCAGGGCCTGTCGGTTCTGGACCCTTTGGACACACGTGGCACAAGTTGTCTGGCATCGCCTTGAAACCTGCATGGGCCCCAAACGAAGCCCCTCAGCCTGCGTGCCTCCTGGACCCCATGCCCATGCCCCTACTGGCCAGACGCCCTGCAGCTGCCAGGGAGGGCCCGGGGCACCCCGCACCCTCAGCCAGAGCCCCACACTCGCCGGCAGAGCACCCGCCGCCCTCTTGCTCTCCTCTTCCCTTTCCCTCCAGCTCTCCCTAGTGAACGCGGAAGAGCTGAGCTCTAGTTTCCTCACTAGGGTGTGTGCTCTTGAAGGTGTGAGCTGTGCGCTATAGCCCTTTAGCTCAATGCCCCTGCCATGAGGCCCAGCGCTCATCCACCCACCCATTCACTCCAATGACCTGTACAAACCAGGGTTTTTATGTTGTCACTTTCTTTCCACTGCCTAGCTGAATGTCCCTCATCAGGAACTTGAATATCTCCTTCTTCTCTCTCTCTCATCTGTTTATCTATCCATCCATCCATCTATCTGTCCATGCATTTATCCATTTACTCATCGATCCATCCACCATCCATCCACCCACTCATCCATCCACCATCAATCCATCCACCCATCCATCCATCCATCCATCCGTCCATCCACTCACCCATCCATCCATCCATCCATCCACCCATCCATCCATCCACCCATCCATCCATCCATCCATCCATCCACCCATCCACCCATCCATCCATCTGTCCATCCACTCATCCATCCATCCATCCATCCACCATCCACCCATCCATCCATTCATCCACCCATCCCCCCTGCTTGGTTCTCCATACACCTCTCTTTGAGCTGTTTACTGACCATTGGGGCCACTGCTGGCTCCTCTTAGATTCACTGTCACCACCTCCAGCACACATCCTATCTTTGCCTTCAACGTAGACAGCCTAATGAGTGCGTTCAGTTGTAGCTTTGAAACAATGAGATGTTAACTTTGCAGTAACTGAAGCCTTACACACCCGGGAGGAAAAAGAGTTGTTTCTCGGTAACGAGTGGCGTTGTGTGGGAGATCCTGGAAAGAGGTCCTAGGGTTCCAGACCCTCCCGATGGGGCCGTGGTGAAACAGCGCCAGGAAGAAGAGGGACGCTCTGGCATGAAAAGCCCTGCCCTCACGTCCCCTAAACGTGACGGAGACTCACAAGTAAGTTCAAGGTTTGGGTCTGTGTCTACAAAAGACAAGTAACACGTTTCTAAATTTGAAGGCAGCCCTCACTGTTTCTGATCCTGTGGATGCCTCGTTTTCTTAGCTTTACATCTTGTTTTCTTGTGTTCCCCTGAAAAGATAGGACTGTCATTAAGAGAGTAGCTGGCTGCACAGAAGATGCATTTTCTGCTGGACAGACACGCTGTGTATTTGAAGATCTCCATGCTGCACGCAGAACGGCCTGCTGGGCGCTTGGCACGACCGGCGCTGAGCATTCTGCGCACAATGGTGGTCGCTTTAGCTCATGAAAGGCTCCCCTGTGCTCGGGCAACCCCGCGCCGTCCTGCCTGCGCCCTGCTAAGTAGGCCCTTGAGCCTCTGCCCTTTGCAGCTTGTGCATCCTGTCCTGGCGACGCTGGAGCTATTGTCAGCAGCCAAGCAATCCTGCTTTCTCTTTGGCGTGGGGACGCTATAAACTGCATTTTCTTAACCTCCCACTCCTCCGCCTCTCACTGCGCTGCTGGAAGTGAGCTTTAAAGTATAAATGCCGACTCTTCAGTGCCGTGCGGGCGGTTACTCGGGTCTCGGAAGGGATGGGCGAGCCGGCGGGGAGAGGAGGAGGCAGATCCCGCACAGCTACGTCGCCTTGGAAAGCCGCTGGTCTGCCAGGCCGGGGTGGGCCGCTCCCTGTGGTCATAAAGGCACGTCTGGAGCAGGTCCTCCCTGCCCAGCCGCCTGGGGAGCCCTAAATCCCTCCGCAGCGGAGCCCTCTACCCCAATGGGGCCCCAACCCCTGTGTGTGTGTGTGGGGGGGGGGGGGTCCCTAGACTTAGCACAGTCAGACTCCCTTCTTTTTCACACACAGGCCGTCTTCATAAAACCCCTCCAGGAGGTGCCCGCGTTCCCGTTACAGTGTACAGTCTCGCCTCCTTTAGAAAACGTGTTATAAATTATTTCAGGTGCGTGCCACGTTCAAAACCACGCAGCTGGCAGCTGGGGGCACACACCGCCCGTGGTGGACGGCACCGCCCGCCTGCCCCTGCGTCCCTGCCGTCGGGCACGGCCTGGATTTCATAGCGAACGTCCCATTTTAGCTTCTTTTTCATTTTAAGGCGATTTTTAACGAAAAGAAAGATTTTAATTTATCAATTACCCCTCAGTAGGGCTGGGAATCGTTTTTACAGACAAAGAAGAAAATAAGGAGGCAGGGTAGTCACATGTAGCCGGGCCTGGTATGGGACGTCCCACGCGCTGGGTCAGGGCCTGGACGTCTCCCTCCTGCGGTGACGGGCCTGGACACCGCGGCCTCCGGTCCCCTCGCCCTGCGGGAGGTGGGGCCCACACGTGCTTTTTAGGTCAAGATGGGGGGCTGGTTATGAGCATGGCCGAGGCGATGGGCATTGCCGGTGCTGTGAGTGTGAGCTCGGCCCAGAAGGGGAGGAGCCCCGCCCCGAACTGAGTGATGGGCCTGGGGAGCCAGGAGGACAGCGCCTCGCCCTCCAGCGCTCCCAGTGCTTCGGGCAGGCAGCCATTCGGGTCCAGGTGCGCACGCGGACGTCACGGTGCGAGAAACAACCACGGCCCTGGCGCTGAAGGCCGGGCTGCTCTGTGAGCTCGGAAGCGGGGGACGGGATTCCGCGATGCTGTGCGCCTTGCTCTTCCTCTGCCTCTCCATGCTGCGAGGGCAGCAGCTCTGGCTCTCCTGAGGCCGGAGAGGAAGAAAGGGTGAGTGAGCAGAGAGCAAATGGCCTGAGAGTGTGGGGTGGAGCTTGGAGAGGCTGACACGGGGAGGACGGGGAGGACGGGGAGGCCTCTGGGACAGTGCTGACACGGGAGGACGGGGAGGCCTCTGGGACAGTGCTGACACGGGGAGGACGGGGAGGCCTCTGGGACAGTGCTGACACGGGGAGGACGGGGAGGCCTCTGGGACAGTGCTGACACGGGAGGACGGGGAGGACGGGGAGGCCTCTGGGACAGTGCTGACACGGGGAGGACGGGGAGGCCTCTGGGACAGTGCTGACACGGGGAGGACGGGGAGGCCTCTGGGACAGTGCTGACACGGGAGGACGGGGAGGACGGGGAGGCCTCTGGGACAGTGCTGACACGGGGAGGACGGGGAGGACGGGGAGGCCTCTGGGACAGTGCTGACACGGGAGGACGGGGAGGCCTCTGGGACAGTGCTGACACGGGGAGGACGGGGAGGACGGGGAGGCCTCTGGGACAGTGCTGACACGGGGAGGACGGGGAGGACGGGGAGGCCTCTGGGACAGTGCTGACACGGGAGGACGGGGAGGACGGGGAGGCCTCTGGGACAGTGCTGACACGGGGAGGACGGGGAGGCCTCTGGGACAGTGCTGACACGGGGAGGACGGGGAGGACAGGGAGGCCTCTGGGACAGTGCTGACACGGGAGGACGGGGAGGACGGGGAGGCCTCTGGGACAGTGCTGACACGGGAGGACGGGGAGGACAGGGAGGCCTCTGGGACAGTGCTGACACGGGGAGGACGGGGAGGCCTCTGGGACAGTGCTGACACGGGGAGGACGGGGAGGCCTCTGGGACAGTGCTGACACGGGAGGACGGGGAGGACGGGGAGGCCTCTGGGACAGTGCTGACACGGGGAGGACGGGGAGGCCTCTGGACAGTGCTGACACGGGAGGACGGGGAGGACGGGGAGGCCTCTGGGACAGTGCTGACACGGGGAGGACGGGGAGGACGGGGAGGCCTCTGGGACAGTGCTGACACGGGAGGACGGGGAGGACGGGGAGGCCTCTGGGACAGTGCTGACACGGGGAGGACGGGGAGGCCTCTGGGACAGTGCTGACACGGGAGGACGGGGAGGACGGGGAGGCCTCTGGGACAGTGCTGACACGGGGAGGACGGGGAGGCCTCTGGGACAGTGCTGACACGGGGAGGACGGGGAGGACGGGGAGGCCTCTGGGACAGTGCTGACACGGGAGGACGGGGAGGACGGGGAGGCCTCTGGGACAGTGCTGACACGGGGAGGACGGGGAGGCCTCTGGGACAGTGCTGACACGGGGAGGACGGGGAGGACAGGGAGGCCTCTGGGACAGTGCTGACACGGGAGGACGGGGAGGACGGGGAGGCCTCTGGGACAGTGCTGACACGGGAGGACGGGGAGGACAGGGAGGCCTCTGGGACAGTGCTGACACGGGGAGGATGGGGAGGCCTCTGGGACAGTGCTGACACGGGAGGACGGGGAGGCCTCTGGGACAGTGCTGACACGGGAGGACGGGGAGGCCTCTGGGACAGTGCTGACACGGGGAGGACGGGGAGGCCTCTGGGACAGTGGGGGGTGCTGCAAGTGGACCCACGCCCGCCGATGGCCGGCTCCAAGGAAGAGGCTCCGGCCGTGACCAAGGTTCCTCAACCCGGACGGTCATGGAACGGAGAGGTGGGCCTCAGAGCTCCTGCCTGCGCTGGTTCCTTCGCAGGAAATAGAGCTGAAAGACGAACCAGCAGGGGGCGGGTCCCCTCTGACCCTCTCCCCCACACCCACACCAGCCCAGCGCCCCGCTTCCTCCCGTCCCCTGGGACCGGGCCTGAGCGCCCTGAGCGCCCGGGACTGCCTGGGAGCGTGTACGCGTGGCTTCTGTTTGCTTCCCTGCGGCTGCGAGGAGCGCTGAGCACTTCCCAAATGTGCATGACTCTCTTTAATCTTTAATGAGCGCGTGTTTGTTTTATCCGTCTCTGCCAGCCTGCCTTTCCGTTTCTACGTAAACTCACGTTATAAACGTTGTGTAGTCGAGTGTATTAATCTCTTCCTCGGTTACTGATTACCAAGGTGTTGTATCCGAGAAGTTCATTTCCATCAGCACTTATGTATGTACTTGCCTACATTTTATTTTTGTTTTATAATGTTTACTTCTGACAATTGAATTGCTTTATTCATATCTTCACACACATAATTTTACATATGCATAAATGTGATCGTATACATCTTTTTAAAAAGTTTATCTTTTTTTTTTTGCTTTCTTCCCTTCTCTCTCTCCTTGCCCCGCCCCTGTTAATAGCCCAAGGTGTTTCTTTTCTTACGTATTTGTATAGTCATGTAGTCCCATGTAGACATGCGCGCGCGCACACACACACACACACACTCACACAGAGATGCACAGACGCACACACCACACACAGGTGTTTATTATTGCCATTGTTTTTCATACTCAACAATACCTACAAAAAAATCGCTGAACTCGCCTGGTATAGCTCTAATTCATTCTTTCACACGCTTGTGTCATATCCCATGATGTGTCTACCATAATTTTGAAGTCTTCTTCCATAATTTCTTTTCCACTGGAAGGTCCCATTGGACTTTGCGTGGCTGTGGGGAGGCCCTCGGCGTGGTTTTCTGAATGGCTGGCCAGGGTGTTTGGTGGGACTATCCCTGTCCTGTTGGCGTGCAGCTCTTCCTTGACTTCATATTCATCATTTACATGTGCCCGGTCTGCCTGGAGGCTCCCTGTCCTGTCTAGACATCAGCGTTTTGTTGTTTTTGTTCCGTTTCACTTGAAGACACTTCTGATTTGGAATAATTTAGTTATGAAAGAGCTGTTAGAGTGCTGGCCTTCCTTCGCCGTTTCCACCAATGGTCACGTTCACATGACGAGCGCGTCCATCAGAACTAGAAAATGAGCATTGCTGCGGGCTGTCAACGGAACCGGAGACGGTCATGTTCCCCAATTCCTTGTCCAAACGCCTTTTTTCTGCCCCAGAATCCAGTCCAAGGCCCCACCTGGCCTTTGGTTGTCACGTCTGCTGCGTCCCCACCAGCGGCGTTTTCCCGGTCCTCCATGGCCTCCGTGGCCTCACGCTCCTGACGGGCACCGGGCAGTGGTTCTGTAAAGGGCCCGCAGTTTGTCCTGTCGAAGGTTTTCTCATGATGAGGCTGAGGTTACAGATTTGGGGGAAGAACCCGGAAAAGATGAACTTCTCATCTCATACGGGGGCCCCGGCATCAGCGTCACTGGTGACAGTGACAGGAGCCTTGCTCCCTGGGTCGGGGTGGGGGGGGAGTTGGGGGGGCTGGCCACTGGGCACAGACAGCTCTGTCCCTCCTCTTCCCTGCCTGTCCTTCACTGTCTCTTAGCCCCGCCCACACGCAAGGGAGGGTGAGCGCCACCTGCTGGAGAGGCGGGACCCTGAGTTACAAGCCCACGAGCCACTGAAAGGTTTTGAGTGGGGACTTGGAGGTTAGCAGACACTCTGTCTCTCCTCACAGTTTTGCTCGCTGTTTTATCATTCACCAGCGGATCGTGCCTGCCACAGCGGTTCCTGTGGACTTCCAAGGGTGATCTTCTATTTTGCTCAGTGCTTTTACGTTTATTACCGTGAGTTCTTCTGTAAGAAAACGAGTCTTTCCTCCCTCCGTCATCTGTTATTCAGTAATTATTTATAATGGTGTGGATTTAACCCCACGAGATAACTATTAGGATGAGTCCTTCATTTTTATTCTCTTTCTTAAAAACAATTTTGGGGGGTTTATTACTTTTTTATTCTTCTTGCAAACTTGAAAAATGTTTCCATTTTCAAGAAGTGTAATTGGAATGTTCTTGAGCATTTTGTTAAATGTTGCAACTAAATCTAGAAGGAAATGCTGTCTTCACGGCCCAAGAATTCTCTCCTCCCGTTCCCCCGGTTACTCCTGCGAGACCCCCGCATGGCCTCTCCGCGGAAGGCGCCCCAACACCTTAGACCGTCTGTTCTGAGCTTACAGATGGGGGCCCACAACCTTTCACCCCCTCGCCCGAGCGCATGTTCTTCCAAAGGGCGCGCTGGAGCGACCTGCGTTGGGGTCCATTCTGAAACGTACGACGTCACTGTAGCGTGGGTGCCCGCGTCACGTGTTTCTGTACTTCCTTTCTTTCTGGGGGAAGTTTTGGTTTCTTGTCTCTATGAGACGGAACAAATATCTTTCCCAAAACTACTTAACCGTGTCGGTCCCTTCCCGGGTATGCAGTGAATCCAGGCGTTCTTGGTTAGAGACGGCGGGGCCTGGGCCCAGCACCCCACCCCAAAGCCCAGCACCCCACCCCAAGCCTTCAGGTGAGCGGCCTCAGTGAGTGCGCGGCCTGCTGCACCTTCTCGGGAACTGTGGCAGGCAGCTTCCGGCCTGCGAGTCTAATCTTAATGGGAACGTAGCGATTCCGTTTTCTTTTTCTTTTTTTCCACAAAGTCTCTCCTTCTGTTTGCTCTGAGCCAGCTTGGTGTCTGCTGTGCCGTCCCTGCACCTTCGCTCCTGTCACTCAGGGCGGACGCTCCTGGCTGCGTTGCTGCGCTCTTCACTGCCGAGCGGGTTTCTTGTCTTTCTTCAGGACAGCGCTGCCGACTGAGCTCACGCACAGGTGACTCAGGGCCAGCAGCGCGCCGAGGTCCCATCGGTGCCTCTCCCGCACACACGCCTCACCCCGCATCGCAGGAGCAAGTCCCCTGCACCCTCTGAGATCCCCCCCGACCGGCAGGGGCCTGCTGGGAGCCGGGTGGACCCAAGGCCAGCGTGGCGTGCTCTCGCGTCAGCAGACCTGCCCCATCACAATTCTTGGCCCTGGTTGAGCTAACTCCCTTTAGAATTTTTTTAATATATTTTTATTGATTTCAGAGTGGAAGGGAGAGGGAAAGAGAGACAGAAACATCAATGAGGAGAGAGAAATATTGATCGGCTGCCTCCTGCACGCCCCACACTGGGGATCGAGCCCACAACCAGGGCCCTGACCAGGAATCGAACCGTGACCTCCTGGTTCATGGGTCAATGCTCAACCACTGAGCCACGCTGGCCAGGCTGAGCTAACTCCCTTTAGCTTTCTTATTGACCCATTTGTTCCTCCTACCCTAATGAAATATTCTAAACTCAGATATTTGCACAATGAAATGTAGTTTTTAGCAAATGCCTTTTATTTACTAATAGAGGCCCGGTGCCCAGATTCATGCACTGGGGTGGGGGTGGGGCGGGGGGAGTGCGGGTCCCTCAGCTTGCCTTGCAGACAACCCTCAAGGGGTCCTGGATTGCGAGAGGGTGCAGGCCAGGCCGAGGGACCCCACCGGTGCACGATCGAGACCAAGGAGGGACCGTGGGAGGCCCCCAGGGGTTGTCCGGCCCATCTCACCCAGTCCTGATCGGCCAGACCCCAGCAGCAAGCTGACCTACCGGTCGGAGCGTCTGTCCCCTAGTGGTCAGAATGTGTCATAGCTACCGGTCAAACCATTGCTTAGGCTTTTATATATATAAATAGATGGTCCCTGACATGTGACGGTTTGACTTAGGATTTTTTTCGACTTCCTGATGGTGTGAACGTGATTCACATCGGGTAGGAACCCTACTCAGATTTTGAGTTTTGACCTTTTCCTGGGCTGTGATATGCGTTGCAGGACAGTGTCTGTTTTCACGGCCCCCAGGCAGCCCCGTGGCCCCGAGGGTCAGCAGCCCACACTCCACAGTGCAGTGGTAAAGGCGTTTTCAACCTGCGATGTTCCCACTTCTGTGGGTTTGTGGGGAGGCCACCCCATCGCAAGCTGAGCAACGCCCGTGAGGTGCCCCAAAGGCAGGGAAGCCAGCCGTGGCCCCAGGAGACAGACGGGATGATAAAATAAGACACATTGCTTTTCAGTTCTGAGGTTATTGTATAATTAGCCACTTCATATTACAGGCCTTTGTTTAATAGCCGAGAGTAATCTTTTATCGCCGTAACCTTTCTTCCCTTTGTGGTGGCTTTAATGAAAACTTTTCTAATATGTCTCTACTTTTCTTTTGGAGCAGAGCGCATATAATTTATTCTCTTTCAATATCACTCCAGGGTTATAATTAAAAGCATGGATTCCTCTTCCATGACCCTTGGAGTCTGCTGAATGGTTGAATCTTTTTTTTTTTTTTTTGAAGCTCACTGACTGACCTCAGCCGTGCATTTTGAGTTCTAATAGCTCCTTCCACATAATTTATTTATTTCCATTGCAGCGTGTCAGTGTCTGTCAGTACCCCATCTCTTTCATCCCCGCCTCAGCCCCGCGGTCTGGTCACCCAGCCCGGCCAAAGCGGAGAGGGGGCTGGGAGCCATCCCTGCAGGCCTCCCTCCCCCCCCCACCCCCCCCCCCCCGCGGCCTCTGCCTGCTCTCCATCGCTGTAGTTCTGTCGCTCTAACAATGTGGTGGAAGTGGAGCCGCGCAGCATGCGGCCTTCGACATCGGCCGCCTTGACCCGGCATCATGCCCTGGTGCATCGAGCTGCCAGACCGGCCCGGCATGCCTGTTTGTGGCTCAGGCCGCATTCTGCGGGGGCTGGTGACAGTGCTTAGCTCTCCGTCTGGTAAGGGTCGTGGGAGCTTCCTCGAGGCGATCCCTGCGCCCTGCCGTTCGCCCTCGTAGGCCCTCGTCTTTGCTCGTTCCCTTCCCATGTGATGCAAGACGTTCACCGCTACGTTGTACATGACCTGCCCCAGACCCACCCGCAACCATGTCCCCCCACACACGGCTCCTTTTGTGGAGTTGCATTGAGAGAGCACCGTCTGGCCTCAGGGTTGGAGCCAGCACAGTCAGCCGTTGCCATGGACGCTGAATGCACCCCCCCCCAAAAAAAAAAATATGGCAACTGATAAGCCCATAGGTCCATGGTCGGCAAACTGCGGCTCGCAAGCCACATGAGGCTCTTTGGCCCCTTAAGTGTGGCTCTTCCACGAAATACCACGGCCTGGGTGAGTCTATTTTGAAGAAGTGGCGTCAGAAGAAGTTTCAGTTTAAAAAATGTGGCTCTCACAAGAAATTTCAATCGTTGTGCTGTTGATATTTGGCTCTGTTAACTAATGAGTTTGCCGACCACTGTCATAGGCAGTCTCTCATCTGTCAGGAAATTCCTCGAGGGGTCAATTCGTGTTCGTTTACTAGATGAGGGGATGAACGAATGAAACACATCTGGTGCAAACATTACAGAAGACAGCCCTTCCAGAAAAGAAACACCGTCAAAGCCGCTCAGACCGGGCCCCGCCTCTCCGAATGCAGCCCGCACCGCCCGCACGTCATCCTCGCACCTGTCTCCTCCCTCCCGGCTTGTCAGGAACGTGAGTTTGCCGGTGTCCCCGTCAGAGGTACACTGTTGCCTTTTCCAGCGCCAGGCCCTGGGCCCAGCATAGGTTGGACGTCAAACTTAGTTCCTTAAACACACAGCGGCTCCACGCGCCGGGCCGGGTGGCTCACTTCAGAGACAAGACAGGCGAGCCTGGAGAACTCACGTTTTTGAGTCGTTTTCTGTTGTTGCTAAGCACAGTGACTTGGGACCACACTGTGTATGGCCCTCCAGTTCGGGGGTCGGAATCTGAAGT
Organism: Cnephaeus nilssonii; assembly: GCF_951640355.1. NCBI lineage: Eukaryota > Metazoa > Chordata > Mammalia > Chiroptera > Vespertilionidae > Cnephaeus > Cnephaeus nilssonii. The sequence goes on along the minus strand of NC_137076.1, from coordinate 107,492,012 downwards.
GGGTCTCGCTGAGCGGGAGCCACGGTGTCCGAGGCGGATCCTCTGGGGCCGGGAGAGTCTGCTCCTGCCTTCCCGGCTCCTGCAGGCACCTGCTTTCCTGGCTCGTGGCCCCTCCCTCACCGCCAAAGCCAGCAGCGGAGCCTCCCCGAACCTCTCGCTGGCTCTGACTCCCCTGACTCCTTTGGCTTTCAAGAACCTGCGATCACCCGGCGGGCGTGGCTCCGTGGTTGAGCATCAACCTGTGAACCAGGAGGCCGTGGCTGGATTCCCGGTCAGGGCACATGCCCGGGTTGTCGGCTCGATCCCCTGTGTGGGGTGTAGCCGATCAATGATTCTCTCATCATTGATGTTTCTCTCTCTCCCTCTCCCTTCCTCTCTGAAGTCAATAAAAAAATAAAAGAAAAATAAAAGAACCGTACGATCCCTTGAACCTGCCCTGAAATCCGCGATGTGCCCCATCTGGAGATGCTCGGCTCCGTCACACCTGCCAGGTCCCTCGGCCACGTGAGCAGCATGTTTACAGGTTCCGGGGGAGGCTCTGGCCGGCTTTGGGGGCCACTATCCTGCCGGCATGAAGGGGCTCCACACGCTGACCCCGTGGCTAAGCGCTGGGCCTCGAGGACCCCAGACTTTCACCTTGTGTGGCCGCCCAGAAAGTGCGGCTTCTCAGGTATCACCTCTTTCCCTGCGCGTGGCTCTGGCAGCAGGTGGGCGTGGCTCTGGCGGTGGGTGGGCGTGACTCTGGCGGCGGGTGGGTGTGGCTCTGGCGGCGGTGGGCGTGGCTCTGGTGATGGGTAGGTGTGGCTCTGGAGGCGGGTGGCCGTGGCTCTGGCAGTGGATGGGCGTGACTCTGGCGGCAGGTGGGCGTGGCTCTGGCAGTGGATGGGCGTGACTCTGGCGGCAGGTGGGCGTGGCTCTGGCAGCGGGTGGGCGTGGCTCTGGCGGCAGGTGGGCGTGGCTCTGGCAGTGGGTGGTCTTGACTCTGGTGGCGGTGGGCGTGGCCTTTATTCTGTTCAGGCGGCTGCCTGGCTCTGGCTCCCTGTGGTCCTTTAGGGCTGGGGCGCTGGTACCCCTGCCCGTGGCAGCCCTAAGCGGCCCGTGATCAGGCGGTGAGGACCCGAGGACCGGGACGAGCTCTCCGCCACCGGAGCGGGGCTCTGAGCGCCAGGGGCAAGTGTCCCTGCTCTGTTTGTCGTGGGCGTGAGCCGCAGGCCCGACCGTGGCAGGAAGGGGCTGGGGGGGAATGGGAGGGAGTCGCTGGTCCCCCTTCTTCCATCTTTCCACGTTGTTCTCCTTTTTCTTCCAGGTGGGTGTCCAGGCACCGTGAGCGATGGTCCCCGACACGTACCCTGTCGGGGTTAATAATGGTTCCAGTATGCTCACCCTTTCCCCAAACGGCCCTCTTTCCTTATTGATGGCTGTTGGGGCAGGTCGCCGCCCCCGGCGAGCCCTCAGCCCCCCGTGTATTTCTCATTCCAGACACAGCCCTGCCTCACACGGAGGCTGTTACACGGATGTTCCCGGAAGGCCCAGAGTCAGAGTTCTTGAGAAAAATGTGATTTTCTCTCTCCGAAGGGAAAACTGTTGTGCTAATCTCCCCGCCGACCCCGGGCCCTAGTCCTGCCTCCCGAGCGGGCGCGGCTCTGCTGGCGGAAGGCGATTCCTCAGCAGCAGCGACAGCGCCTGCGTTGGGGTCCCGCTGGGAGAGGGAAGGGGACCCTGGGCCCCGACAAGTGAACCTCGAGGCACCGGGGCCCCAGTCCAGCTCTGGCCTGTTGTGGGCAGGTGTCCTCCTGGTGACGTCACATGGGGGTTCGTCAGACCCGCACGGCCCCAGCGCTGCCTCCTCATCGCACCTCCAGTTCCCCTCAGAGCCGCAAGCAGGCACTGTTCCAGCCACAAGGGAACCAGACGAGGGTCCCAGAAAAGGGGGAGAAGAAGGGAGGAGAGAGACATGGATACGGAGAGGAACAGAGAGACAGAGAGTGACATGAAAACAGACAGACAGAGATAGAGGCAGAGGCCCAAGACACCCCACTGTGGCTGAGGTTTGCCCGAGCACTGGCCTGGCATCCTCCCTGATGGGCTGGCAGAGGGAAGGTGGCACAGTTAGGGGCGGGGCCTGCGGAGAAAGGACTGCCTTTGGGGGGGTGGCGTGGAGGGAACTGAATTAGGTTCTTGATTCTTCCATTTCCTTTGGAAAAGGTACTCACCTCTACCAGCCTCAGTTTCCTGTCTGTAAAATGGGCACGCCAACAGTAGCTCACCACCATGCCACCCAGTTTCTAGATGTTGTTTCACGCGTTTCTCATGCCAACGCTAAGAGAGGGGAGCCTTTTTATCCCCAAACCGAAAAGGGCTAAGCGGGTGCTCAGTGCACACAGCAGGGGCGTCAGGGCGGGACCCCCACACAGGGATCGCCATCCTGTCCTGGTCCTGACCACCCCTCGCCAGGAGGGCCGGGGGCGGCAAAGCGCACGGAGCACAGAGCTCGCCACGTCAGTCCTGTCATGGTGAGGAGGGCGGAGCTGCTTCGTGGATGGTAGGAGGAGCTCCCCTTCCTGTGGAGCGGCTGGGGTCAGTCCTGGGGGAGCTGCGCCCACAGCAAACACATGGCTGGAGTGGAGGGAGCGAGCTGCTAGCGCTGGGCACCCTCCCGTGGCTCCGGGTGGTGACTGCCGGCTGCGCACGCCGGTCGGCGCCCTTAGAGCCACTCCGAGAGCAGGTGTCAGGGCGCCAACACCCTGGCCCAAGCCCCGCCTTTGGGGCCTGTCTTCCCGGCACCCACGTGTGTTCACAGTGACAAGAGCCTGCTCACCCTCCTGCGGCCAGGGCTTTAAGTGACCAGTGGCGCGTCTATGAATGTGCGCTCAGCCCTGACACTCCCCCTGCCCCTGCACTTGTTGGCCGGTGCCGGGTGTGAGCAGGGCCGAGCTGGGTGTGAGCAGGGCAGAGCGGGTGTGAGCAGGGCGGAGCGGGTATGAGCAGGGCGGAGCAGGTGTGAGCAGGGCGGAGCAGGTGTGAGCAGGGCCGAGCTGGGTGTGAGCAGGGCGGAGGGGTGTGAGCAGGGCGGAGGGGTGTGAGCAGGGCGTAGCGGGTGTGAGCAGGGCGTAGCGGGTGTGAGCAGGGCGGAGGGGTGTGAGCAGGGCGTAGCGGGTGTGAGCAGGGCGGAGCGGGTGTGAGCAGGGCGTAGCGGGTGTGAGCAGGGTGGAGCGGGTGTGAGCAGGGTGTAGCGGGTGTGAGCAGGGCGGAGGGGTGTGAGCAGGGCAGAGCGGGTGTGAGCAGGGCAGGGCTGGGTGTGAGCAGGGTGAAGCAGGTGTGAACAGGGCGGAGCGGGTGTGAGCAGGGTGGAGGGGTGTGAGCAGGGCAGGGCTGGGTGTGAGCAGGGCGGAGGGGTGTGAGCAGGGCGGAGGGGTGTGAGCAGGGCGTAGCGGGTGTGAGCAGGGCGTAGCGGGTGTGAGCAGGGCGGAGGGGTGTGAGCAGGGCGTAGCGGGTGTGAGCAGGGCGGAGCGGGTGTGAGCAGGGCGTAGCGGGTGTGAGCAGGGTGGAGCGGGTGTGAGCAGGGTGTAGCGGGTGTGAGCAGGGCGGAGGGGTGTGAGCAGGGCAGAGCGGGTGTGAGCAGGGCAGGGCTGGGTGTGAGCAGGGTGAAGCAGGTGTGAACAGGGCGGAGCGGGTGTGAGCAGGGTGGAGGGGTGTGAGCAGGGCAGGGCTGGGTGTGAGCAGGGCGGAGGGGTGTGAGCAGGGCAGGGCTGGGTGTGAGCAGGGCGGAGGGGTGTGAGCAGGGCGGAGCGGGTGTGAGCAGGGCGGAAGGGTGTGAGCAGGGCGGAGGGGTGTGAGCAGGGCAGGGCGGAGGGGTGTGAGCAGGGCAGGGCTGGGTGTGAGCAGGGCGGAGGGGTGTGAGCAGGGCGGAGCGGGTGTGAGCAGGGCGGAGGGGCGTGAGCAGGGCGGAGGGGTGTGAGCAGGGCAGAGGGGTGTGAGCAGGGCGGAGCGGGTGTGAGCAGGGCGGAGGGGTGTGAGCAGGGCGGAGGGGTGTGAGCAGGGCAGGGCTGGGTGTGAGCAGGGCGGAGGGGTGTGAGCAGGGCCAGCGTGGGCATCTGGTGAGGCGGAGCCTGCACTTCCCCTCCCCACGGGCCAGGCCCGGAGCTGTGGCTCCAGCAGGAACGGCAGTTCACGGGCCGGTTTCCCTCGAGGGGAATTGTCACCCTCCGTGCTGAGGGAGTGTGTCCTCGAGGGGGGAGCGCTCCTGGAGTTGGGGGAGCCCGCGTTCTCCAGGCCCATTCGGAAGGCCCGGCGTTGCCGCAGAGCAGCTGCGATACCTGCGTCTGGTCGGCCGCGGCGGGCACAGCTGGCCTCGGTGATCAGAGAGCCGGAGGGCAGCGCCCTCGGTGGGCACCACGTTCCTGTGGAGAGGACCTGGCTGTGCTGAGCTGGGAGGGCAGGGCTTTCCCGCAAAGTCCGGCCGCCTGTGCTCTCTCAGACGCACTCCCAGGCAGCTCCTCCTGCGCTGGGTCCTGCGGGGGGGGGGGGGGTGGCCCTGCCGATGGCACCACCGGGAGCCTGGCAGGTGCCCAGCCTAGTGCCCTCTTCTGCAGTCGGGGAGGAAGAGACACGACAGCAGGGACTGGTCCAGGAGCCTCACCAGCCTCGGCTTCCCTGGCTCCACCCGCTCCACGGAGATGGCCGCGTCCAGGCCCCTCCTGCCCACCCCACCTTGGGAGTGAGTGACCCAGGGGCCAGGGCTGCTCACCAGGCTCTTGGACCCGCCATCTCGGCAGCTGCCGTGGTCTTGCTACTCATTCAATTTGGGGAAACTAGCCCTGGCCAGTTTGGCTCAGTGGATAGAGCACAGGCCTGCAGACCGAAGGGTCCCGGGTTCGATTCCACTCCAGGGCACGTACCTCTGTTGCAGGCTCCTCCCCAGCCCGGGCCCTGGTCGGGGCACATGCAGGAGGCAACCAATTGGTGTGTTTCTCTTGCATCAATATTTCCCTCTGTCTCTCTCTCTCTCTCTCTTCCACTCTCTCTAAAAATCAATGGAAAAATATCCTCGGGTGAGGATTAACAAAAATAAAAACTGGGGAAACTATCGTACTTGGCCGTGGCAACGCTCAGTGTCGGGCTGAACGGTGTTTTGTTTTTGTTACGTTCCGACAAGCTCATTTCAGCCTCGGCGCTGCTCTCGGGGACCTCAGAGACAGAGGACCCCTTTGGTAGTCTCCTTCCTGTCCTCCGTGTAGTGGTTTCTAGTCTGAGCGGGTTTTATACTCCGGGTAGTTCCCCTCTCCCAGGACATAAGGACCTAACGAAACACATGTGTTCCACACGCTTATTGAAGTCTTGTTTCCTTAAAAAAAAAAAAATGTTTTAGCAGGAAAAGAGCTTGGCTTGCTATTTGTATGCCCAAACTTGGGCTCCGTCTCGCTGGGTTCTGTTGCGGGTGACCATCCGCTCCGCCTGGCTCTGGAACAGCCCATTAAACGCGCAAAGGGCCCCTGGACACGTGTAAATAGACTAAAAGTCTTTTAAAAGCAGCTGGAGAATGTCAGACGCACAGCTCTACATAAACATATTTCTTCTGGGCAAGATCCCCGGTGAGCTGAGTCCTTTACGAGGTATAGCGCGTCACCCCAGGGGTTCATTTCTCCTCCGCGCCCCCGGCAGAGCTTCCTGCAGGAAGAGGGTGGGTTCCACGCAGGACGCGGGGCCGAGCTGAGAAGCGGCGGGGTCTCCAGCAGCGAGGCCCGTGGCGGGTTTGCCTGTGTGTGACGTGGGCGCGCCGTCCCGGCCTCCGCTCCGTCGCTGCGCTCCGCTCCTGAGCCGGTGGCCTTGTCTCAGGCAGCGGCGGCAGCAACATCCACTCACGACTCTGTCCGACCGCTCGGGGGCCTGGCGGTGTTTGATGCGTGGAAACCTATGCACCGAGCTCTAGAAAGGACTTGGCGTTTAGCCCCCAAGAGGACAGTGACGCCTCCCCGGTGAGGAGGGAGCCAGGTTCGGGTTCGCGGACCCCGAGCACACTGCGCTGTGCCTCCTCCCGCCGTGCCCCGAGGTGCCCCCATAAAGGTCCTTTATCGCCCGGCCGGCGGGGCTCCGTGGTTGAGCATCGGCCTGTGAAGCAGGAGGTCACGGTTTGATTCCCGGTCAGGGCACAGGCCCGGGTTTCAGGCTCCATCCCCAGTGTGGGGCGTGAGGAGGCAGCCGGTCCACGATTCTCTCTCATCACGGATGTTTCTCTCGCTCCCTCTCCCTTCCATTTTAAAAAGGTCCTTTTGGTGGCAGTGCTGTCGCCCTGGCTCACGGGGAGGACATCAAGAGCTGGCCTGAGGGAGGGAGGGGGGCCTGCTCGGGTTCCGCCCGGACCCCCAGCTTGCACTTGTCTGCACCCACACAGACGCTGCGATGCCTTGTGCACAGTGGTGGGCTCTGGATGGAAATGGAAGCCAGGCAGTCACTCCTGCATCCGTGCCCATCGCCGGCCCCAAAGGCGGGGCGAGACTCAGCGCGCTCTGCCTCGGCCCGGGAGCGGGGACAGCCCAGGTGGAGGCACGCGGGCGCCCGCATCCTATCCGCCAGCTCAGCTCAGCATCCTTCCTGCTGGCTGGAGGTTTTGAGAACTTGGCTTCCGGATCCTCCCTCACGGCTCTGACGCCGTCCCGCGCCCCGCGCCCACGGGCAGCCCGGTGCTTCCTCGGGCGACGGGAACCTCCATCCGTGCCTCCGCACCCCCGAGTCAGACTCGCCGCCACCCAGCTCCTCAGCAGCAGCTCTCCCTGTAAGGGTGCCGGGAGGGGTGCACGATTCCAGGTTGTCTGTCCGGAACCGCTGTTAACTGAGCGGCCTGCGATCCCGAGGCGGCGGGAACCCCAGGCCTCGGATCCAGCCGTCCAAGCGCTGATTAAAACGGAGCGTGTTTTAAGTGGGTTTTCTTCCTCAAGGGCTCAGAAACGAATGTTCTGCGTTTTTCTGCCCTGGTTTTTTTAAATGTACTTGAATATCTATTGAAACGAATCGGAAGTTGCTTTAATATTTGCAGGAGGAAAACCAGAGACCCAATTACACGTTCCTAATGGATGAGCCACGTCCTTATGTCACTGAACCTTTCGCTGGATTTTCACCATCCTCTGTACATCAATGTGTACATTACCGGCTACCGTCCTGGTTTGTGTGAAAAGTGTCAAAGGTCAAAATACTTCCTGATAATCAAAGAAATGTGCCTCTTCCGAAAGCCAGGCGTGGGCGGCACGGGGCGGGGCAGGGGGGGGCGAGGGCTCGAGGCTCACCATGGAGACCTTGGGGTACCCCCCAAGTCCCCGCTGTGGGCCCACCGCCACACGTAAGAGAATGTCATTCCAGCATTTCCTGTTACTTCTTGTGGTTTACAAATTCTCCAGATCTAGGCCCCAGGGGGCATGGCCGTGTGCACCTGACCCAGGTGTGTGTCCCTCCACCCTGAGCCAGGCCTGGGACTCAGGTGGTTGAAGAATCAGCAGTGCGTACAGTTGCTTGGTTCTGTTTCCGTGGCATCCGGCTGAACACGTGCCCTGACTTCCCTTCCTGGTCTGAGTGCACACTGGGCTGCTTCCGTCCACCGTGAACCTGGTGCATGTGGAACGGATGCCAGTGTCAAATCTCTGAAAGCAGCTGTTGTGTGTGGGCATGGAGCTCACCGTGGATCTCCCAGCCGGATGCCCCCACCCCCTATGCCACAGGCAGAGCCCCCCTTCCCTGGGTCTCGTCCCTCAGTGCCCACAGCCGAAGGCCCCAGCACCTCCTCTGAGGTCCATCTTCTCTGAAATGGGGAATCCTCTCTTTGCTCACGGCTTCAGGAAAGCGTTGGGAGGATCAGGTGAGAAACCAGGTCCCTGGGCACGAAGGCGGCGGGAGGGGGGAGGGGCCTGCTGTGGGGAAGCCGACAGCTGCCCCGTGGAGCCCACGCCTCCAGGCAGGGGATAGCCATGCTTCCTGCCGCGGCCCGCCCCTCGTTCCTGAGCTGAGCTACGTCTGTCTACGTTGGACTAAGTCTTGCATCTATTTTTTTCTGTCTTCTTTATTATCATCCCGCGGAGTTAGAAGTCACAGTGATAAGATCTCCTTTTGAAAATTAGAATTAAGATGGGGAGACTAAGAAAAGTTTACAGAAAACCATACACACGTTTATTTTAATAAAGTCCAAGAAAGGGAAATCTCTCCGGCTTTCGTGTTATAACCTTCTGGGAAGCCGGTGTAATTGGAATTAGTGTTGTGGAGTCATGCGCCAGTAAAGCCGCGGGGCGCATCCCCGGGAGAGCAGGAGACGGCGCTGCCCTCATTGCGGGGCGCGCCCCGGCGCTCATTGTGAGAATTGTTACTCTGAAGGCAAAGGGATACTTGTTTATTGTGGGAGAATATTTTACAGCACAGAATCAAAAGCAAAAAGGTCTCAGCTTCCCACTGAGCGCTCACCACTGTTCACACGGCATGTTACACACACATGTTGAAACACGCGTGTAATAGTGTTCCTATGCACAGAGGATGCCGACGTCTTTATTGCTTTCGCTCCCGGTGGATGGCACTGCCTGTGTGGCTTTGAATCGCTGTCAGGATGCTCTCACTTCTAGTAACAGAAACCCTGCCTTAAGCAAGTTCAACCCAGAATGAAGGAGCTAGCGCGTGGCACAGGAAGTCAGGGACAGGAAGAGGAGCAGGGTGGCCCATGGCGTCATCAGGGGTCAAGGTCAAGGACCCAGGCACTGCCTGTTCTCACTGTCCTGCCACTGACACCATCAGCTTCATGCCAAGGCCACGCCCCTGGCGGACATGCCATTGCCCCCGCGGGACAGCCTGCTTCCTGTCCGTGGGCGGGGGAGGGGGAGGGAGCCTGGTCCCACCGGGGAGCGGAGGGCCTGCCCTTCGGTCAGGGGAGAATCACTCAGGGGGGGCCGCCCCGGAACAGGGAGGTCCCCGGGCACCTGCCCCGGGCCACAAGCTGGCAGGGGGCTTCCTCTGTGAGTCCCTGGCCAGAGGGAGGAGACTGCCATGGTTAGCGGAGACACGGGGCCGGTTCCCCACACTGCACTGCGGCTCTGAATGGGGAGGCTTGGAACAGGCGTTGGGCGTCAGCGCCAGCCTCGGGAGCCTCCTGTTCCCACTGAGCGCTGAGCGGACGGAAGGGTGCGGCCAGGATGGCTAGCCGGCTTCCTCATCGCTGGCTCTCGGCTCGGCTCTCATTCGGTCTGACTCGAAACCCTGTCCCTCCTCCTGCCTCGGTCTAGGCACTGCCTCCCCGCAGGGTTCCCAGGGGAGGGTGGCTCCCAGCAGCCCCGGGGACAGCACCTCTCCTGGCTGGCGTCCAGCAAAGTGAGAAGACCTGTCCCCCAAGCCTGGCCCTTCCCTGGGGTCCCAGGCCGCTTCCCCGCTGTTTTGAACATGGCCAGGGACCCCCACTGTCCTCTGAGGATCAAGGTCGGGACCTGGTGCTGGGAGTGGGCGGTGCCCTCACCGCTGGCACCGGGGAGGTGTGGGCCCGGCCAGCGCAGGTCTGCGAGGAGAGGGCTCGGGGCAGGGTGCGTGGCCACGGCGCTGCCTTTACCGCGTCCCTGCGGGGACTGCACGGCAGCAATGGCCAGAATCTGAAATTAAGCTGCGCGTGGTTACACGTCTTCATTGTCATCTGAAAATCAGGTGTTTTAACAGGAACGCTGTGTTCAGAGAGAGTTGGTCAGGGAAACAGGTACGTTTTCTGGGGATTAGATCCTTATTAATCTAATGTTCTCCAAAGTTCGGGCATTTTTGTTGTATGTTTATGGCAATAGATAAGTTTTCTTCAAGAGTTTTTACTTAAACTGGTACAGAAATGAAAAACGAAAAGAAAAAAAAGAGCTTAAAGATGTAAATGATAATAAGTGAGAAATTTAGTATTATTATTCTTAATGTACTTTTTTATTTTTCCGTTCCCTTTGAGCAATGCCATGTAATATAGTGATGAGCATTTTTGGAGAATAATTCTGAGAAGTAATAGGCATACTTGAAATCACGCTGGCACAAATCAGATGTTAAAGCAAAAAGTTACCGTTTTTAAATTGTACTATTAAATGGGTAACTTCATGTGTAATAAATATTCACTTTTAACGTTAGGTGCCAGTGTAACCTATACTAATGTGAAATGGAATAATTTTTATGGTTCTCTAAAGGAATCTATAAAGGAGTCATAAATATTGCCGTAAAACTTTTAAAAAGTGTTTTTATGGGACTAAAAATTGAAAACTTCCTAATAGAGAAATTTTCTTAAATGAGAAATGAGGTAAGTTGATCATAGAGACCTCACACTGTAATATATCCTGCAGAAACCCTGAACAAGCAGTAACTCTGTGAGATAATTTTATATGGTGAACAAAAACCAAGGGGTTTTTTAACAAGCTTTCCAAAAGGTAGCAGGAAGGAAAAGAGGGCTATACTAAAATTCCTCCCGAGAGGTATTTATGCGTTTATTTATAATATATTTTTATTGATTTCAGAGAGGAAGAGAGAGAGAGAAACATCAATGATGAGAGAGAATCATTGATGGGCTGCCTCCTGCACACCCCCTACTGCGGATTGAGCCCACAACCCGGGCATGTGCCCCGACCGAGAATCGAACTGTGACCTCCTGGTTCATAGGTTGATACTCAACCACTGAGCCACGCTGGCCGGGCTTTCTCTTCTTTTAAATAGGTAACCTGGTGAGCGTCTGTGTGTGGTGCGGGTGGCAAAGCACTGTGTACATGTGAGAGGACCTAGTCCTCCCTCTCGTATTGCTCCCTTGCTGTGCTACCTTGGACAAACAACTTAAACTCTGAGCCTCAGTGTTCTCATTTCTAAAGAGAGAGGGTGAGCGGGTCAAATGTGGCTCCGATTCCTTTTCACGGTTGGGATATAGGAGAAGGGTTCTGGGATGATGACAGACTGCTTGCCCTCTAGGATGCGAGGTGCAGGTGAAGGGCATGGTCCTGGAGTTGTAGTTCTGGAGAGCCGTGCCCACTGCAGCTTTCCTCCACCCATCCGTCTGGACATGGGTGCCCTGAGGCCCCCGTGAGGCCTCCTGCAGGTGGAGAATCACCGTCGGTTCATGTGGGGGGTCCAGGGCCTGGTGGTGCAGACCCCATGTGAAAGGTTTGGTCAAACATCCCCCAAGGAAGAAAGGCCAACTTTTCTGGAATTCTTCTAGCTTGGTGTTTTTTAAATGTATTTTTATTGATTTCAGAGAGGAAGAGAGAGTGAGATAGAGAAGCATCAATGATGAGAGAGAATCATTGATCGGCTGCCTCCTGCACGCCCCCTACTGGGGATCAAGCCCACAACCCGGGCATGTGCCCGGACCAGGAATCAAACCGTGACCTCCTGGTTCCTAGGTCGATGTTCAACCCCTGAGCCGCGCCGGCCGGGCTAGCTTGTTTCGTTGTAAACTCCCAGGGGAACCTTTGCGTTCTAACACACCCTGGATGCATACGGTCCAGATATTGTCTTCCTCCCAACTGAGGCCGGGACAGATGTGGAGTGAGTGCCTGGGGGCTCGGACCCCCGCAGGAGCGGCCAGCTGGACGCCAGCGGCCTTGCCCGTGTCCCTAAAGTCGGGCTGCGGATGGGTGTCTGCCCTTCCCGGGCCTTTGACCTTCAAGCACCTCGGGACGTCCCTGTACAGCGGCCTCCTGAGTCGAGGTGTCTTACGAGTAAGCGGTTCCTCAGTGGCCCTGACGCTGTTTCTTCTCTGACACAGAGCCATCACGCTGGAGAATCAGCTGGTGATCCTGGCGGCGACCGCCGGTGACGCGGGGGCGTACTACGTGCAGGCCGTCAACGAGAGGAACGGCGAGAACAAGACCAGCCCGCCCATCCACCTGAGCGTAGCGCGTGAGTGCCGAGCCCCGCGGTCCGTCTGAAACGGGTTTAGTGAACAGCCGCCGTCCGGGGGGCACTCCTTCTGCGGGGGCTCTCCTGCCAGGGCCGTGTGGTGGTCTGGCTCTGACCGAGGCCCATGGCTGCTTTCCTTGGCGTGGTAGACAGGAACTGAGAATGCACCTCATAATTCTAAACGCAAGGCCTGTTTGTTTGGAGGATGTGAACGTACTGGGGCTTTCGTACACTGTTCGTGGGCACTGTCTCTAGCAACAAACTCCTTGGACTTACAGGAACTGAATCGGTGCATCATGTTGGAGACCAGATTGGGCACGGGTTATGTTCTTTTCATTTACTAATAAGACCCTTGAGAAAATATTTACACGAATATAATTATGATCAAATTAGCAGTATTTCTTAAGCATCATCAGCTGATCATTTGTTGTACCTGATTTAACTGAATCGGGTAGAGAATACACGCAAATCACAGTTACGTGTTCAGCTTACATGAGCACATGTAGTTTGAGGAAGCTGAGTTCAAATGCTTGGCCTTTGAAAGGCTCCAGAAATCCTGCTACAAGAGGGTATTGAAGGGGAGTGACCACCAGCGAGCACCCTGAACTAGGAGATAGGAGCATGCGGGGGGGGTGGGAGGGGGCAAGAATTGCCAGGTGTTTGCAGCACAAGGCGCTCAGGGGGACAGGCAGGGATGGTGCTGTTGAGAAAATGCAGTCAGGAAGGGGCCGTGGCAGATTGCAAACTATTGCAGTCACGTCGTCGAGGAGCGGATGGAATGGACCTGTCTGCCCTCACGGGTCTCGTCTTTCTCAAAAGCACCGTGAAGGGGTGGCTCTCTGGAAGGGTGTTTCGCACGTGGGACGGGTTCGGTGTGTGCTTCCTGTGGTCCGTGAGGGTCACGTGGCTTCCAGGAGCGTTTCCTGAGGGGCCGTTGGTGGCAGGCCCTGGGGCAGCGCCTGGGAACTACCTGAGCGCCTCCCGTGCCCGCGGTTCCTGGCAGGGCTCCTGGTGGCCGCCGCCGGCCGTCGGGTGGACGGATGGAAGGACTGAGTCCGACCTCCAGGCACGGACTGAGCCCGGCCTTTTCAGTGCGCGAGCTCTGTCCCGGGCTGGGCGCAGGTCCCAGGCCAGGCCGTGCCATTCACTGCGACGGAAAGGACCCTCCATAGTAGCAATGGGGGTGATTTATCAAGGCTTTTCCAATATTGATCAGAAAGGGTGGAAATTGCAGTATCACATAGATGGTAATTACTTTAATGATTTTCAAGTTTTACCATTATCCTGTCCAGCAAATCGGATTCAGCACTAATGGTAATATGCATACCAGGTAGTAATAGATCAGATAGGTGGGATTTTGGGTCAGAACCAGGGGCGTCGGCCTCAGTCTGTGAGGCTGCACAGACACGCTGGTGACACGGTGCGAGCACCGCGAACTTCGGAGGCAGCCCGCGCTAGGCGTCCCCCACGCCTGCTCCGCCGAGGCCGGGCCGGGCAGGTTGCCATGCTAACGCAGTGCCGTGCGGTAGATAATTGGAATATGCAAATTTTTTCAATAATTTCAGTTTCTACTCCAACCAAGAAGTATATTGGAAGCAGCTCATAAATATTATAATTAACTCCCTTGCATTTCATTCCCTTGTATATTTTTATCTTTTCCCTGGCTCCAGGTGAAATGTGTAGAAAGAGACATGTAAGGAGGTTGAAGGTATGGACGAACTTATTTCACATCTTAGGAGAAAACCTACATTTCGGTCCCTCACGTGGTCTCTGCTGTTTTACCGGCGGGGTCACCTGTGAGGAGTGAGGAGCTGAGGAAACAGCTCATTTTCACTCTTAGGAGGCCTTCCTGTGGGCACACTGGATTCGCAATTATGCATTTCTCGCTGAAAGTTCTGTTTTGAAAACCTCTGAAGTTCAGAAGTCTTGATAAGCTCGTAGAAAACCCCAAACCATGTCCTGCTCCCTTCCCGCGAGGCGAGGGCTCTACCAGCGCGGCTGCAGGCGGGCCCTGGCCGCCAGGGTCCCCGGGGCCGGAGACACGGAGGGCCCCCCCCCCGGCCCCCCAGGTTTGCCGCGAGCTCCGGCTGCTCACGCTGCTAATAGGTGCGGGGTGTCTGCAGACTCAGACATCCTTGCCTCCGAGGTGGGCGACAGAACGAACCACCAAACAAGATGGATGACTACTTAAAACTCGCCGGCCAGCGTTTCTGAGGAATCCAAAGGCATCACAGCCAGTTCTCCTTTAACGGAGATAAATCGCCCTCGGCATCGGGAGGTGGAAGCAGGGAGCCTGGCGGTGGTGACCTGAGGGGCTGTGAAGTCCTGGAAGTGAGATTCCGGGGGGGGTGGGGGGGGTCTGTAATTAATTTCAACGCGGCCTGCCTGGCCCCTTCCCGTTTCCTGTCACAGTGACTCACCGTCCCCCGCAGGGACGGCCCTCGTGGAAGTGGAGTGGCTCCCACGGCCCCGACAGGGATCGGGCACCTCGTGAGTGATGGGCGGTCCCCGAGCTACGGGAGGAAATCCTGCACGTGGCCACGCACCTGTGAACTGGAGACTTCAAAACCTCACCCTGCTCAGCTGCTGAGTATTCTGGCTGCCCTGGAAGCTGATGGGAAGGAAGCAAAAGATAAAGAGGATTTAGATAAAAATAAATAAAGTTTTCATTTATTTATTTATTTTTACTGATTTCATAGAGAAAGGAAGTGGGGGACAGAGATAAGATCACTGATGAGAGAGAATCATGGATGGGCTGCCTCCTGCACGCCCCCTACTGGGGATTGAGCCTCCAACCCAGGCATGTGACCTGCTGGTTCATGGGTCGGTGCTCAACCACCAAGGCACGCCGGGCAAGTTTTTAAACACGTGATGCTGACTATTTAAAACCCGCCAGCCGGCATTTCTGAAGAATCCAAAGATAGTCCAGCCAGTTGTCATTTAGACCCGCCTGCTCTCTGTGGGTGTGGCGTGGGCCGCATTGCCCGAGCACCCCCTCTGTGCGTTGAGAGGATGAGGCCGGTGGGGGGCACCCCCTCTGTGCGTTGAGAGGATGAGGCCGGTGGGGAGCACCCCCTCTGTGCGTTGAGAAGATGAGGCCGGGGGTCTGTGCAGGGAGCAGGCGCCTTGGGGACACGCCCTTCTCCCGCCCCGGGGAAGCTGGGCCACCTCGGCCTGTTGCTTTGGAGTGTCCTGTGCCTGTGCCGGGAGCCGCCGGTGTTAGGGGCACGGAGGGGAGGGACTGTGGGACTGTCGCATGAATTTCTCATGCTGGCTCCCCGCTCAGACGCTCCAGAAGGAGGACCCGGGCCGGACTCAGCTGCACAGGCGCTTCCACCCTGCGGTGGAGCCCACGGAGCATCATCCAGCCGCCTCCTGTCCTCGCTCGGCGTGGAAGGCTCCGCACAGGGACCTGGCGGGCCAGGGCTTCCGGGCTGAATCCACGGTGAGCGGGTTTCTTTCTGAGGAAAGAACGAGGGCAGAGCAGGCGCCGCGGAGAGCCCGCGCTCGGTCAATCCGTTCCTGTTTAAGGCCGCGTCCCCCAGGCGCTCGCGGCTCTGGCCCGCTATTCACCATGTCCGGGGTGAGTCGCTCCGAGGACGACGCTGAGAGTGAAGCCAACGCCTGCCTCTTCCTTCCTGTTGTCTCCCCTTCGTCAGTGTCTCTGCAAGCAGCGCCGCGATGGCTCTCGCTCCCAGGTCCTCCTCCATGCTGAGACACTGGGCACGGTGTCCTCCAAATGCCCGTGTGCCGCAGCCCCGTGCCCGCGGGGAGGGAGGGCGAGGTCTGGGGAGAGGGAGCACCGGTGCTTTACTTCAAAACATAAACAAAAATGGCCCCTAGCGATTCGTTTCTCACAGCTGAGAGCCGAGGCCTGAGCACAGGAAGCTACTGAGGAAGCCACAGGACTGGGAGGCGGGACTTGGGGAGTCCAGCCCAGGTTGGGGGCCCCTGGTTTCTCCTGGAGCCGGTCAGTGTGTCCGCCTGAGGGGAGCCCAGGGGGGCTGGTCTGGGGGGAGGGAGTGCGCCCACCGGGCCCCTCCCCTTGGACAGGAGGCTCCGGGATCCCCCACACGCAGACCTCAGACCTCAGCTGTGGCACAGGGAGCGCTCTGCCTGCGCCAGGACCGGTCCCGGGACAGCGTGCAGTCCGTGCAGAGGCGGGTGCGGTGCAGGCTCCCCCTGTGCGGCCGCTGCGGGGTGAGGAGACCCGCCCCTGAGCGCAGGCTGCACGTGGCGCCGTGGAGACGGGAGTCAGCACTCATGTGGGCGTCACGCCAAGCTGCCGTGTGTGACCGCCCGTGGTGTGTGACCGTCGCTAACACATTAGACACGTGCAGGCCGTTCCGTGGGAGGCGGGCGGCCAGCGGGTTCACCAGGCTGACCTGCAGGTACCGCCCGCCGCCCGGTGCTGCCGTTGCCCTCCCGCGGCAGGTGTTGAGCAGGGAGCAGCCACGCCCGGGCCAGGGCGGCCGGGGGGACGGGGGGTCATACCAGGCAGAGCTGGCACTCGGTTCCGTACAGGAACCACGGGGGCCTTTACTTCTCAGCCACGTGTGATCGTGTAGGGGCCCGGGTTAGCGTTTGGTGGCGAGCTGCCTGATCCGTCTTCACAACCCTCCACGCAGCTCCACTGGACTGGTCTCCAGACCACGCCTGCCCCGCCCGCCCCGTTAGACGTCCCAGTCTAAATGTGACATTCAGACACGGGAACACGGCGCCTTTCGACTGTGGCCAGCGAGGCCTGGGACCAGACGGAGCCCCAGTGACTCTTACCTTGGCCTCGGGTCCGATTTCCTGACCTTGGCCAGCGGCCACTCCTGACTTCAATTCACCAAGAACGGGAGCCCTTCCCGTGGGGGCTGGCGTGTGCAAACATCACATCTCAGCTTCTACTGAGAGCGACTCAGCATTGTCACCCAGCACGCAGGACGGATCTCCCAGCGCTGAACGCTCCATGTTCCTCTCCTCCGAGGGTTTGTCACTTCCCGTCGCTGTAACGGATGCACAGGGAGGACGTGGGGGCACAGAGAGGCGGTTGGGGCGCAGACGGCCCTGGAGATTAGGTTTCCCTGCCGTCGCGGTGTGAGCTCTGCGTCCAGCGTGCCACAGCCTCCTGGCCTGGGCCGAGCCGAGGCCACAGCACCCGCTGTTGGTGTAAACATCGTTTTCTTAGGAAAACAGCGTTGAACCCCCGTGCTGCTGGGGGCAGTTCTCTGCCGTTCCCCGTTAGGTCCTTTCTGAGCTCAGCCATTCCACGCCCCCTCTTCCCAGCGTTGTCCTTCCTTTACCGACGGCTCCGTATTCTGGGGCTGCCGCTTGCATTGCAAATGGTCCTCTGGTGGCCGCTTCTGCGCAGGCGGCCGGCCGGGCCCCTGGGTGCCCTCCCATCAGCGTGACCGCTGTGCCTGTCCCTGAGCCGACGCCGGGCTCTGGTGGCAGCACAGCGGGCCTGCAGGCGGAGGCCTTCCCAGCGGGCGAGGACATCAAACGCCGGCGGAAGGTCAGTCAGAACGTGTCCGTTACGCGAAAGGCCACCAGCTCCTCTGAGGCCACGGCCGGATCCAGAGCCAGGCGCCCCCACACACACTTTGTCAGGGGCACGTGGGCTGAGAGCTGGGATGGAATTCATGTCAGAAAAGCAGGAACCCGATGGCGCTTCCGCGGGACGCTCCTGCGCGTCCTAGTCGGCGGCTCCTCGCCGTCTCCCCGTGGGCCCTGTGGTCCGGGCGGTGACTGCGCCTGCACCTCTCACCCCGCGTCAGCTCCGGGGACGTCCTCCCGGCAGAGTCAGCTCCGACCCCGCGCCCCGTGCGGCCCTGGATCGGCAGCGCAGGTCATCGCGGGCGTGAGAAGCCGCTGCGGCGGTCACTCTTGCTGCGTGCCCGGGGACAGCTGGCGCGGCTTTCTCAGGCGGGTTCCCCAGAGCCTGCTCGTACAGGGTTTCGGCATCCGGGGGCTGGGGGCTGGGGACCTCTGGGCCGTGGTCGTCGGCCTGCGTGACCGTGTGTGGGTCTGAGGGCCGTCCTGCGTGGGTTTCCTGGGAACAGGACGCACAGAGACCCAGGAGCGCAGGGACTCAGGGAAACTGTCTTTTTGTTGTTGATCCTCACCCGGGGATATTATTCCGTTGATTTTTAGAGAGAGTAGAAGGGAGGGGGGAGACAGAGAGAAACATCCATGTGGGAGAGACACATCGACTGGTTGCCTCCTGCGTGCACCCCAACCAGGGCCAGGGATGGAGCCTGCAACCAAGATACATATCCTTGACCAGAATTGAACCCAGGACCCTTCAGTCTGTGGGCAGACGCTCTATCCACTGAGCCACACCGGCCAGGGCTCAAGTGAAACTCTGGCAAGAACAACAATGTCCCATGGTCCCCCTGTGGACATAGGAGTAGGAGCTGGAACTGGGGGAGAGCTAGGCGGTGCCGGCGACCCATCGGGCTGGCCCGCGGCACCTGTCACGTGTGCTGGTTGGGCTTGTAATGGATTTGCTGCGGGTGGTCCATCCCGGATAAAGCCCCCCGCTGGGCGGCGCCTTCACCGACACAGCGCTGCTCACGCCATCGTCCCGCAGCAGCAGGTCTGTGGATTGAGGAGGGCCGAGGCCCCAGTGGTCTGCCTCGGCGGGAAGGTTTCCGCCTCGCTCTCCTGTGCTCCGACCCCCCGGCCCCCGCAGGCTTCCCTTAGGCCCAGCTCGCCAGAGGGCTCACTGGGGAGGCCACACGCGGAGACCACCTGCTCGCCGGGCCACTCAGCACTGAAGCGCTCCCTCGTGCCCTTAGCATCTGCGACAGAGCTCCTCCTGAATGAAGAAAACCGTCTCGAAAAATGGCGCAGAACGTTACCCTCGGAAAGACGTATCCGCTGCACAGGCAGGGCCTGAGCCTCTCGTGTCCCGTGCACTTAGTCGGAGCGTTAAGAAGTGATAGCAGGTGTGTTCTCGATGGACACAAGGCGGGCTCTAGTTTCTTGCCCCTGTGCCAGCATGAAGGTCAGCGGGCCATGTTCCCCCCTAACCTGCACCCGCGGGGCCGATACCGGCCACTGTCCCGCTGGTTCTGCTCCCATTGGCTGGTGTCCTGCCATGTTGACCACAGACTACTTTGACTATCGCCCCAGCCTGGGAGAACGCTGAGTAAACTTCCCATCCCTGCATCTGGCCCCCACACACACCCCTGTGCACATCCCACACGGGTCTATCCAGAAGCGGCGGTCCGAGGGCCACAGCGGGGTTTCGGGTGGCCTCAGAGTCCGTCTGTCTCACTTTTGTCCCGAGGTGTGCCGGTTATCTCATTAAGCGATGCACTTCCAAGAAAAGTTTACCTTTAATTTCAATATTTGCAGCGACGTATGTTGGTTTGATTATTAGTTATAATAATAACTAGAGGCCCGGTGCATGAAAATTCATGCACTGGAGGGGGGGTTCCCTCAGCCTGGCCTGCCCCTTCTCACAGTCTGGGAGCCCTCAGGGGCAGGAGGTGATCCAGCGATCAGGGGAAGGCGACGCCCCATCACACCTCAGCTGCTGCCACTGCTGGCAGCTCAAGCCTTGGCCGGCCCTGGTTACCTGAGCCTTGGGCAGCTGCCATCTGAGGCGTGCCTGTGCCTCGGGCCAGCCCTGGGAGGCTGGGGGGCTAAGGGGACTGGGGGTGGCATGCCTGCCACCCCGGCAGGGCTGAGGGGACTGGGCACCGCCATCTTGTGGCGTGGGTGCCACCATCTTTGAGGGTGGGGCAGTCAATTAGCATATTCCCTTCTTATTGGCTTTGGGCACCGCCATCTTTGAGGGTGTGGCAGTCAATTAGCATATTCCCTCCTTATTGGCTGTGGGCATGCCATCTTTGTGATGGTGTGAGGGTCAATTAGCATATTTCCTCTTTATTATATAGGACTGTGATGGGCAACCTTTTGAGCTTGGTGTGCCAAACTTCGCCAAAAAACTGAGCATAACTTGGGTAGTATGTCACTTTGAGGAAAAAACATTATTTCGCAAATGTTTCATCCTCAGGAGCAGCAAATCTTTCATCCTTGGCATGCGGCCGCCTCAGCAGCTGCGTGTCATCAAAAATGGCTACACATGTCAGTGCTGACACGCGTGTCATAGGTTCGCCATCACTGATATAGGATAATGTATACCCAACCCAGAATTTTTTAACATTTAGAGTTTTAGGATCACAGGAATTTTTTTTAAAAAAATGAAATATCTGTCCTTTCTTGTAGAGAGAAGTAGTAACAGTGATGAAAGACTTTCAAGGATAATGTATGTTGCAGTAAATAAAATTCTGCACATGGGTTGCAGGAGGAAAAGGAATAAAGTGAAATATCCAGGAA
The DNA here is from genome assembly GCF_951640355.1 of Cnephaeus nilssonii. Classification (NCBI taxonomy): domain Eukaryota; kingdom Metazoa; phylum Chordata; class Mammalia; order Chiroptera; family Vespertilionidae; genus Cnephaeus; species Cnephaeus nilssonii. The sequence continues at coordinate 107,471,810 of NC_137076.1, read as the reverse complement.
TTACAAAGGAGATTTTTATAGGAATGACAGTGGGTAGCAAATGGTACCTAAGTCCCTTTGGATGCATTTAAAAGAGCGATCTACAGTTTTATTTAAAATACACTAGAAATTAAAAGTAAGTATTGAAATGCAGGCTTAAAATATATGAGGCGTATATAGTGTTCAGAATTGTTTTATGGACAACAAGAGGCAAAAGTACATACAGACCATGTGCGTGAAAGGGGTAGTGAGGGGGGTGCACTGAGTGGGGAAATGCCGTAGGACAGGGAGGGAGGGGCAGGGAGAGGAGACCCCTCACCCGCCCTGCTGGGCGCTGGGCCGGGCACAGGGAGGTCGGGCCCACCAAGGGCAAATCCCGCACAGTTTGAAAGAGGCTGGGCCAGCGTATGGAGCGAGAGTCTTAGGAGAAGTGACAGAGGAGAAGAAAGGGAACGTGGGACGCTGTTTCCTTACCGGCTCCATGAAAATCACCCGCCGCCGCCGCCGCAGGACGTGTCAAAGGCACCAGGTGACTGTCACGCGTAGACGCGGCTCAGTTCAGGGCGTGGTCCCTGCTCCGGCGACGCATCACCGCGGGAGCTCGACAGGTGCCGGCTTCGGGCTCGTCTCAGCCTCGGCAGGCGGTTCTCAGCACAGGACAGGGAGGGGAGCGGGGTCTCGGGCTCCCGGGTGACTGGCACCCGGTGGTTCAGGGACCACAGAGACAGCATCACCTGGACAGACCACAGACTCTCTGGGCGTGGGGTCCAGGAATCAGCTGCAGCAAGTCGGGGTGACTGGTGCTCAGCATCACACTGAGCGGGGAGGGGGGGGCGGGGGGTGCTCCACAGAGACTCACGGGGGCTCGGCCAGCCCTGGGCTCCTGGGCCTCAAGGACACGCTCGGAGTTTAACACCTGCCGCCGGGTGAGCGGGAGGGAGCCGCCGCCGAGACTTTCCTCACAAGCCTCCTGCCCCCAGGCCCGGCACCCCTTCGCCGTGGCCCTCGTGCCCGCGGGTTCTGCGGGCCTGGCGGGCAGCGCCTCACTTCCTCTCGGCTGCAGGCCATTCCCGGGCGATCCAGAGGCTGTTCATTTGGGGGAAGGTCGGGTCAAGAGTGGGTGTCCAGTCGATCCGGGTGCGCCCTCCCCCGCGGCTCCATCTTGGGCCCAGCAGCCTGGTGGTGCCCGAGGACCTGGCAGAGGAGACTCAGGTCGGTGCCGCCCAGTGGCAGGTCGGGGCCTGCAGCCAGACCGTGCCCTCTGCCGCGGGGAGCGGCCCATCATTTGAGAAGGACACATCTTGCTCTCCCGGGTTTCGGGGCCCGCGTCGGCCCTGAGCTCCAAGCACCCAGGCCCCAGGCCCCCCGCGAGCCGGGGACGGTGACGGACCAGGCCACGAGGGCGGTCGGGTGGCGATGGCACATGGAGGCCAAGCCAGACAGAGACACAGGAGTGAGTTACAGGAAAGGTAGCGGCTCCCGTGTCCCTCCTCTGCTCCGACCCCCTCCTCCCTCTCAGGGACACAGCCTGGGGGGGTGGGGGGGGCTGTCGCAGCAACTGACAGGAGTGGAGCGCCTGCAGCCTCCCCTCCACTTTGTAGCAGAGCCTGCCCCGCACTCCGGTCGCTCCGTGTTCCGGCCGCGTGAACGCCCCGCTCCGACGGTCTTCTGGGCCCGCAGATGGGACATGATTTATTAACTTTGTCTCCGGCTGTTGTTTAAAAAGAGCTTTTATTGTGGAGAAGAGATGGTTGAAATCCTATCACCTGCAGAATAGGCCTGAGCTCTTTCTCCGAATTAACTAAAGTCAATCTGTTTCCAGTCGGCAATATCCCCTCATTAGTTTTAATTCACTGTTCGGCGCGTCTGGTTTTTATTCACGGTGCTTTTGATGAAAATTAATTAGTTTCTTTTCGCGCTGAGCCGGTGTTATCGCGGGCACTCAGACATGGCTCCACAAAGGCCTCCCCCGGGCTGGCGCGGCCCCGAGCCGGGCGCCTCACAGAGACCCCACCCCCTGCATGAAGCCGGGCGGGCGGCTGGGCCTCAGTTTCCCCTCTGTGAAAGGAGGGGCTTGAACCAGGTCTATGAGCCCAACAAAACTAAGCAGACTTTCGGAGAATAGACACATGAAGGACGTACCCAAGGGTTCACGTGCATATTGTGCTGACTAAACCCTTTCTGAGCCCGGTCGGGAACGCCCATCACATGCTCACTGCACAGGCCGAGGGAGGGGGGCCGCTCACAGGGATGGGGGAGAGGGAAGGGGCAGTGGACTCAGGCCCCAGGTCCACCCCAGACTCACTCCTGAGACCCAGGGCACCCTGGGTGTGCTAGCCTGGGGGGACCCTGGGTCTGCTACCCTGGAGGACCGAGTCTGCTAGCCTGGGGGGACACTGGGTCTGCTAGCCTGGAGGACCCTGAGTCTGCTAGCCTGGGGGGACCCTGGGTCTGCCAGCCTGGGGGCACCCTGGGTCTGCTAGCCTGGGGGGACCCTGGGTCTGCTACCCTGGAGGACCCTGAGTCTGTCAGCCTGGGGGACCCTGGGTCTGCCAGCCTGGGGGGACCCTGGGTCTGCCAGCCTGGGGGGACCCTGGGTCTGCCAGCCTGGCTCCCAGAACACTGGAGTTGGGAGTCACACCTTTGTTGCTCTTCCCCCGGGTGCCCAGCTTCCTGCAGTTTGACCCGGTAGCAGCAGAGAAGTTACTAGACTAAAGAGCACCCACTGCCTTAGGTTACAGTTTCAGCCATGAAGATTCAGAGAGGGGAACACTTTTAACTTGGTTAGAGCCCGAGGCGCGATGGACAGCAGCTGCCCGGCCAGGCCCGCAGGCGTGACGTGATATTTGCCGAGGCCTTAGGCAGTCAGGCCTGCGTGCCTGCCACGGCCGGCCCCAATTTGCTGATTAAACAAGAGGCGCTCTTTCAGGAAATGTGCGCTCCTGTATGGAAAGCCCATCACGGCAGAACCTCCTCATCTGGTTAAAAGTAGGTGGAAGCCCTGACTGGTTTGGCTCAGTGGATAGAGCGTCGGCCTGCAGACTGAAGGGTCCCAGGTTCGGTTCCGGTCAAGGGCATGTACCTTGGTTGAGGGCACATCCCCAGTTAGGGGGTGTGCAGGAGGCAACTGATCGATGTTTCTCTCTCATCGATGTTTCTAGCTCTCTACCCCTCTCCCTTCCTCTCTGTAAAAAATCAATAAAATACATATATTTTTTAAAAGTATATGGAAATCATGTCCCAGACAGCTGGGGGGCAGGACCCCCAACACACACGCAGAACTGTATCCTGATGGGGTTTTTCCCTCAAAGTTTTCATTAATCACCCTGACATACCTTCCTGCAGCATCCATGCATATAGCCATCCATACATATGCACATATGTGTACACACACGTGCACACACATGCACATTTATACATGGCATTTGAAATGTGTTATTTCCAGTAAACATAAACTCTGTTAAAAAATAACTCTGTATTATTGCATGATGACTTTTAGGTCACGGTCGGTCAACATACCATAAGTATGTTACACGTTCCATAAATGACTGTTAAACATGTAAACGTTTCATTGGAAACGCATCCCTGAGTGAGACGGGTCGGGCCGTTGACGTCCGGTCCCGATGAAGGAGCTCAGGCCGACTCTCCACCTGGTACTGAAGGCTCGTGTTCACCGGGTCGGCCCTCAGGATTCGGCCCGGGGCGGCCTGCCCCTCACTTCCGGAGGAGGAGAGGGCGGTGGAGGAAGGGACGTGGGGGACCCTGGAGGCCAGGGGCGTCTTAGGCGGAGCGTTGCAGGAGGGCGTATGGAAGGTGAGGATCCGGAAACGGGTTCCCTTCAAACCGCCCAGGCTCGGAGCGTCGCTGAGGCCGCCTCCCGGTGGCGCGGGTGCGCTGGGCGAGGCCGCCGGGTCCGCTGCGGGGGCCGCCTGCGCCCCTCGCCCACCACCTCCACCCCGACGGTTGGCGATGACGGCGTTCTCCCTCTGAGGCGGGACTCTGCGTCCTCCGAGCTCGGCACCTTCGCCTGCGGCGTCCGCAGGCCTCTCCACCGGCCAGGCCGCTCAGGCTGTTTCTCCTGCCGCTTCCCGGCGGCCTTTCCCTGATGCACCCTCCCCCCTGCTCCAGCCTGGGTCACCCTCACCACCCGGCGCCTGCCTGCACGTCTTCAGGGTGGCTCCGATGCCCCCGTTCCCGAAGTCACGTCCCGGGCTCCTCCAGCCAGTCCCGCGCTCATCGCACAGCGGTCCGTGCACGCCGCTGGCCCAGGTCTGAGCTCCTTCCAGACAGCCCCTCCCTCTGACCTTGGCTCCGGAGGTCAGGCACCGGGCCCAGCGCAGAGCTGGGAATGGAATTGATCATCTCAGAGGCCAAGAAATTCAACCTCCTGGGGATTTGTAGGAAAATTGGCTGATTAGCCCATGAAAGACCATTTTGAGGAAATTTATTTAAACAGTTTGATGTTCTATTCATTGATTAAAAGGGTAATTTTGGACTTCAGAGAATCCCGCACGAGGAGATTACGAATTTGGAAGGTCTTTTGAACCTTATACTGACGAGTGAATTTCAATTTGGAGCAGGATGCGGACGGCCCGCTGATGGATGCTCTGACAGCGGAGCGTCTGGTAATGGATGGGATGGCGGTGATGGCGGCCATTACCTAAATGACAGCCCCCGCCGGGCCGCGGGTCATTTGTTTCTCTTCTTGTTGTACCGATCTCCGTAACTTTCAGAAATCATAGGTGATCTTTCCCCAGCACTGTCCCAGGCCCACAGGGCCAGGCCCCGCAGAAAAGCCGCCAGACCCGAATCACGGAGCCCGTGCGTGGCCCGAGGACACGGCAGCTCAGAGGAGAGCGCCGACGCTCGGAGTAGGATGTCCTTCCCCCGGGGCCCGGGTGAGGCCGAGGGGGGGGTTCCTGGATGTTGTCTAGCAGGTGAGAATTCGGAGGGCGTGTCCCACACCGCGGGCCTGCCACCACAGCAGCCAGGGGGACAGGCGGCCCGCAGCGGGGAGCAGCCACCCCGGGGACTGGCCGCCGCCTTCGAGTCTGGCCGCACCGCCGCCGAGGCGCGTGGCCGTGGGAGCTACCGCTGCCCCTCGGTCCCCCGGCCTCGTCACTCCTGCCTCCCGGGAGCCTGCCCACCGTCAGATCAGTCCAAGGCCGGTGTGTGCCTGCGCCCGCATGCGGCGGGGTGCTCACTTCAATTACTGTTGTCTTATTTCAGTATTAGTTATTAAGCACAGTGACACTTACCGTCTTCATCAATTAGTTATGCTCTTGTTTTATTAGTAGTAAAAATAAGACACTTTTCCCTGGCCGGAGCGGGTCAGTGGTTGAGTGTCAACCTAGGAACTAGGCAGTCACGGTTCGATTCCCGGTCAGGGCACGTGCCGGGGTTACGGGCCAGGTCCCCAGTGGGGGGCGTGCCGGAGGCAGCCCATCAATGATCCTCTCTCATCACTGATGTTTCTATCTCTCTCTCTCCCTCCTCCTTCCTCTCTGAAATTAGTAAAAAACATATTTTAAGAAGAAAAAGAAATATAAGGCTTTTTATAAAATTTCTAAAAATTCAGTTCTTGATCAAACCCGATGAACCAACTGAAAAAAAAAAAAAACCCATGTGGGCTTTATCAGTAACTCAGAATTATACAGTACATGTTGGAAACTTCACTTGTTAGAGTAAAATTATCATTTTATTAAAATGCATTTAGAGCTTGTTCAAGGCAGGCGGCCGCGCTGTCTACCAGGAATAATGAGCTTTGGGGAGACAATGCCTCTCCTGAAGATATGAGATGGTCTTTTTTATTAATTGAATAATCTGGGGATATTACCATTTTAATGAAGGAATTATTCTATTTTCATATTTATTAAGAAACTGATATTTAATTTCTACTTCATGTTCATAATGTTATAAGTGCTTAACACATTTTAAATCTCAATTAAAACGAAGGTATACTCACGTTTCCATAAAGCTGGCAGCGTAGTGTGAGTCTTTGTGCTCCGTGTCACCAGTGCTCCCTTTAATGGAGCCACATTTTTAAAATACTGATCCCAAGGGATCGTGATTTAGATAAGTAACGTCTGGGACGTGAGAACTTGCGATCATACAGGTGTTGTGAGGATGTGTACTTTTTAAAATATATTTTATTGATGTCAGAGAGGAAGGGAGAGATAGAAACATCAATGATGAGAGAGAACCATGGATTGGCTGCCTCCTGCACGCCCCCTACTGGGGATGGAGCCTGCAACCCGGGCACGTGCCCTGACTGGGAATCGAACCCTGACCTCCTGGTTTATATGTCAATGTTCAACCCCTGAGCCACACCAGCTGGGCAAGGATGTGTGCCTTTCAAAAGAGCCCCATCCGCGAGGTGAGCTTCGCAGCCGGCGGGCAGCGTGGTGCGTGGGTTACGGGGGGCCGGGCTCACACCGTCCGCCAGGCCGGCTCCCTCCTAGGCAGCCGCCGTGAGCGAGAAATGGCCTCTGGAGAAGGCCTGGGTGTTGAAGCAAAAGGGCTAAACAGCTCCCGACGCCCCTGGAGGGAGGGAAAGGAGACCCAGTGTGCGGTGAAGGAGCGGATCTAGAAACCAATGGGCCCTGGATGGGTTGCCAGTAAGAGGAAACGTGTGCCTAGTAGGAACCTGTGTGTGACGTGTGTTTGCAACTCCTTGCTGCTGCCGCTGCGCTGAGATGCCTGTGGCCGCCGCTGGGTCGGGGTGGCCGCCGCTGGGTCGGGGTGGCCGACACTGGGTCGGGGTGGCCGCCGCTGGGTCGGGGTGGCCGCCGCTGGGTCGGGGTGGCCGCCGCTGGGTCGGGGTGGCCGCCGCTGGGTGTACATCACAGCGTCTCCCGCGTGCTAGCGGGAGGGTGGTGATCACCACCGGGCGTTGGGGGTTCGGGGTGCTTGTGTGCTTCACACCAAGGAGTTTTAGTTGAACCCCTGCTGCTTGGTGCCACGGAGAAGGAATGAATTCCTTCATTTGAACACAAATGGGCGAGCGCGAGACTCCTCTCACCCCGGGAGACGGGGACGCCTGCTAACTTGTGCTCGTTCGAAACCGCGCCCGGGGACTCGGGGCTGGCACTTCTCTATGAGACGCCTTTGCGGGCCTGATGATCACGGAGATTGATTCGGAAGACGTTCCGGATCAATTAAGGCTCTAATCAGCACGGCAGCAAACTTCTCGGGCCCGTGGACTAATTTTACCGCCTCCCATCAGTGCGAACTCGGCTGGAAAGGGAACAATTACGGGAGGTCGCTCTCCGCCCTGATTGCTGAGTTAGGGGGTTCGTTTGCCTGTCCCCGTGCGGGCTGTCCCTGGGGAGCACAGTCCCGTGGCGGCTGGCACTGGGCCCTCCCCGGCCACGGGGCTCCCTTGCGAAGGCCGACGGGAGAGGCTGACCGGCGTCCGGAGACCGGCGTCCGGCCTGACGCGGCAGCTCCAGCCGAGGCTCCTGGCTCTCCTCCGAGTCAGCAGTGTGAGGGGCGTCTCCCGCTCCTCGCTGACGGCGCGGGAGGTCCCGCACACACGGCTCTCCACCCGCAGCCCCTGCGCTCTGGCAGCGCTTCGGAAACGGGCTCCCTGGGGGCCGGCTCTGGGCCTGGCTGCAGAGAGAAGCACAGGGGAGCCCCGGGCCGCCCCAGCAGAGGGGGGCGCTCCTCCAGGTCCCGCCGCTGCCCGCCCGCAGCCTGTGTTGAGATGTGGTGACCGTATGTGTCTTTTTGGAACACAATGGCTTTTTAATATATTCTTATTGATTTCAGAGAGGAACGGAGAGAGGCTCGGGCGGCTACGGGGTTGTGGTGGGAGACACTGAGCGCGGCGGACCCACCGCGGGGGCGACACACACACACTCACCTGCCGGTTCCCGGGGATTGCGGGTCCCCAGCCCGCCCAGAACCCTGGACCACAGCCGGCAGGGGCAGAGGCCGAGCTTGCTGTGCGGTGGCCAGGGCGAGGGGGTGGGGACTGGCGGGAGGACCTCGGCCCCGCGGAGGAGGTGGAGTGTGGCCCACGGGGCGTGGGAGCTGGTTGCCCAGAGAGCCCGTGGCCGCAGGTCCACAGCTCGCGGCTCGGGCCCAGCGTCATGGCGTGGCCGTGGGTCCCCGAGGGACTCGGGAGAGGGACGCGGCCTGGCCTCCTTCCTGTCCTTCTGCAAATGACCGCGGACGGGCTAGAGGCCGGTGGCGGGTGGGGGCGCCGGTCTCTCTCCCGGGGCTGATGGGAAGGCTCCTTTTCAAGTAACGCCATCGGAGCTGAGGGCCATTGGGAACGCGTGTGGGGACGTGTATCTGTGGGGACGTGTATCTGTGGGGGACGTGTATCTGTGGGGACGTGTATCTGTGGGGACATGTATCTGTGGGGGACGTGTATCTGTGGGGGACGTGTATCTGTGGGGACGTGTATATCTGTGGGGGACGTGTATCTGTGGGGACGTGTATCTGTGGGGGACGTGTATCTGTGGGGACGTGTATGTGTGGGGACGTGTATCTGTGGGGGACGTGTATCTGTGGGGACGTGTATCTGTGGGGGACGTGTATGTGTGGGGACGTGTATGTGTGGGGACGTGTATCTGTGGGGACGTGTATCTGTGGGGACGTGTATCTGTGGGGAAGTGTATCTGTGGGGGACGTGTATCTGTGGGGACGTGTATGTGTGGGGACGTGTATCTGTGGGGGACGTGTATCTGTGGGGACGTGTATCTGTGGGGACGTGTATATCTGTGGGGGACGTGTATCTGTGGGGACGTGTATCTGTGGGGGACGTGTATCTGTGGGGACGTGTATGTGTGGGGACGTGTATCTGTGGGGGACGTGTATCTGTGGGGACGTGTATCTGTGGGGGACGTGTATGTGTGGGGACGTGTATGTGTGGGGACGTGTATCTGTGGGGGACGTGTATCTGTGGGGACGTGTGTCTGTGGGGACGTGTGTCTGTGGGGACGTGTATGTGTGGGGACGTGTATCTGTGGGGACGTGTATCTGTGGGGACGTGTATGTGTGGGGACGTGTATCTGTGGGGACGTGTATCTGTGGGGACGTGTATGTGTGGGGACGTGTATCTGTGGGGAAGTGTATCTGTGGGGGACGTGTATCTGTGGGGACGTGTATGTGTGGGGACGTGTATCTGTGGGGGACGTGTATCTGTGGGGACGTGTATCTGTGGGGACGTGTATCTGTGGGGGACGTGTATCTGTGGGGACGTGTATCTGTGGGGACGTGTATCTGTGGGGACGTGTATCTGTGGGGGACGTGTATGTGTGGGGGACGTGTATCTGTGGGGGACGTGTATCTGTGGGGACGTGTATGTGTGGGGACGTGTATCTGTGGGGGACGTGTATCTGTGGGGACGTGTATCTGTGGGGACGTGTATCTGTGGGGACGTGTATATCTGTGGGGGACGTGTATCTGTGGGGACGTGTATCTGTGGGGGACGTGTATCTGTGGGGACGTGTATGTGTGGGGGACGTGTATATCTGTGGGGACGTGTATCTGTGGGGACGTGTGTCTGTGGGGACGTGTATCTGTGGGGACGTGTATGTGTGGGGACGTGTATCTGTGGGGGACGTGTATATCTGTGGGGACGTGTATCTGTGGGGGACGTGTATCTGTGGGGACGTGTATCTGTGGGGACGTGTGTCTGTGGGGACGTGTATCTGTGGGGGACGTGTATCTGTGGGGGACGTGTGTCTGTGGGGACGTGTATCTGTGGGGACGTGTGTCTGTGGGGACGTGTGTCTGTGGGGACGTGTATCTGTGGGGACGTGTATGTGTGGGGACGTGTATCTGTGGGGACGTGTATCTGTGGGGACGTGTATGTGTGGGGACGTGTATCTGTGGGGAAGTGTATCTGTGGGGGACGTGTATCTGTGGGGACGTGTATCTGTGGGGACGTGTATCTGTGGGGGACGTGTATCTGTGGGGACGTGTATCTGTGGGGACGTGTATATCTGTGGGGGACGTGTATCTGTGGGGACGTGTATCTGTGGGGGACGTGTATCTGTGGGGACGTGTATGTGTGGGGGACGTGTATATCTGTGGGGACGTGTATCTGTGGGGACGTGTGTCTGTGGGGACGTGTATCTGTGGGGACGTGTATGTGTGGGGACGTGTATCTGTGGGGGACGTGTATATCTGTGGGGACGTGTATCTGTGGGGGACGTGTATCTGTGGGGACGTGTATCTGTGGGGACGTGTGTCTGTGGGGACGTGTATCTGTGGGGGACGTGTATCTGTGGGGGACGTGTGTCTGTGGGGACGTGTATCTGTGGGGACGTGTGTCTGTGGGGACGTGTGTCTGTGGGGACGTGTATCTGTGGGGACGTGTATCTGTGGGGGACGTATCTGTGGGGACGTGTATCTGTGGGGACGTGTATCTGTGGGGGACGTGTATCTGTGGGGACGTGTATGTGTGGGGACGTGTATGTGTGGGGACGTGTATCTGTGGGGGACGTGTGTCTGTGGGGACGTGTATGTGTGGGGACGTGTATCTGTGGGAACGTGTATCTGGGGGGGACGTGTGTCTGTGGGGACGTGTATCTGTGGGGACGTGTATCTGTGGGGGACGTGTATCTGTGGGGACGTGTATCCGTGGGGGACGTGTATGTGTGGGGACGTGTATCTGTGGGGACGTGTATCTGTGGGGGACGTGTGTCTGTGGGGACGTGTATGTGTGGGGACGTGTATGTGTGGGGACGTGTATCTGTGGGGGACGTGTATCTGTGGGGACGTGTATCCGTGGGGGACGTGTATGTGTGGGGACGTGTATCTGTGGGGACGTGTATCTGTGGGGGACGTGTGTCTGTGGGGACGTGTATGTGTGGGGACGTGTATGTGTGGGGACGTGTATCTGTGGGGACGTGTATGTGTGGGGACGTGTATGTGTGGGGACGTGTGTCTGTGGGGACGTGTATCTGTGGGGACGTGTATCCGTGGGGGACGTGTATGTGTGGGGACGTGTATGTGTGGGGACGTGTATGTGTGGGGACGTGTATCTGTGGGGGACGTGTATCTGTGGGGACGTGTATGTGTGGGGACGTGTATCTGTGGGGGACGTGTATCTGTGGGGACGTGTATCTGTGGGGACGTGTATATCTGTGGGGGACGTGTATCTGTGGGGACGTGTATCTGTGGGGGACGTGTATCTGTGGGGACGTGTATCTGTGGGGACGTGTATCTGTGGGGAAGTGTATCTGTGGGGACGTGTATCTGTGGGGACGTGTATCTGTGGGGAAGTGTATCTGTGGGGACGTGTATCTGTGGGGGACGTGTATCTGTGGGGACGTGTATGTGTGGGGACGTGTATCTGTGGGGGACGTGTATCTGTGGGGACGTGTATCTGTGGGGACGTGTATCTGTGGGGAAGTGTATCTGTGGGGACGTGTATCTGTGGGGGACGTGTATCTGTGGGGACGTGTATCTGTGGGGACGTGTATCTGTGGGGACGTGTATCTGTGGGGACGTGTATCTGTGGGGACGTGTGTCTGTGGGGGACATGTATCTGTTGGGAACGCGTGTGGGGACGTGTGTCTGTGGGGACGTGTGTCTGTGGGGACGTGTATCTGTGGGGACGTGTATCTGTGGGGACGTGTATCTGTGGGGACGTGTATCTGTGGGGGACGTGTATCTGTGGGGGACGTGTATGTGTGGGGACGTGTGTCTGTGGGGACGTGTATCTGTGGGGACATGTATCTGTGGGGGACGTGTATCTGTGGGGGACGTGTATCTGTGGGGGACGTGTATGTGTGGGGACGTGTGTCTGTGGGGACGTGTATCTGTGGGGGACGTGTGTCTGTGGGGACGTGTATGTGTGGGGACGTGTATGTGTGGGGACGTGTATCTGTGGGGGACGTGTATCTGTGGGGACGTGTATCCGTGGGGGACGTGTATGTGTGGGGACGTGTATCTGTGGGGACGTGTATCTGTGGGGGACGTGTGTCTGTGGGGACGTGTATGTGTGGGGACGTGTATGTGTGGGGACGTGTATCTGTGGGGACGTGTATGTGTGGGGACGTGTATGTGTGGGGACGTGTGTCTGTGGGGACGTGTATCTGTGGGGACGTGTATCCGTGGGGGACGTGTATGTGTGGGGACGTGTATGTGTGGGGACGTGTATCTGTGGGGGACGTGTATCTGTGGGGACGTGTATCTGTGGGGACGTGTATCTGTGGGGACATGTATCTGTGGGGACGTGTATCTGTGGGGGACGTGTATCTGTGGGGGACGTGTATGTGTGGGGACGTGTGTCTGTGGGGACGTGTATCTGTGGGGACGTGTATCTGTGGGGACGTGTATCTGTGGGGGACGTGTATCTGTGGGGGACGTGTATGTGTGGGGACGTGTGTCTGTGGGGACGTGTATCTGTGGGGACATGTATCTGTGGGGGACGTGTATCTGTGGGGGACGTGTATCTGTGGGGGACGTGTATGTGTGGGGACGTGTGTCTGTGGGGACGTGTATGTGTGGGGACGTGTATCTGTGGGGACGTGTATCTGTGGGGACGTGTATCTGTGGGGACGTGTGTCTGTGGGGGACATGTATCTGTTGGGAACGCGTGTGGGGACGTGTGTCTGTGGGGACGTGTGTCTGTGGGGACGTGTATCTGTGGGGACGTGTATGTGTGGGGACGTGTATCTGTGGGGACGTGTATCTGTAGGGACGTGTATCTGTGGGGACGTGTATCGTGTTGGGTTCTGACTCAGCCATCGGCCTCGGTCAGCCTGCGGGAGGAGCGCCTTCAACGCCGGCGCCGACAATGGCCTCTCGATCCTCTGCGTGGCCGGCACGTGGCCCTGTCAGAGGACCAGCGTCCTGCCCACTGGCTCGCAAGTCATGCCTTTGGTTTACAGACGCATCCACGCATCGACCCTCCGCTGTCTGTACGTCACAGCGTCTCCCGCGTGCTAGCGGGAGGGTGGTGATCACCACCAGGCGTTGGGGGTTCGGGGTGCTTGTGTGCTTCACACCAAGGAGTTTCAGTTGAACCCCTGCTGCTTGGTGCCACGGAGAAGGAATGGATTCCTTCATTTGAACACAAATGGGCGAGCGCACACTGCCCCACGCGCGGTGAGGAATTAGACTGGTTATTCGCTGTCGGGTGTCTAAAAGCGCAGCTCCTGTTGGACTAAAACATGTTTTACGACGTGGCTTGTGGCTCTCCGGCTGCTTTCCAGCTCTGAGAGTGGGGCTTCAGCCGGCTTTCCTGTGGAAGAACAGCGCGCCCGGCTCCGCTCTCGCCGGGGCTCTGCGTGGGGCTCCGCGTGGGGCTCTGCGGGGCGCTCCCCCGCTTCAGGGGGATTTCCCGGCGCCCGTCCCTTCTCCGCTCCCCGGAGACGGCAGAGCTCACGGGTCACACAGACCCTCCCGCAGAGCCGGGCGCGGGGCCGGGGTCCTCTGGGCTGAATAGTTAGCAGGACGTTAATCCGCACGGTTTGTTGCCATGGTGACGGACTGCCCAAAATTGATGAGTCCGCCCTCCAAATTGAAAGGAAATGTAATCAAGTAACCTGCCATTGCCCACCAGCAACGTGATCATTTACTGCGTATTAATGAGCAATAAACAAGCCTGTCAGCAATCACTGGTTCTGAAGAATGTGCTGCCCAGTCGATGCCGGTGGCTGGCGGGATCCGAGCGCGGGTTTGCCGCGGGCAGCGCCGTGACGCCCGCACACCCGCCACGTGGCGGGATCAGCGTGTGCGGGAGCCTCCGGGGAGGACGCAGGAAGCGCCCGCCGCCGCCGAAAGCCGGCTCTGGGCGGGAGACGCTGCTCCTCGCGCGCTGCTCTGGCTGCGAACATGTGTGCGTGGCTGTTCCCCGAAGGGAAGCCCAGGGAGGCCCCGCGGGCGGTGTGAGCGCCCCGGCCAGACCCTGACCTTCGCCTGGACTCTCCGCCCGCGGCTCAGCGCTGCCTCGGTCCGATAAACTCGACTCGCAGCCTCATTTCCGACGCCAGCTACGCTCTTCTGGGCTGGTTGTTCAGAAACGAGGGCACACAAGTCCCGTGAGCCTCAGCCTGTGGCTGCTTCTCCCAACAGAAGTCCAGCGCAGCCCTGGCCGGGGCGGCTCAGTGGCTAGAGCGTCGGCCTGTGGACTGAACGGTCCCAGGTTTCATTCCGGTCAAGGACACGCACCTTGGTTGCAGGCTCCATCCCAGGCCCTGGTTGGGGCTCATGTTGGAGGCAACCAGTCGATGTGTCTCTCACATCGATGTTTCTCTCTCTCTGTCTCTCCCCCTCGCTTCCACTCTCTCTAAGAATCAGTGGAAAAATATCCTCGGGGGATGGTTAACAACAACAAAAACTCAGATGCGAGCATCCTGGTAACCTGCACACACAGGCGTGTGGCCCGGAGCTGCTGTTTGCAGAAAGGGTTTCCTTCGGCCCCACTTTCCACCACGGCGCAAGGAACAGCTACGTCTTGTTTTTTCCTTTCTCTGTGGTTTTCCCCCCAAGGTCCCGAGCGGAACAGCTGACGTGTGCACATCGCGGTTCTGTGTGAGAGGCGCAGGCTCCCTGTCCCGCGCTGCAGGCAGCACCGCTGGGGGGTGAGGCTGACTGACGCTCCGCACTCGGAGGAGCAGCGCTGGTTGCGGAGAGTCGGGTGGGGTTCTGCTCGGCCACAGGGCATTGTCCGTGGGAGCCGTCTCCTCACAGGCGTGGAGATGAGCCGTGGGCCTCCATTGCCCTAAGGTTTCCATCCAGGAGCTGGGCCCAGGGGGGAGGGGGGGGTGCTGGGAGTCGGTCGCTCCCGCTCCCCCACGCCCTGACCTGTGGCCCCGACACCCTGCCTGTTCGCATCCGTAACCCCCCTATCCACGCTCAGCACCCGGTGCCCACGGAGCAGCCCCATTTTCCTTGCAAATGAGGAAGCGTACACACACCATTTTTAACTCTGAAATCTAAGGCTGTGGGTTCCTTTGTTCCCAGGGGATAGAAAAGAAAACGCGGGTTAAATCGTGTTATTAAAAAGAAGTGCCATCTGATGCTTACTGTTCCCGGAGTGCCACAGCGTCCACACCTGGGGGCTTATCCCGGAGCATCCCTCCGGTGTGCTGTCAGAGGTCCGTGTAAGGGGAGCGCGGTCATGTGGCACATGAGCAAAGCGACAGAGGCCTTTAAAATGCCTGTTTCTCCCCACAGAGCCGTGGGCAGCTTCAGGGAAGTTCCCGTCCCGAGGTCCAGTGCATTGCTTGCGGGCTCGGCAAAGACGTTGCCGTGTCGGGGCCAGGTGTCCGGGAGTCTTGGCTCCGTTAAGCTCAGCTTCCTCGTGCTAGAAACCCGTCCTGCTGTGTCGAGTACTCGCTGTGCAGGCGTCGCCCCTTCGAACAGCGGCAGCCTCCCGGTGCGCCCGTTTCCCGGGGAAGGTGGTGGAAGAGCGCTCCACAGCATGGAACTGGTCTACTGAGTGGGGAGGACCTAGAAGAGTCGAATAACAGCCTTTGTTCTTGTCTCTCATGGTCATTTCAGCACCTTTTCCTGAGACTCGCCCTCCCCCAAGCCCTCAGGGCAAACCTCCAGCAGGTGCCAGTTACCGTTTTTAAAAAAAGAAATGAACTTTTCATTTTAAAGGAATGTAGATGCTCAGAAGGTTTGCATAAGGAGTACGGAGAGGTTTGTACAGCCTTCATCCGGTTTCCCGTAACTAATACAGCCACCGTACATTTACCAAAACCGGGCTTCGCTCGGTGCTCGCCAGGAACTGACACGGCGCGTGTTCAGACCGGACCCGCTTCTCCACTGGCGCCCTTCTGTCGCCGTGCGCCCAGCGGCCGTGGTGCATTTAGCGCCATGCCACCTTCGTCTTCTCCGGCCTGTGATGGTGTCTTGCTCTTTTTCCGTCCTCACGATGTTGACACTTTGGAAGGGTACCGTGATTTCTTTCATTAACACACAGATTCTGCATGTTTTGTTAGATTAATACATGTGTATTACATGTGTTTTGTTTTGCTTTGCTAAAATCTACCCTGTACTAATGAAAGAAATCACAGACCTATATATACATGGAAAGGTACACCATATTCATGGATTGGAAGATCAATGCTGTAAAGATGTCAAATTCTCTCCAACCTGATCTACAGATTCAATTCAATACCAACCAAATAACCGCTGCAAATACCTGACCATTATGGTAAAAACTCAGTAAGTGAGAAGCTGAAGGTAACTTTCTTAACGAAACATCCACAAAAAACCTACAGCTAATATCATCCTTAAAAATGAAAAACTGAGGACTTTCCTCTCAAGATCATAAACAAGGAAGAATGTTTTCCCTCACCACTCCTAGTCAACATCCTGTTTGGTTCTAACTCGTACAAGGCGAGAAAAAGAAGTAATGTCGATTGTAAATGAAGAAATATTGACAGATGAAATGACTCTTTATGTAGAAGCCCTCAAATCTATTTAAAAGCTTCTAGAACTAATAAGTGAGCTTAGCAAGATGGCAAGATACAAGGTTAACATATGAAAGGTCAATATACACACACGCGTGTGTGTGAGTGTGTGTATGTGCGTGTGTGTATGAGAGAGAGTCTTTATTTATCTTTCACTCTTTAAATTTTCCCTGGGTAATGAATTCTGAATTGATATATTTTTCTTTCAACAATGGAGGTCTTTCCATCGTCTTCTTGCTTGCATGGTTTCTGACAAGAACTGTGTTGTATTTCTTACCTTGCTCCTTTATAGGCAATGTGTCTTCCCCACTCTGATTTCCTTCAAGACTTTTTCTTTGTCTTCAGTGGTTAGTAGTTTGAATATCTTTAGATGTGAGATTTTGTGGATTAAAAAAGAATTCTGCTTGATGTTCTCTGAGTTTCTTAGATCTGTGGTTTGACATCTGTCACTAATTTGGGGAAAATTTTGGCCATTATTTCTTCCACCCTTCCTTCTGTCTATTCTCTTTTCCTTCTGCTTGTAGAATTCCATGTCTGTGTATGTTAAACTGTTTGATATTCTCCCACAGTTCTTGAATGCTCTATTCTGTTTTATTTACTTTTTTTTTTTTTTGCATTTTGGTTTGCATGATTTCTGTTTCTCTCTCTTCAAATTCAATAGTGTTTTCTTTCATTTGTACTTATGATCCCATCAGAGGTAATCTTCCTCTAAATACTGTGGGTTTTTTTTTTTTTTAATTTCTATCATTTCCCTTCAGGTCTTCCTTATAGTTTCCTATCTGTGTGAAATTACCTATCTGATCTTGTATATTATCTACCTTTTCCATTAGTGTTTAATTATTAACCATAATTAATTTAAATCCCTTATCTGAGAGTTCCAACATCCATATCATTTCTGAGTCTGCTTCTGATGATGGTTTTATCTCTTCGTGAAGTTTGTGTGTGTGTGTGTTTTCTTTTGCTTTATTGTATTCCTCATAATTTTTGCTGTTTTTTGCTGCAACAAGGCATGTCATTGATGGTGGATACGGAGGTAAATACTTTCTGTGCTTGTAGATAAGCACGTCTTCTCCCCGCTAGGCCTTTCGTGTGAAGGTTTGTGTTGATTTCGTCAGGGCCTGGGCTGGGCGCCAAGTTCGCTGTTGCTATGGTTAGCCTCCTTCCCCTGGGGGCTCCAAACCCCTGCAGTGATATCTTGTGCTTATGATGGGGGGTAATTTTCCAGAGGGTTCTTCCGCTCCCCCTTGTCTACTTCTGCTTGTCTTAGAGTCCCCCAGCGTGTCCGTGGCTCTTCTCTTAGCATTGCTCCCCAGATGGAGTCTGTCTATTGCAGCCCCCCAAGCTGTATCCCTCGGTCCTTTTTACTCACTGCTGCTCTGTGTGGGGTGGAGTGCGGGCCCAGAAGGAGTTCTCGTATGTTCTGATTGAGCCCCACTCAGGCACACCCTGAACCCAAGGCTCAGGCTGTTTGTGCTTCTTTCCTGCATGTCCCGCTGGCCTCCTTCCCCCCCTCCCTCCCCCCGCTGCTTCCCCTCCCTGCGCCCCCACCCTGCTCCCTCCCACCATTCTCCCTCACCCTGCTGCCTCACCCTGCTTCCTCACCCTGCTCCCCTCCCTGCTCCCCTCCCTGCTCCCCCACCTACAGTACCAGGAATACCTGGTTGGATTCCGCAGGGCCTTCATGCCTCAGTTTTGTTGCTCTTTCGCCTGCACATTGAGGCTCTGCTCCTCGGCGGACTTAGGGGGACAGGGTCACGCAGGATCTCGGTAGCGACTGCTGTTCCCTCTCCGGTGGCATGATTTCCACCAGTGCCTTCGGGCTGCGGTGTATCCTTGTCTCTCCAGATGAAGGTCTTTGTTCCTTGGGGGTTAAAAGAGATGGTTCTGGGCAGTTTCGGCACTGGCCGCTGTTCGCCCAAAGCAGCCAGGACGCTGGCGGCGGCAGCTTTCTTAGGGTCCCCACTGGCCTCCCCCCGAGCAGCTGGTCGGTGTCTTGGGGAGAAGCTTCACAGCCTGCGGCCCCTTTGATGCCCACGCCCTCTGGCAGCACACACGCGCACGGGCCACGCCGGGCCTTCGGCGGTTCGTGACGACCCCAGCTGGCTCCTCCTGTGGCTTCGCACCCACTGGTGTCTGCTCCAGGGGAGCCAGGGTGGGCCCCGTTTTCCCGGGGAGCGCCTGTCTCCCTCTCCGCTCTGGGCGAATGGTGTGGCCCGCAGCCTCAGTTCTCCGGCGGGTTCCAGAAAAGCCGGGGGTGTGCTCCTGCCCGATGCCGGCGTGTGTGACAGCGAGGATGCTCCACCAGCTCCACGTGTTGGTGCGGAAACCAGACTTCACTGTGATTCATTTCTGCTGTTTACCTTCCGAGTCCATCTCAGGAAAACAAACAGCCCTGCCCTGCCTTCCACACCCAGGTGGTTCCGGCTCAGAAATGAAACTGTTGGTCAAACAGAGGAGAGGCCCCCCAAGCCAGCTGTCCCCCTCCTTCCCGGCCCGGCTGAGCAGTGTCGGCGGGGCGGGGTGGTGGGGGGACGGGGTGGGGGGATGGCGGCTGGCCTCCCGCTTCCCACGGCGCCTCCGCGCTCTCCCAGCCGTGGGTCTCCTGAACCCGCGTGGTTTGCAGGGCCAGGGGCCGGGAAGGAAAGGGTGACTAGAGGTTGGGTGTGGGTGTAAAGGAAGGGTGCTCCGACCTGGCTAGCCCTTCCTGAACCGGCCCAGGTGCTTAAAGGAGACGTTCCCTGTGAGAGCCCGGGATGCCTTCGTGCTGGGGCGTCTCACCGCCAGGTGCCTGGGTGTGGAAGAACCATGCCTTCTCCAGCCCGCGGGGCCGCGTCCCGTGCTGAGCCCCTGGGCACAGGGCCTATGCTTCTAGCCTCTTTCTTCCCGCGCTTCCCCGGCATCCCCTTGGGCCAGGACTGCGTTCCCCGTTGGCTCTTCCATGGCCCCTTGGACACGTCCCCCTTCGCAGCACTGAGGCCCGAGGCGGGAGGACAGGGCCGTCCGGCGGCAGGTCCTCTCCTGCAGACACGGCCGCCCGTCTCTCGGCCTCGGATTGCTCTGGAGTGAGTTGGACGCAGTCTTCTGTTTCCTCCCAAACTGCCAGGGACACGGGTCCAAACTGCAAGGCCCTCCTGAGCCCTTGCCCTCGGCCTGGGTGAGCTGGGGAACGCCCATCCTGACGGCTCCCTCCAACACGTGTCCATCTCCGTCTCTCCTCTTGGTGCTGGTTCCTTTCGGCAGGAATTGGCGATCAGCTGGAAGCTGCAGAACCAGTGTGGACATCCGTGTTGCCAGTCCCGTTTGAGGCTCTGGCCCTGCGGGGCGTGGAGAGACCCTCCCTGAAATGTCTTGGAATCTCCATGGGAACAAAAGCAGAGAGGACCCTTAGCGCCTCCTCACCAGCACCTTCCCTGTTCGAGGGCGATGACGCTTTAGTAACTGGCGCAGGACGGCGCGCTCTCGGTGGATAGTTTACCGTTTAAGGCGGGAAGAGTTGGAGGGCCGTGGAGAGCGCATAACATCCCAGGGTACTTCAGGACTGAGATGTTGAAGACTGTGTTTCCGGTTTGGAAAGTCCAAAGACATTGCTGTCGTGGATCTGAAGTGGCCGAAGGCAAGGTTTTGGGGGGAGGGACATAGACACTTCCCGTGTGTTCACACAGCGGGCCTTCCGACCAGATGAGGGGCCACGCTGTCCTGTGAAGCCCTTCTGGCTGAGGCGGGGGCGGGAGGAGGGCCGGACTCACCGCACCTCAGTGTGAGCAGCTCTCAGCCCGTTTTTGTGCGGCTGCGATACCTTTTCCTGTTGACGGGGATCTTCTTCTTAAACGCGTGCTGCCTTGTTCTCTGTAAAGCTGACTGACTTGATGAGGTAATGGCCCGGCCCCTGCCCTCGCCTATCGATCTTACATACAAACCTCCGCGCCCGGGCTCGGAGGCGGTGTGCTCCGGCCTGAGAGGGCAGTGAAGATCCAGCCTCGGAATCGGAGACCTGGATTTAAATTCTCGCCGGGAACGCAGACCTCATCGATCACGAGCTCCGCCATCGACCAGAATGAATGTCGACGGATCAGCATGGCCCCGTGACCCCCCGGAGAGCCCCTCGCCCCAGGCTGTTTTGGCCTCCAGCCGCGGACACCATCCCTCCTGCTGCTCTCCGTGCTCCCTGGTGGGGAAACAGTCTCTATCTGCCAGAGATACAGTGAGGGTTAACCGGGTTCGGTGGGCCTTGCGCACAGTAGGGCCTCAGCGGAAGGTGGCTGCTGTTACCACGTGGTAGGTGCCCGGCCTCAGAGCGGAGGAGCCTGCCTTCGCGCGTGTGGTCAGCGGGCCTCTGGGAGCTCACGCGGTCGGGCCGGGGTTGATTAGAGCTTGTAACGGAGACATTCCTCATTTCCAGCTGCAAATCCTCAGGTGATGTCTCCCTTTGAACTGTTATTGGTAAAAGTATGAAATAAGGGAGTACAGGAAAACGTATGAAAAAGGCACGTAAAGTCCCCTGCAATCCTGTCATACAGAGTTAAGTGCCATCAACTTTCAAAATGTATCCCCTTGCACACCTTGTTCGGGGAAGACATGCAGATGTGTGCAAGCATGGCGTCATACGGAATATAACCCTGTAAAGCCTCCTTGTCACCCAACTGCTCCTCGCAAGCACGTTTCCACGTCAGTAAACAGCCATCGTAGGATGCCACTCTGTGATTTTCCACATCAAATAAATTTGGAATAATGCCCACCAGTGGACACTCAGATTACTTCCAGGGAGCGGCCTTAGACGTGTCTCTTTTCAGACATACATCATTGTTTTCTAAGAAAGCAATCCGAGCAGTGGATCTGCTGGACAGAGCGAACGCACATTTTAGATAATGAAATCTACCACTCCATTCGCTTGGGGAAAGCAGCGAAGTTACTCCCCATTGAAGCCCGTCTAAAGCCCAGAGCTCCACACTTAGGAGTTTCAGAATAAAATAAAAGATTTCTATATTCTCTGATAGGCGAGAGCGTTTTCTCCCCACTGCTATTCCCAGGGGAAGCATTTCTCTCCCCGCGTCAGGGCTACGCTGTGACATTGAATTTTTTTAATGAACGTGCCACACACAGGCAAGTATAGAAACCTCAGGGGAATGAATGATCACAAAGTAAACACACCTGTGTCATGGCCACCCAGGTCAGGATCAAAAAAACCTCTGTTGACAGTTTCTAATACAGATAATCAAAGAGAGAGAGAGAGAGAGAGAGAGAGGGAGAGAGAGAGGTCACCGTGGCACCCCTGGGCCTGCGGCTCCTACGCAGTCAGCACTGCCCCTGGGAGACGCGTCCCCATCGCTGTCCGCCCTGTCCGCTCGGGCAGTTTCTCCTCAGCACTGAGAGTGGTGACCCCCTAGTCCTCCGGTGTCCACGCTCTGGAAACTCTGCGACCATCTTGCTCTGACAGTGAAACCAAACCACGGAACTGCAAGGGCGAAGGGTGTGGTTGAGAGGCCCCCCTGTGCGTGGGTCAGCATCCGCGGGGGTGACCTGTGATCACAGCGACAGGCGGGGACTCAGGTCGGGCCGGCTGCCCGGGGAAGTGTGCGAGGACTCAGGCGTGCCTGGAAGGCGGCGTGGCGCACGGGCAGGGACACGGAGCCCCTGGTGCCGAGGCCGTAGCCCTCCTGCCCGGGCGCCATGCCCTTCGCCAGGTGCCAGGTGCGCCTCAGAGTTCAGCAGGAGAGATGCCAGGTCGGCCTGGCTCAGCCACGCGCTGCAGGTGCCGGATGGACGCGGCTTTAATCTCACTGTTCTGTCCGTCGCTGTCGCGTGATCGTTCTTTTTTGTGGTTAATGTACCATTTTTCTCCCCTCTTCTCACTGCGCAAACACCGCCCTGCCCGAAGTGCATCCCCTGCTTGTGGGAAAGTTATAGCCGGGCTGCGCGGAGCAGCGCCCGGTGAAAGTGATTAAAACCGTGTGCGGCGCCATTAACCTCTGGCCGCCGCCACCCGGCCGATGCCGCCGCTGATACTGTGTCTGTCCTGGCAGCCGGCGTATGCTGCACGCCCGCTTTTTTCCTGCGGCATTTTAATCACTTGAGATAAAGAGCCAGGAGAGAGAGATCAGGGCTGCATTAATCCTCTCGATGGCTTTATAATTTCCCTTCGATTCCACTGCTCGTAATCAAGAGAAAGAATGCCGCTCCGGCCCAGCTGCCAGGGCAGGTCAGCCCGCGCCCTTGAAGGGGAGGGTGTCATTGAGGGGGGGGGGGGGGAGGTGATGCTTGATGAGGTGAACTTACTGCACTCTGCGCAAGAACAGCAGGAGCCAGGACTCCAGGGCGGGCGGGCGGGCGGGCCTCCGTTTCTGGCAAAAAAAAAAAAAAAGGATTTGAAAATATTAATTCTCTAAGAAATAAATGCCCCGCAGCTGGGGCTGCTGCCAGCTCCACGGAGCGCTCGCAGACGGAGACCCACGGGAGGGTGCGGCCAGAGGGCGCGGCAGCGGGTCAGGTCCCTGGTGCAGAGGCCGCACCCCGGGACTAGCAGCGGGGTCACCGGCCGCTGCAGAAGGCCGAGCAGCAGCAGGAACCGGCCCCACGCTCGCTCCCCCGCCGCCCTGGAGGGCTGCCCCGATCACACCCCCAGCGCAGCTGCCACAGATGCGTGGCCACGTTCAAAACAGGGCCTGGCTCCTGGGACAGGCAGGCAGGGGAGAAACAGCAGCCCTTCCCGCGGGGGGCCCGCACCCGGGCCTTTATCCCGGAGAAAGGCTGGAGGAGGCTGGAGCGCAGGCTTTAGCACACACGGAGGGGGGGACGGAGCCGTCTCAGAAGGTGAGGGCACCCAACCGCCATTCGCTCTTGAGAACAAGAGAGAGACCCCAACTCGAAGACAGGTCAGGGTGCTCCGTGGGGGGACTTGGACAAGAGCTGCGCACAGCAGGTGGTTTCTGTTTATTTGGTGCCTTTAGCTGTGTTAGGGTTGCCTTCTCCTGACGGGCCCCGGGCACTCTCCCTTCGCACAGAGGGACGAGCCGGGGGAGCCCGGCGCCCTGCTTCTGAGGGGCCCCTGAGCTAGCGGGCAGGCCTCCCAGCCTGGGGCGCCGCACAGGCTGACCTTGGGAACGGAGAGGAAGGTCAAGGCCAGTGTGACCCAATGACCCTGACCCTCTCTCAGGCTGTGACCTTTCCCCCCTTTCTAACCTGACCCCAGACTCGGACCCTGCCCTTGACTCTGAGCTTGGACTCAGTGAGCACCCCCTTTGGATTCCGCTGGTTTGGACTTTAGGATCCCCGCCCGCCCGCCAGGAGCGAACGGGACTGCGCCGTCGCAGGAAGAGCGGGCACGGGGCCGATTTGGAATGACGTCGTGGGCGAGTGTCGCGGCTGGCACGGAGACTGCTTTTAAGGACATAGATCCACTGGGGTCCCTGTTTGCAGAGGAACCGCTTCTTATGGAGCAGCCGGGCCGGGGCCGGGCCTCTGTGGGAAGCACTTCGCTAGCAACTCGTTGGAGCAGTTACGATGCGCGCAACTGCGTCTTGTGATCCTGGAAGTTAGACGGTCCCTGCTCGCCGCGTGACTCACCGGGTGCCGACAGCGCCGCTCACACGCGGGCCGGAGACTGCCCTGGCGCGGGCTCCTCCGGTGCAGTCTGGGTAATGGAGCATTCGCCCCGTTTCCGTGCAGCAGCTCAGTGCCGGCTGCGGGGCCACACAGGTGCGATCCCCCGAGAAAGGGGGACGTAGGAGCCGCCACGGAGTCACTGCATGGCGTGTGGAGCCAGACTCCTTCCCACGGGGTCTGCAGTGCCCGGCTCCCGCCAGGGGCCGGACGTGCCCAGGGGAAAGCCGACCCCGGGTGGCCAGTGGCAGGGCCCCAGGGTGTCCCCAGCTCGGCCCCACGTTTCTGTTTCCTGCACTGAGGTTGCTCCTGAGCTTCCTCTGGGGAACATGTTTCTTAAAGTGTGAGAACTCGCACAGCCTCTGCGTGCAGCTCTTTGCTCAGCCTCGGAGGAGTGTGCAGAGGTCGGTCCCCTGACACGAGCCGGTTCTTTGGGTGGCACTGCGAGTCTGTCTTCCATCTTCTCTGCATTAATCCGGGGGGGGGGGTGCATGCACATGTACACGTGTGTACACATATGTACGTGTGTGTGTGTGTTAGCTCTTCGTTACCTGAGATGCCTCGTCGCAGAAACGAGCTCCAGGCCGCCCCCTGGCGGGCAACGGCACAGGGGCCGGCTGTGAGGGCCGCGGGTCCTGCAGGCCTTTCCCGCCTCTGAGAAGTGGGCTCCGCCAGGGGCCAGAGCCAGGAGCCTGAGGGCTCCCCTGCGGCCTCGCCCAGGTCTCCGCCGTTGCTCACTGCCCCCGGTCCGCCCGCCCTCCTCGCGGTCTGCGCCGGCTCGGGCCCTCCTCCCGCGGTGTCTCCTCCGCTCCTCCGTCTCTTCCCTGTGCGCAGGCGCCACGTGGTCTCGGGCACGGACACGATCCGTCACCCCCTTCAAGTCAGCCCAGCTGTTCCCCTGGCGGCGAGTCCACCCTCCACAGGCGCCCCGCCCGCACTGAGGGACGCGTGCAGTTTCCGGCCCGAATGCGCTCGCCCAGGGCACCCATCCCTGTGTCCAGGCGTAAAAGGTGGCGGGTACGTTTGAACTGAACCCGCTGGGCATCTTCCCTGTGTGGTGTGTTTATTGAGGTCACCGTGCCAGGCAGCGTGACCTAAGCGGCCTTGGGCACGGGCCTGATCTGACTCCTCACAGCCCCCGGGGTAGCGGCCTTGGGCACGGGCCTGCCCCGAGTCCTCACAGCCCCCGGGCAGCGGCCTTGGGCACGGGCCTGATCTGACTCCTCACAGCCCCCGGGCAGCGGCCTTGGGCACGGGCCTGATCTGACTCCTCACAGCCCCCGGGCAGTGGCCTTGGGCACGGGCCTGATCTGACTCCTCACAGCCCCCGGGCAGTGGCCTTGGGCACGGGCCTGATCTGACTCCTCACAGCCCCCGGGCAGTGGCCTTGGGCACGGGCCTGATCTGACTCCTCACAGCCCCCGGGCAGTGGCCTTGGGCACGGGCCTGATCTGACTCCTCACAGCCCCCGGGCAGCGGCCTTGGGCACGGGCCTGCCCCGAGTCCTCACAGCCCCCGGGCAGCGGCCTTGGGCACGGGCCTGCCCCGAGTCCTCACAGCCCCCGGGGCAGTGGCCTTGGGCACGGGCCTGCCCCGAGTGCTCACAGCCCCCGGGCAGTGGCCTTGGGCACGGGCCTGCCCCGAGTCCTCACAGCCCCCGGGCAGCGGCCTTGGGCACGGGCCTGCCCCGAGTGCTCACAGCCCCCGGGCAGCGGCCTTGGACACGGGCCTGATCTGACTCCTCACAGCCCCCGGGCAGCGGCCTTGGGCACGGGCCTGCCCCGAGTCCTCACAGCCCCCGGGCAGCGGCCTTGGGCACGGGCCTGCCCCGAGTGCTCACAGCCCCCGGGCAGCGCCTTGGGCACGGGCCTGATCTGACTCCTCACAGCCCCCGGGCAGCGCCTTGGGCACGGGCCTGATCTGACTCCTCACAGCCCCCGGGCAGCGGCCTTGGGCACGGGCCTGATCTGACTCCTCACAGCCCCCGGGCAGCGCCTTGGGCACGGGCCTGCCTCGAGTCCTCACAGCCCCCGGTCAGCGGCCTTGGGCACGGGCCTGCCCCGAGTCCTCACAGCCCCCGGGTAGCGGCCTTGGGCACGGGCCTGCCCCGAGTGCTCACAGCCCCCGGGCAGCGGCCTTGGGCACGGGCCTTCCCCGAGTCCTCACAGCTCCCGGGTCGCGGCCTTGGGCACGGGCCTCATCTGACTCCTCACAGCCCGCGGGCAGCAGCCTTAGGCACAGGCCTTCCCCGAGTCCTCACAGCCCCCGGGCAGCGGCCTTGGGCACGGGCCTGCCCCGAGTGCTCACAGCCCCTGGGCAGCGGCCTTGGGCACGGGCCTGATCTGACTCCTCACAGCCCCCGGGCAGCGGCCTTGGGCACGGGCCTGCCCCGAGTGCTCACAGCCCCGGGCAGCGGCCTTGGGCACGGGCCTGATCTGACTCCTCACAGCCCCCGGGCAGCGGCCTTGGGCACGGGCCTGATCTGACTCCTCACAGCCCCCGGGCAGCGGCCTTGGGCACGGGCCTGATCTGACTCCTCACAGCCCCCGGGCAGCGGCCTTGGGCACGGGCCTGATCTGACTCCTCACAGCCCCCGGGCAGCGGCCTTGGGCACGGGCCTGATCCGACTCCTCACAGCCCCCGGGCAGCGGCCTTGGGCA
This sequence comes from Cnephaeus nilssonii, assembly GCF_951640355.1. Taxonomy (NCBI): domain Eukaryota; kingdom Metazoa; phylum Chordata; class Mammalia; order Chiroptera; family Vespertilionidae; genus Cnephaeus; species Cnephaeus nilssonii. The sequence goes on along the minus strand of NC_137076.1, from coordinate 107,445,184 downwards.
CGGGCCTGCCCCGAGTGCTCACAGCCCCGGGCAGCGGGAGCAGTCAGCTCCGCATCCTGCAGGAGGGAACCCAGTCTCAGGGCGCCTTCCTGACCTCGTTGTCGTTTCCCGTCCTCCCAACAAGCAGCCCCTGGGTGCTGGGACGCAGCCCTCGCCTGGGCCGTGACTGCCTTGGCACCTGCTGTCAGAGCTGTCAGCACACGGGCGACGCTGCTTAATCGTTTGGTTAACCCGGCCCGCCTCATTCCCCGCCATGCCCCGGTGCCAGCCTTCATTAGCGCAGAGCCGCACTGAGCTCCCTCTCCCGGGAGCTCACAGTCCATCCTGAGAGTGACAGGTGCCGACGTCTACCAGCGCCCTCTGGAGGCCAGGCCAGGACTGTGCGACGTGCACGCGTTTCCTTTTGAGTCCTCCCACCTCCACCCCGTGTCGCGTGAAACAAGGATGTCAGTGCGGGTGGCTTATTTAGGAGGCCGTTGTAGGACAGGCGTGACGTGTGACCCGGGGAAGGGAAGGCAGCCGGTCAGAGGGTTATAATCAGGCCAGTGCCGTGTGGCCAGAGCTTGGTCCTCCCGGGGAGAGGGGTAGCAGGGTGACAGCTGGCACAGCGAAGCCAGTCCTCCCGGGGGTCTGGCCCCTGTGGGCGGAGGCAGAGCAGGCGGCAGCCCCAGGGAGAGCTGTCGGGTGACTCCATCTGGACTGGCCGCGGGAGGGTAGCCGGGTGGTGAGGCTGAGGGGCGGGCAGCGCCCACGGCGTCTGCGCAGGAGGCCGCGCGCTCGGTGGGCACGTGGTGCAGCCGGAGTTGTTGCGTGGCCAGTGCAGGCCACGTGCTCCAGGCGACACCTGTAAGTCATTGGGGTTCTTTCCTCGGGGAGCCCCTTCCTCCTGGGCCCCGATGTTGAACTTGAGTTCCACTCGGGGCTGCTCCGTGAGCATGCTCCCGGCCACTGTCGGAGTTGGGTGTCTTTTCGGCCCGACCCCCACCCCCACCCCCAAAAGTGGGCTCTTGAGGTGCCGAGCCTACTGCTCCCGGGGGAGGCTGTTTCAGCCCCTCTGAGGAAGCGGAGAGGCGAGGGCAGGTCTCTGTGGGAGTGATGGGCTTTTTAAATTCGTTTTTACTGATGTCAGAGGGGAAGGGAGAGGGGGAGAGATAGAAGCATCAGTGATGAGAGGGAATCACGGATCGGCTGCCGCCTGCACGCCCCTCACTGGGATCGAGCCCGCCACCCAGGCATGTGCCCTGACGGGGAATTGAACCGTGACCTCCTGGTTCATAGGTCAGCGCTCAACCACCGAGCCCCGCCGGCCGGGCATGGAGTGATGTATTGTTAATTCCGACTTTCGTCAGAAGGGCGCCAGGTGCTGCCGCTGTCATGACAGCCACAGCCGCAGTGTGTCAGCACCGCGTGGGTCTCGTTCTCAGCCACGCAGCCGCTGCGTCCACGCGGTGACTCGGGCCCCGTGGCTGTGGCCTGGTGGCTTCTCCATGGCCAGCTGGCCAGTCGCCGTGGCAGGTCACAGAGCGACTAGACCTCTGGGCTTTTCTCCAGGTGTTCCCAAAACGACGATATCCCTTCTCGCTCCATAGGGTCCGCCCAGCTCGTCCCACGGCCCCCACCAATTACAAGTGGCTGAGACGCGGCCCCGGTGGAGGAGAGAGAATGAAGCGGTCACATGGAGCCCCCCTTCCCGGCGTCCCCTGACTCCGAGAGGCTGGGAGACTCTGCCTCGGGCTGTAATGTCAGTGGCTCATTAACTCAATTCCTCAGAAACGCTCAGAGCAAGGTTGTTATTGCTAATAAGACATGTCTGCTGGTTATTTAGCAAATAAGAGAAGCCGCTGTCATTCCCCGCGTCGGCCGAGCCGTGAGCGGACACACGCTCTGCATTTCAGGCGGCAGCGGGCGCAGCGCCCCTCCTCCCCTGCACGCGGCGGTGGGGGTCACCCGCGGATGGAGTAGCAGCTGGGGTGACAGTCAGCGTCGTCCCCATCGCCGCTTCGAAGCCTAGACGCTGAAAAGTGTGCTTGGTTTATTTTAATAACCTTTCCCCCAGCAGCCGCGGTGAGGCCTGCAGGCCCCGCATCCCGCACGTTCCCCGGACGCTTGGGGCGTCCCGTGTTCTCTCCGTCTGACTGTCTCACAGGCGAATGTGACCGTCGTGGGGTTCTTGCCACCTTACCATGCAGGACACAGCGTGCTTTCTGAGCGGGGGGGGGGGGGGGGGGGGGGGGGCAGGAGGGCACCGGCGGGCTGCAGCCACAGAATGATCGGCGTCCGGCGCTCTTCTCCCCGCGCTGGACCGGACGCTGAGCCTGCTGCCTGCCAGAGGAGTCCTCGGTGGAGGGCAGAGTCACTCCTGCCCAGCTGCCCCCAGGCTGCCCCCACGCGGCCATCTGGTGGCACCTGTGGTGACAATTCCTCGTTCCGCGTGAGAACAACTCGTCATCTGATCCAGGGCTGCTTTTTTTAAAAAATATATATATTTTTTTATTTCAGAGAGGAAGGGAGAGGGAGAGAGAGATAGAAACATCAATGAGGAGAGAGAATCATTGATCGGCTGCCTCCTGCACGCCCCCTGCTGGGGCTCGAGCCCACAACCCGGGCATGTGCCCTTGACCAGAATCGAACCTGGGACCTTCAGTCTACAGGCCGACGCTCTATCCACTGAGCCACACCGGCGAGGGCCGGGGCTGTTTTTAGAGCCTTGCCCACCTGGCTCTGGCTCTGGCCCTGGCCTCAGGGACAAATTGGCAAAGGCTTCTGGGATTTACGGAGGCTTTGAGGACCCGAGAGAAAGCGTGTCGATAAGTCAGAGGGGTGCGCTCACGGGCGCTCCTGTGTTCGTGGCTCCCGGCAGCTCCCGGGCAGCGGCTTCCTGGGCAGAGTGACCGCAGAGCCGTGGTGCTGTCGTCACAGCGACGATGACTGTGATGCATCATAAACAGAGGGGGCCAGGGTCTGAGCCGGCCCCCTGCTGGTCACGCTGTGGGGAAGCCGCGTCACCTTGCACTGCCTTAGGCGCAGGCTTCGGGGGAGGAACGCCCCGTGGGAGGACGGGGGTTGGCGGCATGAGCTTCTGGCGCAGAGCTGGCGAGGTTTCCTCATCTTTGCACTCATCCTCCTCCTGTTCTGTAGGGTGCACGACCTTTACTTCCGTGTTCCTTTTACCTACAAACGAGTGTGCGAGCACTTCCGCAAACGGCGAGAACTTGGAAAAGAAACTCGGTTCGATGTTCAGTGGCGATAGTTGGAGGAAGTGCGCTTGTTGTTACTGAGTTGGATGAGATGTGCGGCTGCTCCCGAAGGGTCCTGGCACATCACCAGAGTCCTGGTCGTCCTCGGGGCTCGAGATTCAGACACTCGCCAGCAGCTCTCAGCGCCGAGAGGAATCGGACTAGGAACGTGATGTGTCCTCACCGCCCTGAGGTCCAGCCGGAAGCCCTGCCCTCGTGGTGGCTGCGCACGCTCAGCCCGGTTCCTCCCGCAGCAGGTGGGCGCCTGGGCCCTTCAGGCCAGTGGTTCCCAGCCATTTCTGGCCACGCCCCCCCCAAGCATCTCTAAAATCCTGATGCCCCCCGCCCCGTGACATAGAAGTCTTATTATTGACAAAGTGAACGCCTATTCTCGTGGAGGAAGCCTAAAAGGCCATGAACTTGGTCTAAACAAGCTCCCAAAGACCATGGCATCCACGAAAGACAAAAATAAAAGAACGAAAGGACAGCTGAAGTCCTGAGGAAGAAATCATTAAGAAATTGTTTTAAAAATAACAATATGAAGTGATATGAAAAAACAGCCAAGTTTCAAAACGTAACAGAGAACTGAGATGCATAAACACGTCACAATATATTTATATCCGGTGTATGAGGCCCCTGGGGCCATAAGAAATGCAAAAACTCACTGTAGGTAACTCATCCTTGATTTGCCCCCTTGAAAATCAAACTGCCCCCTTGGGGGGCACGTGCCCCACATTGGGAACCACCGCTCTGGGCGCAGCGGGGCGCGCCCGCCTCCTCTCTTGGCTCCTGCTTCTGGGGGCCGGTTTCTGCATCGTCAGCGCTTCCCGCGTGACTGACGGCCCCGCTCCCCGTGGCCTCCAGCAGCCGCGGTCACTCCTCACTCAGGAGCCCTGCGAGCGGCTGCTCCCGCCTCCCGTGCCCACAGCGGCCGGAGGAGCGGCTCCATGAGGGCTGCTCTCCGGTGCAGGGCGGCTCGAGGGCAGGCGGGACCCCAGACCGTTCGCAAAGCTTCTGCTCGGCAGACACACTGTGCCCGGCACCTCTGGGGAGTGAAGATAGGGACGGGGTGCAGGCAAGCAATGTTGAGCAGGTAGCACCGTCTCCCACAGAGTGGTCCCCACGGAGAAGCCGGCAGTGAGCCATCGAGAAGGGCCAGGCTGCATTTTCACAGAGCAGGACAGAGGGACGACATGGCCACAGCCTGGAGGCCCCCAGGGGTCATTCAGCTGTGCAGCCATCCAGCTGTGCGGCCATCCAGCTGTGCAGCCATCCAGCTGTGCGGCCATCAAGCTGTGGGGCCATCCAGTGGTGCCTCCGACTCAGCGAAGCAGAGGGAGCGTCTTGGGGAGTGTGCAGCCCGGGTCCTGTCCCGCTGGCCACCACCTCCCTTCCCTGGGGCCAGCAGCTCGCCCTGTGGCTCAGGTCCATCTGAATGTCACGAAGGGTCGGATTAGATGGCAGCTCGGGTTGACTTCGAGGACCAACCACTTCCTAAGGTGGGAACCCGCCACGTTCTTAGGAGCCAGAGCCATGGCAGGACGAGAGTGGTTTTGGAATCAGGCTGACCTGAGTTCTGTGGGCTTTTAATCTACTTTTACTGCTGTCAGAGCGGAAGGGAGAGGGAGACGGAGAGGAACGTCAATGATGAGAGAGGACCACGGGCCGGCTGCCTCCTGCTCGCCCCCCACTGGGGATGGAGCCCGCACCCCGGTCTTGGCTCGAGGGGCTCTCGTTAGGGTATCCTTCATGCAGTTCCCGACCCGGGAGGCTCTTGGGTTGAGTCACAGTCTGACACCCTCACTGGAACCTGGACCCCAGCTGGACCTCTGTCCAGGGCAGCAAAGCAAAGCTGGGAGCTGGACCAGACCGCCTGGTCCCAGGCAGCCCGCTGCGGCGGCAGGTGCTGTGGGTGCCGGTGCCTCTCGGAGCCGGTCTGTGAGCAGCCGCCGATGATGCCGCTCCCCGTCCTCGTGAGAACCGGGGGCCGTGCGCACAGGAGCGAGGCAATCTCTCTCGCACGGCAGCCTCCACGCTCCTGGCCTGTCTCCATCCTCTGCGCCTCGGCTCTCTCCAGGCTAAGCCACCCTCACTCCCTCCCCCCCCCCCCCCCCCGTGCCCTCACTGCCTGTGGATCCCAGGTTTTCTGTGCTCGACTCAGCTATCTGGTCTCCTGGTGCAGTGGTCGGCAAACTGCGGCTCGCGAGCCACATGCAGCTCTTTGGCCCCTGGAGTGTGGCTCTTCCACAAAACACCACGGCCTGGGCGAGTCTGTTTTGAAGAAGTGGCGTTAGAAGAAGTTTAAGTTTAAAAAATGTGGCTCTCAAAAGAAATTTCAATCGTTGTCCTGTTGATATTTGGCTCTGTGACTAATGAGTTTGCCGACCACCGTCCTGGTGGAATCGGCCTCAGCAACGAGGCGGAGGAACAGCGAGTGAATGCGGAGTCAGAGGTCACGGTCGCGGGCGACTGCCTGGAGGTCTCCACCGCCCTTATGAACGGTCACTCGTGTCCTTACTCCCGTTTAAAGCAGGACTGACCCACTCAGCATTGTGTCCCAACATCAGATCAACAAAGACTTTTTTTAATTTACCTTTTATTTAGCCGTAAAAATAAGTAGTTAATCCTGCGCGAGGCCCGCCACCGGAAACACGCACATTTCAGCTGAGACGCTTTTGAAAGAGACCAGGCCTTTGGTCTTAGTCCTCTGGCTGCAGGGAGCTCTCATTGGCAGCTCATCCACATGGAGCCATAGCCTCCTCTCCATCAGCCGCAGCTCCCAGGATAGTGCCAAGCCGGGCAGCCGGCACTCGGAGCCTTGGCGGTCCCGGCTCCTGAGGAAGCAGTCTCCTCTGGAATGCCGGCTTCCATCCGCAGGGACGTGCTGGGTCGTGCAGCCGAGGACAGGAGCCTGGAGCGTGCCCTGCCGTCCTTTCCCGGCTGCCCCGCACCCGCTGGTCTCCCTGAACACACAAGACAAACCCACGGGAAGACGCCAGTTTCCGCAGCAGCGCCTCCGGGTTCCCCGTCTGCACGCGGCCAGGGGTGTCCCCCGTCCTCCCCGGAGCTCTCACGCTTCCGTCCTGGGAGTTGGACCAGTTCTAGAAAATACGCGTCATAAATAACCCTCCGAGCGCTTTAATATACTGCCAGCGGTATTAAAGTCAGAGCGCGCACAGAATGTAATTTACTTCTCGCTGCGACTTAAATCAGAGCGGTTTAAAAACGTGCACGTGTGGCTCCCGCTAAATGCAGGCTCCCCTCGGCCTCCTGGGCCTGGGCTGCGCCCTGCGCCCGAAGCCTGGGGACTCGGTGAGGCCGTGCGTCCCACGGCTGCCCGGACACCCCCTGGCCTGACTGCCAGCCTCGTGCCCATCACAGCATTCTGAGCCTCGGTGAGCCGCCTACGCTGTTCCGCGCCGCCTCGGAGCATGTAACTGCGCACCACGCAGCCAGGCCTCGGGGCCACCGGAGGCAGGCGGGCTCACGGAGCTGGGGGGGCTGGGGACCGGCAGGCGGTGCCTCTGTCCCACCCACTGATTACCTCGTCCATTCCTCTAAGACCCTGCCGCCTTCCTTGGCCTATGGTCAGATGATGGGGAAGACCGGCACAAAGTACCCCACACGATGGGGGAATCGTTGTCACCGCAGACAGAGGATGAGAAAGGCAGGCAGGCCTTGGTACCCGGCCATGCAGCTGCGTGGTCACCACAGAAGGGACCCCGTGCTCCCTGATCTGAGCACTGTGAGGCTGAGCCCGCCCTTCTGTGTGTGACTCATGCTGATTGGTGCTTCCGCCCCGTGGCCAGCACTGGAGGCGGACCCAGGGCGCGGTCCCTGGACACTCGCAGCGGGGCGTGGCCGTGTCCCCGGGGCTGGCCCTGAGGGTTCAGGGGAGACTGCTGAGCAGACCTCCAGGAGGGGGAGCGGCTGAGGATGGAAAGAGAAGGACAAGGCGAGCACCCCTCTGCCAGGCCCCCTCTTCTCAGCGGAAAGCGGATGTAGAACTGGGGGTGGTGCTGGTCCTGCGGCCGGGAGGCAGCGAACGTGCGGACCGGCGCCAGCCCTGGGGGCCAGACCACACGCCCCTCGCGCCCTCCCACCGCGGCGCGGCATGGGCTTGGGGTTTGAAGTTGGGCAAAGTGGGTCCCGGGTCACTGGCGTGCCCCCTTTTACACGCTTGAGGCTGTAAATGCCTCCTGCAGCTCTGGGTGGGCACGGCCCGAATTGTTGACACGTTGGGTTTCCATTCTCATTCCTGACAGTCTTTTCCGACGTGCGTGGCACCTTCTCCGCGGGCCCAGGGCGGGCTGCACCGTTCCGGCTCCCTGGGGTTTCCATGGAGGCCTTTGTTCCTGGTCTGATGTGATTCTGTGGTGGGCGGAGAGCAGGCTGCAGGATCCCAATCCTTTCACATGCGCTGCGGTTTGTCTTATGACCCGGGGCATCTTGGCAAAGGCTGTGCGTGCACTCCGACGGGACGCGGCCTCACTGTCGTCGGGGGAGTGGCCCAGAAATATCAATCAGGGCGAGTTGATGATGACATTACTCAAGTCGTCCGTCGCTGTGCTGATTCTAACTTTCCTTAAAGCGAGGTTTGAAATGAGACAGGTCTCCGCCCTCGCCCGGGCTCCGTGTGGGTGCTCTTCGTCCGGAGCACCCGCTCTCCGCCGCCTCGCCTCCCTGCTGCAGCGTCGTGTTCCGTTCCTGCGGGTGGCCGCGGTGAGGAGGCCTGCCGCGCCCGGCGTGGGGAGCACGGACTCGCGGGCCTCGGTGGGCTCTTGGGGCTGCACTGCCTACTCGTCCCCTTTCCCGGCCCCCTCCCCGCCCTCCAGCCTTGGGGGTTCTCACACAGACCACAGGGGCTCATGGCCGCCCGCAGCACGGGGCTGGAGGGCGCCCTGGCAGGCCTCGGGCTCTGTCCGCACACCGGCCTCCTCTCCGGGGTTCGGCCCCACGAGCTTGACCTCCTCGGCCTCCCCGAGCTCAGAGGCGCTGGGCTCTGCCTGGGCCCCGCCCGCTGACTGGGAGCTCCCGGAGGCAGTGAGCTGGCACCGGCGTCTCCTCGCGCCCAGGGTCGGCCCCGTGCTGCCCACAGTCCAGGCTCGGAGTCACTGTTGCACATGCTCCGTCCGGTTCTCAGCTGTTTGAGGGGGAACAAATCTGATTCTTCTTACTCTTTCATGGCTGGAAGCAGAGTCCTCTCCAACTACTGTTTAAAAAAAGTCTAATTGCATTAAAATACACAAAACAGCCAGGCCTGCAGGCAGTGGTTGAGCATCGACCTATGTACCAGGCGGCCACGGTTCAATTCCCAGTCAGGGCACGTGCCTGGGTTGCGGGCTCGATCCCATGTGGGGCGTGCAGAGGCAGCCGATCCATGACTCTCTCTCACCATTGATGTTTCTCTCTCTCTCCCTCTCCCTTCCTCTCTGAAATCAATAACAATATATTTAAAAATTAAATACACGAAACATAAAATGTACTGTCTTAGCCACTTTAAGGGCAGTTCAGCAGCAGTCAGTGCGTTCACACTGCCGTGCAGCCGCCCCCACCACCATCTCTTCTCCTTTTCTCCTTCATTCCCCTCGTTCTTTGCTCTTCCTTTCCTCGTCTGCTCTCCCTCCGCCCGTGCATTCCCCTCGCTCCTCCCGCGTGTGGACGGTGCGCTCACCACACGAAGCCACCGCGTGTGCGGGAAGACCCGTCACCAGGCTGACAGGCTGGCGTTCCCACGGAGCAGTTCTCATGGGGGGTGACCTTCCGGGACTGCTCCGTGGGCTCCTTCGGGGGAGCGTGGCCTTCCGGGACTGCTCCGTGGGCTCCTTCGGGGGAGCATGGCCTTCTGGGACTGCTCTGTGGGCTCCTTCGGGGGAGCGTGGCCTTCTGGGACTGCTTCGTGGGCTCCTTCAGGGAAACGTGGCCTTCTGGGACTGCTCCGTGGGCTCCTTCCGGGGAGCGTAGCCTTCTGGGACTGCTCCGTGGGCTCCTTCAGGGAAACGTGGCCTTCTGGGACTGCTCCGTGGGCTCCTTCAGGGGAGCGTAGCCTTCTGGGACTGCTCCGTGGGCTCCTTCAGGGAAACGTGGCCTTCTGGGACTGCTCCGTGGGCTCCTTCAGGGGAGCGTAGCCTTCTGGGACTGCTCCGTGGGCTCCTTCAGGGGAGCATGGCCTTCTGGGACTGCTCCGTGGGCTCCTTCAGGAAAGCGTGGCCTTCCGGGACTGCTCCGTGGGCTCCTTCAGGGAAGCGTGGCCTTCTGGGACTGTTCCGTGGGCTCCCTCGGGGGAGCGTGGCCTTCTGGGACTGCTCCGTGGGCTGAAGGAGCCCGAACACCAGCCGGGAAGTGCAGGCCCCGTTTCAGGGGCTCGGTGGGCGAGGCGGTGTCTGGCTGCGAGGGGCGGGCAGCGGCTGAGCCCAGGAGCCGGGCACGCGGCTGGCGCTGGTGGCACAGGGCGGACGTCGGTCACAGAAATGAAGGGAGCAAAGTGGAGGGGTGGGGAACTCACTCCTCGGCAGTGTCTGGGCCCGCCCTTCGGAGCTCTCGCTCCAGGAAGTCCTCTTCACTAACTCCAGGTTTCAGTGACACACGGACACTTACTTCTGCGTGGGGTGGCTAAAGCCGGGCAGTGGCACGTGTGGTTCATTTCCACGCACTTTGTCTGCCTTGAAGGCAGCTTTAGGCGTGCTGTGTCGCACACATCTCCCCAGGGCCCTTGCTGTCCTTTGCTCTTTGCGCCCCATTGTCCTTCAGTGAAGCACTGCTCCTGGGACGCCGCACCGCGCCAGCCATGCCGGGAGGGGCCCTGATGGAGGAGGAGCCCTGGCCGAGGAGGAGCCCTGATGGAGGAGGAGCCCTGATGGAGGAGGGGTCCTGGCCGAGGAGGAGCCCTGATGGAGGAGGGGTCCTGGCCGGGAGGAGCCCTGGCCGAGGAGGAGCCCTGGCCGAGGAGGAGCCCTGGCCGAGGAGGAGCCCTGATGGAGGAGGAGCCCTGGCCGAGGAGGAGCCCTGATGGAGGAGGAGCCCTGATGGAGGAGGAGCCCTGATGGAGGAGGAGCCCTGATGAGGAGGAGCCCTGGCTGAGGAGGAGCCCTGATGGAGGAGGAGCCCTGATGGAGGAGGAGCCCTGATGGAGGAGGAGCCCTGATGAGGAGGAGCCCTGGCTGAGGAGGAGCCCTGGCCCGGAGGCGTTGGCGTGAGGAAGCGAGTTGCCTTTCCTTGGCGAAAGCGCGCTGTCCCCGGACTGTCAGGCTGCCGCAGTGGGGGTCTCTGGGAGCCGGTCACTAACAGACGGAGGCTCCCTTCCGGGGCGACTTCCCTGTGCCGGGGAGTCCGTCCTGACATCTTGCTCACCTGTGGGCGGGCTGAACGGAGGCTCATCGTCAGCCACGTGCAGATTGTCATCCCAGCCCCGGGGGAGTTGTCTCCCCTTCTCAGCTAGCGGCTTCCCAGTCACCAAGCGAGCCAGGGTGGTCCATGTGGAACCTCCGGGTTCTTTCCGTGTCCGTTCTCACCAGGAGAGGTTTACGTGTTAGACATCTCACCTCCCGTAGCCCTCCTGGGCGCCCCCTCCTCGGCCTGAGGCCAGAGGACGCCGCGCGGCCGGAGATGTTCCCGGAGATGTTCACTGGGCTTCCCACAGAGCTGTTCCACCCAGACCTCCCAGGGCTGTTTCCAGGGCCCTCGTGCACCCCTCTGCTGAGGTTCCTCCGTGCCTCCCCTCCACCTGAGGGCGGGGGCTGCTGGAGAGCAGATGCTCCGGGCTCAGCCGCTTGCTGAGGTCCTGCCTCGCCACGTGAGCTGTCAGCATCTGATGGCTTCTCTCTTCCATCGTTCACGACAGCATGCCTCAGACGGGGCAGGTGTGACTGAGCCAGGGTACGCCGCCGACGCGTGACAAATGCAGACACCTCAGGGAAACAGCTTCACAGAAAAACCAAGCCCACCCCCCTCCCCTCTTCGCTGAAGAAACCATCAGCCTGCAGTTGGCGCGACCCCTCTGATGCATGTTTCCCGCTTTATGGCATGTGTTCACCCCATCATCCTACGGAATACTGCCTGTGTGTTTTTAATTTTATTTCAGAGAGGAAGAAATAGGGAGAGATAGAAACATCAATGATGAAAGAGAATTATTGATCGGCTGCCTCTTGCACGCCCCCCACCGGGGATCGAGCCCCCAACCCGGGCATGTGCCCTGACTGGAATCGAACCTGGGACCCTTCAGTCCGCAGGCCGTCGCTCTATCCACCGAGCCAAACCGGCTAGAGCTGCCTGTGTGTTTTAAGGGAACATAAAAGCTCCCATTTCAAAGTGGTCGCCCTCAGCTGTTTAACATGGGATCCACTTACTGGAGTCTGAAGCGAGGCAACACTTTCTCAACAGAAACAGGGCATGCTGCCTTCAAGGCCAGGCACCTTCGTGCCTGCGTGCCACACCTGCGTGTCACACCTGCGTGTCGCACCTGCGTGTCACACCTGCGTGTCACACCTGCGTGTCACACCTGCATGTCGCACCTGCGTGTCACACCTGCGTGTCATACCTGCATGTCGCACCTGTGTGGTGCACTGTATTGGTTGTGTTAAGTCTTTAACCGGCAAGTTAGTGCCATGAGTGACAGAATTACCTTCCACAGCGCGTTTCAACTGGCCAACAGGCCTCACTCCCCATGGCCCCTCCCTCCGGTTCCTCCTCCGGGCCGAGGCCTCCTTCAGAGGCCATTTCCGTCCGAAAATAGTTTTAAGTCTCACTCTTCTGTTCTCCACTTTTATTTGAGAACATTTCACCCTGCGGAAATGTAAGGGGAATAAATGCATATCTTATGCCTTCACCTAGGTTCACCGATGGTTACCATGTTGCCACTTCTGCATCCTCTCTCCCTCTCTCTCCCTCTCTCTCTCTCTCTCGCTCTCTCTCTCTCCCTCTCTCTCTCTCTCTTTCTCTCTCTCTCTCTCTCTCTCTCTCTCTCTCTCCCTCTCTCCCCCCCCTCTCTCTCTCCCTCTCTCTCTCTCTCTCTCTCTCTCTCTCTCTCTCTCTCACACACACACACACACACACACACACACTGTTACAGACTGAAGCACTTGCCGTTGGTTGCAGACACGCAGCCTCTACCCACTGTGGACAAGAGCGTCTCCGTAGGATCATCACTGGAAAGGTCGGCGTGGATCTGGCGCTCCTTCTAACACAGAGTCCCCGCCCAGGGCCCCTCATTACAGCAGTCAAGGCTGCACAGCCTCCTTCCGCCGGCGCCCAGTGAAGGGTGCGCATCGCATGGGTCTCCCGCCCCATCCCTCACCGATCTGAGGCCCTGACCTGTGTTTGCCTCCACATTGACATTTTGAAAAGTCCCGACCAGCCGTCTGTGAAATGTGCGTCAGCTGTGGCTTTATCTGATTGTTCCCTCCTCGTGAGATTCAGGTTAAACATCTCGCCCCACGGCAGAGGCCACTTGAGGTCGGTCTGATTTCTGCTTAAGTGATTTTTGTTTAAATGGAGGCCGGCAGGTTTCTCTAAACGTAACTTGCATTTTCCTCGGTAATTAGTTACAAATCTGTGTGGCAATACTTTGAAACTGAGTCACTGTTCTGTTTCCCAGACCCCTGCCTCACTCCAACGTCAAACCCAGACCCTCACAGACGGCAGACTGGGTGTGAGTGACCATCTGACTGTGTGAGGGTCTGAGTTTGAGTGACAGTCTGACTGTGTGAGGGTCTGGGTTTGAGTGACAGTCTGGCTATGTGAGGGTCTGGGTGTGAGTGACAGTCTGACTGTGTGAGGGTCTGGGTTTGAGTGACAGTCTGATGTGTATGGGGGTCTGGGTGTGAGTGACAGTCTGACTGTGTGAGGGTCTGAGTTTGAGTGACAGTCTGATGTGTATGGGGGTCTGGGTGTGAGTGACAGTCTGGCTATGTGAGGGTCTGGGTGTGAGGGACAGTCTGGCTTGTGAAGGTCTGGGTGTGACAATCTGACTGTATGGGGGTCTGGGTGTGAGTGACAGTCTGATGTGTATGGGGGTCTGGGTGTGAGTGACAGTCGGATGTGTGGGGGTCTGGGTGTGAGGGCCAGTCTGATGTGTATGGGGGTCTGGGTGTGAGTGACAGTCGGATGTGTGGGGGTCTGGGTGTGAGTGACAGTCTGATGTGTATGGGGGTCTGGGTGTGAGTGACAGTCTGGCTGTGTGGGGGTCTGGGTGTGAGTGACAGTCTGATGTGTATGGGGGTCTGGGTGTGAGTGACAGTCTGATGTGTATGGGGGTCTGGGTGTGAGTGACAGTCGGATGTGTGGGGGACTGGGTGTGAGTGACAGTCTGATGTGTATGGGGGTTTGGGTGTGAGTGACAGTCTGATGTGTATGGGGGTTTGGGTGTGAGTGACAGTCTGGCTGTGTGGGGGTCTGGGTGTGAGTGACAGTCGGATGTGTGGGGGTCTGGGTGTGAGTGACAGTCTGATGTGTATGGGGGTCTGGGTATGAGTGACAGTCTGATGTGTATGGGAGTCTGAGTGTGAGTGACAGTCTGGCTGTGTGGGGGTCTGGGTGTGAGTGACAGTCTGGCTGTGTGGGGGTCTGGGTGTGAGGGCCAGTCTGATGTGTATGGGGGTCTGGGTGTGAGGGCCAGTCTGATGTGTATGGGGGTCTGGGTGTGAGTGACAGTATGGCTGTGTGGGGTTCTGGGTGTGAGGGCCAGTCTGATGTGTATGGGGGTCTGGGTGTGAGGGCCAGTCTGATGTGTGTGGGGGTCTGGGTGTGAGTGACAGTCTGGCTGTGTGGGGTTCTGGGTGTGAGTGACAGTCTGATGTGTATGGGGGTCTGGGTATGAGTGACAGTCTGATGTGTATGGGGGTTTGGGTGTGAGTGACTGGCTGTGTGGGGGTCTGGGTGTGAGTGACAGTCTGATGTGTATAGGAGTCTGGGTATGAGTGACAGTCTGCCTGTGTGGGGGTCTGGGTGTGAGTGACAGTCTGGCTGTGTGGGGGTCTGGGTGTGAGTGACAGTCTGGCTGTGTGGGGTTCTGAGTGTGAGTGACAGTCTGATGTGTATGGGGGTCTGGGTATGAGTGACAGTCTGATGTGTATGGGAGTCTGAGTGTGAGTGACAGTCTGGCTGTGTGGGGGTCTGGGTGTGAGTGACAGTCTGGCTGTGTGGGGGTCTGGGTGTGAGTGACAGTCTGGCTGTGTGGGGGTCTGGGTGTGAGTGACAGTCTGGCTGTGTGGGGTTCTGGGTGTGAGGGCCAGTCTGATGTGTATGGGGGTCTGGGTGTGAGTGACAGTCTGGCTGTGTGGGGGTCTGGGTGTGAGTGACAGTCTGATGTGTATGAGGGTCTGAGTGTGAGTGACAGTCTGATGTGTATAGGAGTCTGGGTATGAGTGACAGTCTGATGTGTATAGGAGTCTGGGTATGAGTGACAGTCTGATGTGTATGGGGGTCTGAGTGTGAGTGACAGTCTGGCTGTGTGGGGGTCTGGGTGTGAGTGACAGTCTGGCTGTGTGGGGTTCTGGGTGTGAGTGACAGTCTGATGTGTATGGGGGTCTGGGTGTGAGTGACAGTCTGGCTGTGTGGGGGTCTGGGTGTGAGGGACAGTCTGGCTGTGTGGGGGTCTGGGTGTGAGTGACAGTCTGATGTGTATGGGGGTCTGGGTGTGAGTGACAGTCTGGCTGTGTGGGGGTCTGGGTGTGAGGGACAGTCTGGCTGTGTGGGGGTCTGGGTGTGAGTGACAGTCTGATGTGTATGGGGGTCTGGGTGTGAGTGACAGTCTGGCTGTGTGGGGGTCTGGGTGTGAGTGACAGTCTGATGTGTATGGGGGTCTGGGTGTGAGTGACAGTCTGGCTGTGTGGGGGTCTGGGTGTGAGTGACAGTCTGGCTGTGTGGGGGTCTGGGTGTGAGGGACAGTCTTAGGTGTGAGGGCCTGCCTGATGGTTTGCTTTCTCCCGCCCCCTTGATGCTGTTATTCCATTTCCTTGCAGTCACTGTATTTCTCCGGTGAGAAATCTGCTGCCAGCTCAATCACCCTCCTGTGGGTGATGTTTCTCTGCGGTGGTGGTTAAGATGCCCTGGCCTTCGCTGCCTGGTTTCACGAGGTAGTTTATTTCCTCCTGCTCACAAATCGCCATGTTTCGTAACTCCAAGGAGTCATGTCTTCTATCAGCTCAAAATCCCCGTCTCTTTTCCTCTGAATGTTGCTTCCTTTCTCTGCCGGCCGCACTTTCTAGAACTCCTGTCTAACCTTGTTTGACTTTCTCGCGCACCCACTTTGTCTTGGCCTCAGTTTGGGGCATTTCCTTGATCTCTCTCCATTCAATTATTTTCACTTTTGCTCTCTCACCTGAAGTTTATCCTCACCTTTGAGTTTTACATGCCAATGACCGTTTTTCACCTGTAGAAGTTCTATTTGCTACTTTTTAAATCTACCTTTTCTTTTTCATAATATTCTGTTACTTTGTTAGAATTTTAAACTTTCTTATTTCATAGTCTCTCTCAATTACTTCATTTTCTCAAGTTCTGGGGCATAAAGCTTGGTTTTGAATATCCTGGCTCTTCGTGTGTGTGTGTGTGTGTGTGTGTGTGTGTGTGAGTGTGTGTGTGAGTGTGTGTGTGAGAGTGTGTGTGTGTGAGTGAGTGTGTGAGTGTGTGAGTGTGTGTGTGAGTGTGTGTGTGTGAGAGTGTGTGTGTGTGTGTGTGAGTGTGTGTGTGAGTGTGTGTGTGTGAGTGTGAGTGTGTGTGAGTGAGTGTGAGTGTGTGTGTGTGTGTGTGTGTGTGTGTGTGAGGGGTGAGGTGTGTCTGGTCCGGGGAGCCCCTCCCTCCTCCTGCTGTGCCCTCTGCCAGGGCTGGGTGGCCCCAGCAGCACTAAGTGACCTTTATGCTCCCGCGCCCTTGGCTCTCCCAGAGGGGTCGGGTCGGAGGCATCAGAGGGGGGCCGTCCCCATGGTGCCTGGGCAACGTCTTCCAAATGTCGAGTGCGTGTGGACGGGTTGGCCAGGGCATGCCACGCGAGGAGCTTGTGATGTTTCTAGAAGGAAACAGACACAGTGTTCTGGCACCATAGTTTGACCGGTGCTGCCGAGCAGCTCGGCGAGTAGGACCGGCGCTGTGGCCTCGCCTCCTGGCTCACAGGACGGGGCCTCTTCACACACGAGCCGCCAATGCAGAGGCCACGGCGCGCCCTTTGCACGGGGCTGCCGGGCGCTGGGAAAGGCCTTCGCCTGGGGGCGAGGCTGACGCGGGGCTCGGGCCTCTTCCCAGCAACAACGGCAGCATTTCTCAGGAACGTGCGGTGCTGGGGGGCTCCCCCGCTCCCTCCCAGGACACAGAGCCCCCGAGATGGGCCCTGACCCTCTCCGAGAGGGTGAGGGCGCACAGCCAGGCCGTTCTGCGCCGCCACCGCCCCAGTGTCTGCACAACCGTCTGCGGGGCACAGCTTACCTCACTGCGTCCACGAAGGCTGCGCGGGAGCGTGCCCGCAGGGGAAGTGCGCGCTCGGGATGCGGCCTCGGGAGGCCGGGGGTCTGCTCTCTTGGCTTTCGGGGGGCACCTGGCACTGCCAGGTCAGGTCCAAGTATGAATGGACTGCGCCATGCGTAGCGTGGGCACCACCGTGCCGGTCTGCTTTCCCGGGCCTCTCTGACCGCCAGCCACACCTCAACGGGTTCTTATATAAGCGTGCCACTGGGCACACCGGGTGGAGCTGTCGGATGGACATCTCTGTGCCACTGGGCACACCGGGTGGAGCTGTCGGATGGGCATCTCTGTGCCACTGGGCACACCGGGTGGAGCTGTCGGATGGGCATCTCTGTGCCATTGGGCACACCGGGTGGAGGTGGAGGATGGGCATCTCTGTGCCACTGGGCACACCGGGTGGAGCTGTCGGATGGGCATCTCTGTGCCATTGGGCACACCGGGTGGAGCTGTCGGATGGGCATCTCTGTGCCACTGGGCAAACCGGGTGGAGCTGTCGGATGGACATCTCTGTGGGCATGGGCACACCGGGTGGAGCTGTCGGATGGGCATCTCTGTGCCATTGGGCACACCGGGTGGAGGTGTCGGATGGGCATCTCTGTGCCATTGGGCACACCGGGTGGAGGTGTCGGATGGGCATCTCTGTGCCATTGGGCACACCGGGTGGAGCTGTCGGATGGGCATCTCTGTGCCATTGGGCACACCGGGTGGAGGTGTCGGATGGACATCTCTGTGCCATTGGGCACACCGGGTGGAGCTGTCGGATGGACATCTCTGTGCCATTGGGCACACCGGGTGGAGCTGTCGGATGGGCATCTCTGTGCCATTGGGCACACCGGGTGGAGCTGTCGGATGGGCATCTCTGTGCCACTGGGCAAACCGGGTGGAGCTGTCGGATGGACATCTCTGTGGGCATGGGCACACCGGGTGGAGCTGTCGGATGGGCATCTCTGTGCCATTGGGCACACCGGGTGGAGGTGTCGGATGGACATCTCTGTGCCATTGGGCACACCGGGTGGAGCTGTCGGATGGACATCTCTGTGCCATTGGGCACACCGGGTGGAGCTGTCGGATGGGCATCTCTGTGCCATTGGGCACACCGGGTGGAGCTGTTGGATGGGCATCTCTGTGCCATTGGGCACACCGGGTGGAGCTGTCGGATGGGCATCTCTGTGCCATTGGGCACACCGGGTGGAGCTGTCGGATGGGCATCTCTGTGCCATTGGGCACACCGGGTGGAGGTGGAGGATGGGCATCTCTGTGCCACTGGGCACACCGGGTGGAGGTGGAGGATGGGCATCTCTGTGCCACTGGGCACACCGGGTGGAGCTGTCGGATGGGCATCTCTGTGCCATTGGGCACACCGGGTGGAGGTGTCGGATGGGCATCTCTGTGCCACTGGGCACACCGGGTGGAGGTGGAGGATGGACATCTCTGTGCCATTGGGCACACCGGGTGGAGCTGTCGGATGGGCATCTCTGTGCCATTGGGCACACCGGGTGGAGGTGTCGGATGGGCATCTCTGTGCCACTGGGCACACCGGGTGGAGGTGGAGGATGGACATCTCTGTGCCATTGGGCACACCGGGTGGAGCTGTCGGATGGGCATCTCTGTGCCACTGGGCACACCGGGTGGAGGTGGAGGATGGGCATCTCTGTGCCATTGGGCACACCGGGTGGAGGTGGAGGATGGACATCTCTGTGCCATTGGGCACACCGGGTGGAGCTGTCGGATGGGCATCTCTGTGCCATTGGGCACACCGGGTGGAGCTGTCGGATGGGCATCTCTGTGCCATTGGGCACACCGGGTGGAGGTGTCGGATGGGCATCTCTGTGCCATTGGGCACACCGGGTGGAGGTGTCGGATGGGCATCTCTGTGCCATTGGGCACACCGGGTGGAGGTGTCGGATGGACATCTCTGTGCCATTGGGCACACCGGGTGGAGCTGTCGGATGGGCATCTCTGTGCCATTGGGCACACCGGGTGGAGGTGGAGGATGGGCATCTCTGTGCCACTGGGCACACCGGGTGGAGGTGGAGGATGGGCATCTCTGTGCCACTGGGCACACCGGGTGGAGCTGTCGGATGGGCATCTCTGTGCCATTGGGCACACCGGGTGGAGCTGTTGGATGGGCATCTCTGTGCCATTGGGCACACCGGGTGGAGCTGTCGGATGGGCATCTCTGTGCCATTGGGCACACCGGGTGGAGCTGTTGGATGGGCATCTCTGTGCCATTGGGCACACCGGGTGGAGCTGTCGGATGGGCATCTCTGTGCCATTGGGCACACCGGGTGGAGCTGTCGGATGGGCATCTCTGTGCCATTGGGCACACCGGGTGGAGCTGTCGGATGGGCATCTCTGTGCCACTGGGCACACCGGGTGGAGCTGTCGGATGGCCATCTCTGTGCCATTGGGCACACCGGGTGGAGGTGGAGGATGGGCATCTCTGTGCCATTGGGCACACCGGGTGGAGGTGTCGGATGGGCATCTCTGTGCCATTGGGCACACCGGGTGGAGGTGTCGGATGGGCATCTCTGTGCCACTGGGCACACCGGGTGGAGGTGTCGGATGGGCATCTCTGTGCCACTGGGCACACCGGGTGGAGGTGGAGGATGGACATCTCTGTGCCATTGGGCACACCGGGTGGAGGTGTCGGATGGGCATCTCTGTGCCATTGGGCACACCGGGTGGAGGTGTCGGATGGGCATCTCTGTGCCACTGGGCACACCGGGTGGAGCTGTCGGATGGGCATCTCCGTGCCACTGGGCACACCGGGTGGAGGTGTCGGATGGGCATCTCCGTGCCACTGGGCACACCGGGTGGAGGTGTCGGATGGGCATCTCTGTGCCACTGGGCACACCGGGTGGAGGTGGAGGATGGACATCTCTGTGCCACTGGGCACACCGGGTGGAGCTGTCGGATGGGCATCTCTGTGCCATTGGGCACACCGGGTGGAGCTGTTGGATGGGCATCTCTGTGCCATTGGGCACACCGGGTGGAGCTGTCGGATGGGCATCTCTGTGCCACTGGGCACACCGGGTGGAGCTGTCGGATGGCCATCTCTGTGCCATTGGGCACACCGGGTGGAGGTGGAGGATGGGCATCTCTGTGCCATTGGGCACACCGGGTGGAGGTGTCGGATGGGCATCTCTGTGCCATTGGGCACACCGGGTGGAGGTGTCGGATGGGCATCTCTGTGCCATTGGGCACACCGGGTGGAGCTGTTGGATGGGCATCTCTGTGCCATTGGGCACACCGGGTGGAGCTGTCGGATGGGCATCTCTGTGCCATTGGGCACACCGGGTGGAGGTGTCGGATGGACATCTCTGTGCCATTGGGCACACCGGGTGGAGGTGTCGGATGGGCATCTCTGTGCCATTGGGCACACCGGGTGGAGGTGTCGGATGGACATCTCTGTGCCACTGGGCACACCGGGTGGAGGTGTCTGATGGGCATCTCTGTGCCATTGGGCACACCGGGTGGAGCTGTCTTATGGGCATCTCCGTGCCATTGGGCACACCGGGTGGAGGTGTCTGATGGGCATCTCTGTGCCACTGGGCACACCGGGTGGAGGTGTCAGATGGGCATCTCTGTGCCACTGGGCACACCGGGTGGAGGTGGAGGATGGGCATCTCTGTGCCATTGGGCACACCGGGTGGAGGTGTCTGATGGGCATCTCTGTGCCACTGGGCACACCGGGTGGAGGTGTCAGATGGGCATCTCTGTGCCACTGGGCACACCGGGTGGAGGTGGAGGATGGGCATCTCTGTGCCACTGGGCACACCGGGTGGAGGTGTCGGATGGGCATCTCTGTGCCACTGGGCACACCGGGTGGAGGTGTCACATGGGCATCTCTGTGCCATTGGGCACACCGGGTGGAGGTGTCACATGGGCATCTCTGTGCCATTGGGCACACCGGGTGGAGGTGTCGGATGGACATCTCTGTGCCATTGGGCACACCGGGTGGAGGTGTCTGATGGGCATCTCTGTGCCACTGGGCACACCGGGTGGAGGTGTCGGATGGACATCTCTGTGCCATTGGGCACACCGGGTGGAGGTGTCGGATGGGCATCTCTGTGCCATTGGGCACACCGGGTGGAGGTGTCGGATGGGCATCTCTGTGCCACTGGGCACACCGGGTGGAGGTGTCACATGGGCATCTCTGTGCCATTGGGCACACCGGGTGGAGGTGTCACATGGGCATCTCTGTGCCATTGGGCACACCGGGTGGAGCTGTCGGATGGGCATCTCTGTGCCATTGGGCACACCGGGTGGAGGTGTCGGATGGACATCTCTGTGCCATTGGGCACACCGGGTGGAGGTGTCGGATGGACATCTCTGTGCCATTGGGCACACCGGGTGGAGGTGTCGGATGGGCATCTCTGTGCCATTGGGCACACCGGGTGGAGGTGTCGGATGGGCATCTCTGTGCCATTGGGCACACCGGGTGGAGGTGTCGGATGGGCATCTCTGTGCCACTGGGCACACCGGGTGGAGGTGTCACATGGGCATCTCTGTGCCACTGGGCACACCGGGTGGAGGTGTCACATGGGCATCTCTGTGCCATTGGGCACACCGGGTGGAGGTGTCGGATGGGCATCTCTGTGCCATTGGGCACACCGGGTGGAGGTGTCGGATGGGCATCTCTGTGCCATTGGGCACACCGGGTGGAGCTGTCAGATGGGCATCTCTGTGGCCGCCCCTGTGCCTGGTCTGCACTCCGTCCTTGGTGTTGACGTTGGACGTGAGCCGGGGAAGGCCAGCGTGGGCCCTCCTCCCAGAGGAGCTGCTGCGCTTCCCCTCGGCACCGCCCTGATCACTTGCCCAGAAACACGTGGTGACTCAGCCGTTAGACCCGCTTGGCCTGGGTAATCGACGTCCCGTCATGTCCCCTGAGCCCGACACCTGCTGTGGGCGGGGGCTCCCCCCCGCCCCCCGCCCCGGGCCCTCGCATCCCTGCCCGTAAGTTCACACGGGCGCCGCGCTGCTGGGCTCCTGCCCGCCTCACACGCTGGCCTTCGCGAGGCGGGGCCTTTGCCTCCACGCTTCCCAGTTTTGTGGGGACTCTTTGTGGGACGAGCGCGGCACAGCGGGGAATTTCTGTGGAGATTCTCTCTTCTAACTGGGACAAAGTTGAAATGGCACAAACACAAGACGGACCCCCTCGAATGTGCATGCCCCCCGCAGCCCCGCTGGGCGACTCCTCTGCCCGAGGCAGGATTTCTACCCGTGGTCGCCGGAGCCCACGCCCATGCCCTTCCTTCAGACAGGCGACCTGCCACGGCCTCCCAGCGGCGCAGCCCAGGCCGCCAGGCCTTTACTGGGCCCTGTTGTGTCTGCTCCACGCCAGGTGCCGGGAGGGAGGGCCCCGGGAGAGGATGACTCCGGAGCAGCCCTGCCCCGAGGAGCTGGGGGAAACGGTGAGGTCCCCTGAGGGCATGCTATGCTGGTCATTCACAGAGGGTCCTCACCGAGCCTGGGAGGGCTGGGTGGAGGTGCACCGGGCTGGGAGGTGTCTGAGAAGGCTGGGAGGACTGGGAGGACTGGGAGGGCTGGGAGATGTCTGGGAGGGCTGGGAGATGTCTGGGAGGCGTCTGGGAGATGTCTGGGAGGGCTGGGAGGACTGGGAGGGCTGGGAGGTGTCTGGGAGATGTCTGGGAGGGCTGGGAGGTGTCTGGGAGGGCTGGGAGATGTCTGGGAGGTGTCTGGAAGGCGTCTGGGAGGGCTGGGAGGACTGGGAGGGCTGGGAGATGTCTGGGAGATGTCTGGGAGGCGTCTGGGAGATGTCTGGGAGATGTCTGTGAGATGTCTGGGAGGTGTCTGGGAGAGCTGGGAGGTGTCTGGGAGATGTCTGGGAGATGTCTGGGAGGGCTGGGAGATGTCTGGGAGGCGTCTGGGAGATGTCTGGGAGGGCTGGGAGGACTGGGAGGGCTGGGAGGTGTCTGGGAGATGTCTGGGAGGGCTGGGAGGTGTCTGGGAGATGTCTGGGAGGGCTGGGAGGACTGGGAGGGCTGGGAGGTGTCTGGGAGGTGTCTGGGAGATGTCTGGGAGGGCTGGGAGATGTCTGGGAGATGTCTGGAAGGCGTCTGGGAGGGCTGGGAGGACTGGGAGGGCTGGGAGATGTCTGGGAGATGTCTGGGAGGCGTCTGGGAGATGTCTGGGAGGCGTCTGGGAGATGTCTGGGAGATGTCTGGAAGGCGTCTGGGAGGGCTGGGAGGACTGGGAGGGCTGGGAGATGTCTGGGAGATGTCTGGGAGGCGTCTGGGAGATGTCTGGGAGGCGTCTGGGAGATGTCTGGGAGATGTCTGGGAGATGTCTGGAAGGCGTCTGGGAGGGCTGGGAGGACTGGGAGGGCTGGGAGATGTCTGGGAGATGTCTGGGAGGCGTCTGGGAGATGTCTGGGAGGCGTCTGGGAGATGTCTGGGAGGTGTCTGGGAGAGCTGGGAGATGTCTGGGAGGCGTCTGGGAGATGTCTGGGAGGCGTCTGGGAGATGTCTGGGAGATGTCTGGGAGGTGTCTGGGAGGGCTGGGAGATGTCTGGGAGATGTCTGGGAGGCGTCTGGGAGGGCTGAGAGGGCTGGGAGATGTCTGGGAGGGCTGGGAGGTGTCTGGGAGAGCTGGGAGATGTCTGGGAGGGCTGGGAGATGTCTGGGAGGGCTGGGAGGTGTCTGGGAGATGTCTGGGAGGGCTGGGAGATGTCTGGGAGAGCTGGGAGATGTCTGGGAGGGCTGGGAGATGTCTGGGAGGGCTGGGAGGTGTCTGGGAGATGTCTGGGAGGGCTGGGAGATGTCTGGGAGGGCTGGGAGGTGTCTGGGAGATGTCTGGGAGGGCTGGGAGATGTCTGGGAGAGCTGGGAGATGTCTGGGAGGGCTGGGAGATGTCTGGGAGGGCTGGGAGGTGTCTGGGAGATGTCTGGGAGGGCTGGGAGATGTCTGGGAGGGCTGGGAGATGTCTGGGAGGGCTGGGAGATGTCTGGGAGGTGTCTGGGAGATGTCTGGGAGGCGTCTGGGAGAGCTGGGAGATGTCTGGGAGGCGTCTGGGAGGGCTGAGAGGGCTGGGAGATGTCTGGGAGGGCTGGGAGGTGTCTGGGAGAGCTGGGAGATGTCTGGGAGGCGTCTGGGAGGGCTGAGAGGGCTGGGAGATGTCTGGGAGGGCTGGGAGATGTCTGGGAGGGCTGGGAGATGTCTGGGAGAGCTGGGAGGGCTGGAAGGGCTGGGAGATGTCTGGGAGGCGTCTGGGAGGGCTGAGAGGGCTGGGAGATGTCTGGGAGGTGTCTGGGAGATGTCTGGGAGGGCTGGGAGGTGTCTGGGAGAGCTGGGAGATGTCTGGGAGGGCTGGGAGATGTCTGGGAGGGCTGAGAGATGTCTGGGAGGTGTCTGGGAGATGTCTGGGAGGGCTGGGAGATGTCTGGGAGGGCTGAGAGATGTCTGGGAGGTGTCTGGGAGGTGTCTGGGAGAGCTGGGAGATGTCTGGGAGGGCTGGGAGATGTCTGGGAGGGCTGGGAGATGTCTGGGAGAGCTGGGAGATGTCTGGGAGGGCTGGGAGATGTCTGGGAGGGCTGGGAGGCGTCTGGGAGGGCTGGGAGATGTCTGGGAGATGTCTGGAAGGCGTCTGGGAGGGCTGGGAGGACTGGGAGGGCTGGGAGATGTCTGGGAGATGTCTGGGAGGCGTCTGGGAGATGTCTGGGAGGCGTCTGGGAGATGTCTGGGAGATGTCTGGGAGATGTCTGGAAGGCGTCTGGGAGGGCTGGGAGGACTGGGAGGGCTGGGAGATGTCTGGGAGATGTCTGGGAGGCGTCTGGGAGATGTCTGGGAGGCGTCTGGGAGATGTCTGGGAGATGTCTGGGAGATGTCTGGAAGGCGTCTGGGAGGGCTGGGAGGACTGGGAGGGCTGGGAGATGTCTGGGAGATGTCTGGGAGGCGTCTGGGAGATGTCTGGGAGGCGTCTGGGAGATGTCTGGGAGATGTCTGGGAGATGTCTGGGAGGTGTCTGGGAGAGCTGGGAGATGTCTGGGAGGCGTCTGGGAGATGTCTGGGAGGCGTCTGGGAGATGTCTGGGAGATGTCTGGGAGGTGTCTGGGAGGGCTGGGAGATGTCTGGGAGATGTCTGGGAGGCGTCTGGGAGGGCTGAGAGGGCTGGGAGATGTCTGGGAGGTGTCTGGGAGATGTCTGGGAGGGCTGGGAGGTGTCTGGGAGAGCTGGGAGATGTCTGGGAGGGCTGGGAGATGTCTGGGAGGGCTGGGAGGTGTCTGGGAGATGTCTGGGAGGGCTGGGAGATGTCTGGGAGAGCTGGGAGATGTCTGGGAGGGCTGGGAGATGTCTGGGAGGGCTGGGAGGTGTCTGGGAGATGTCTGGGAGGGCTGGGAGATGTCTGGGAGGGCTGGGAGGTGTCTGGGAGATGTCTGGGAGGGCTGGGAGATGTCTGGGAGAGCTGGGAGATGTCTGGGAGGGCTGGGAGATGTCTGGGAGGGCTGGGAGGTGTCTGGGAGATGTCTGGGAGGGCTGGGAGATGTCTGGGAGGGCTGGGAGATGTCTGGGAGGGCTGGGAGATGTCTGGGAGGTGTCTGGGAGATGTCTGGGAGGCGTCTGGGAGAGCTGGGAGATGTCTGGGAGGCGTCTGGGAGGGCTGAGAGGGCTGGGAGATGTCTGGGAGGGCTGGGAGGTGTCTGGGAGAGCTGGGAGATGTCTGGGAGGCGTCTGGGAGGGCTGAGAGGGCTGGGAGATGTCTGGGAGGGCTGGGAGATGTCTGGGAGGGCTGGGAGATGTCTGGGAGAGCTGGGAGGGCTGGGAGGGCTGGGAGATGTCTGGGAGGCGTCTGGGAGGGCTGAGAGGGCTGGGAGATGTCTGGGAGGTGTCTGGGAGATGTCTGGGAGGGCTGGGAGGTGTCTGGGAGAGCTGGGAGATGTCTGGGAGGTGTCTGAGAGATGTCTGGGAGGGCTGGGAGGTGTCTGGGAGAGCTGGGAGATGTCTGGGAGGGCTGGGAGATGTCTGGGAGGGCTGAGAGATGTCTGGGAGGTGTCTGGGAGATGTCTGGGAGGGCTGGGAGATGTCTGGGAGGGCTGGGAGATGTCTGGGAGGGCTGAGAGATGTCTGGGAGGTGTCTGGGAGGTGTCTGGGAGAGCTGGGAGATGTCTGGGAGGGCTGGGAGATGTCTGGGAGGGCTGGGAGATGTCTGGGAGAGCTGGGAGATGTCTGGGAGGGCTGGGAGATGTCTGGGAGGGCTGGGAGGCGTCTGGGAGGGCTGGGAGATGTCTGGGAGGTGTCTGGGAGATGTCTGGGAGGTGTCTGGGAGATGTCTGGGAGATGTCTGGGAGGGCTGGGAGGGCTGGGAGGGCTGGGGGGATGGAAGGAGCAGAGGCGTGGAGCTGGGGGAGCACTCCAGGAATCAGGGTGAGCCGGGGTGCCGTGGGCAAGCAGGAAGGGTCCCGTTCCCTGGACGAGGGGCACGAAGGAAGTGTGGGAGACAAGCCGGTGACAGGCGGCGCAGCAGCGGGCGGCCGGAGCTGTGCTGGGACTCGGCGGGCGCGTAGCCCTGCGAGGCAGCGTGTCTGGGCGGGTGGCTGGTTTGGGGGCAGGAGCAGGAGACCCGCTTCTAGGTCGTTCCCTGGGCGGGAGGCAGGGCAGCCTGTCCCCCCGCCTCTGCTCTCTGCCCGGTGCTCCTCCCGGGAGGTCTGAGAGGACGGGGCCCCGCAGGTACCGACCACACTGTCCCCGCCCAGAGCAGGGGCCGCAGTTCCAGGCACAGGGTCCGCTCCTGGAGGCCGCGGCCATCGCAGAGGACCCGGGACGGCGGCCCAGGGCTTCTCCCGCATGTGCAGCCCCCGCGCCAGCTCTCCCGCAGAACCCGCTCCTGTGGAGGACAGCGCTGGGCCCGGTGACCAGGGCCGCGGGCTGAGGAGCAGCCCCAGGAATCGGCCGATTAGGGGCTAAATGGAATGAGGAGGACACGTCCGGGCAATGTACTGGCTAATTTACTTGCTTTGTGAGAATTTCAGTGAGACCTTTGCAATCATTTAAACTTTTTAAAAGAAGTCGTTCCCCAGGTCTCCCACAGCGAGCGCTGCCGCGTGTCTGAGTGACGCGGGAGGGGCCGTGTCGCCTGGTCCTGGGCCGGCGGGGGGCGAGTGGGGTACCTGCTCTGAGGAGGCCCTGTGCCGGGGGCGGGGTGCTGTGCGGTGGCCGGGGAGGCCTGGGGCCGAGTGTATTTCTCAGATGACAGAACTGACACATGGACGGTCGGGTGGTGGCCGAGCGGGACGAGCCATTTCTCCCCCACTCTCGCCGTCTCTTTGGCAAAGCCAGGTGGGTGTGCAGAGGGGAGAGGACCCGACGGAGGGGGAGGCTGGCATTGGATGCGTGGGGACTGGGCGTTCAGCCAGACACCCCGTGGCCCATGTCGGGGGATAGAAATTGAGGACGCACCTCGGGGCCTCGGTGTTGAGCCCGCCCCGCGACACTCACAAGCACCGTCCACCCCGGGCTGGCCAGGAGCGTGGGGGCCGTGTCCATTTGTGGGTATTCAGATGCACCTTCCTCTTCTTTGTTGTGTAACCTGCTGTTTCTCATTCCTGACGCCTCTGCTACATGAGGTCACACAGTAGCCTCCTCGGACGGGTCTCACGCCAGCCCACCCCCAGCTCAGCGGGCGGCGGGGGCTCCGGGGGCAGTGGGGGCCCCTGCGTCCTCGGACTCCCCGGGAAGTGTCCGCGTGTCACGGATTCTCTGCAGGGAATGACAGGATCCGCCTCTACTGAGTGACGCGGCCCATCCGTCCTCTGATAGTCCCCACACACGTGGAGCTCACCCCCTTCCCAGGGCACATCCGTGCCGCGGAGCGTTCCCCTCCCTCCCCAGCGACTGTGGGCAGGACCGTCTCCCATCCCTTATTATTACAACAGCCGTGCGCTCGTCATTAGCCCATGAACGCGCCACCATTCCTCACTGCGGCGGTAATGACTGCTAACGACATGTGAGTGATCCCTGCTACCACTGATGCCATCATCGTCATTAACCGGGGCCCGGAGCCTCTGTAGTTTGCTTTGCCCTCGTCTGCCTCTGTCCCCTTCCACCTTCCCCTGCCTGCGCTCCACATGGAGCAGCTGGTGGTCCTCACAGACCCAGGGGCCAGGCCTGCGTCCCGGATACATGCAGGTGTCAGCGACCGTGAGCAGCCAGTCCATCCGCAGGGCGGGACCGGGGGCCAGCCTGGCTGGTGGGCGGCTCACGTGGGGGCACCAGGATGGCCCGTGGTTGAGGGCGGGTCCTGCCCTTGCTGACACCACAGGGCCCCCCGAATGTCGCAGGCCAAGGATCAGGGTGGGTCACAGGCCTGCCCTCCCCACCCACCCAGGGACAGCAGAGGGTCTCCTCCTGGGGAGTTTCTGGGAAGCGTCTGTACCAGAGCGGTGACCCGCCGCCGCCCTGCGCTCCCTGCGCCTCAGACCTGCTTCTCGGAGCACCAGCTGGCAGGGCGCGAAGCTCCTGACCCGCCTGCTGCGTGCCACGCCCTGCGCCCTGGGGCAGCAGACCCCTGCCAGCCTGAAAGACCTGCGGCCTCATCGGGGACCCGCGGAGTCGTTGATTAGGACCTGCTGCCTGTCAGAGGCGGCACGAGACACCGAGACACCGGCTGCACCCACGCCTCCCATCTCACACAGACTCCATCCACCTCAGGGAGGTCGCAGGCCTTCCCCGGAGAGACAAGCAAAGCACCCCCAGAGACACGGCGGTGCTGCTGACCTCAGCAAGCTCAGGGCCTGGGTCTGACCCTGCTGGCCGGGCTGACCTCAGCAAGCTCAGGGCCTGGGTCTGACCCTGCTGGCTGGGCTGACCTAAGCAAGCTCAGGGCCTGGGTCTGACCCTGCTGGCCGGGCTGACCTCAGCAAGCTCAGGGCCTGGGTCTGACCCTGCTGGCCGGGCTGACCTCAGCAAGCTCAGGGCCTGGGTCTGACCCTGATGACCGGGCTGACCTCAGCAAGCTCAGGGCCTGGGTCTGACCCTGATGGCCGGGCTGACCTCAGCAAGCTCAGGGCCTGGGTCTGACCCTGATGGCCAGGCTGACCTCAGCAAGCTCAGGGCCTGGGTCTGACCCTGCTGGCCGGGCTGACCACCTCAAGCTCAGGGCCTGGGTCTGACCCTGCTGGCCGGGCTGACCTCAGCAAGCTCAGGGCCTGGGTCTGACCCTGCTGGCCGGGCTGACCACCTCAAGCTCAGGGCCTGGGTCTGACCCTGCTGGCCGGGCTGACCTCAGCAAGCTCAGGGCCTGGGTCTGACCCTGCTGGCCGGGCTGACCTCAGCAAGCTCAGGGCCTGGGTCTGACCCTGCTGGCCGGGCTGACCTCAGCAAGCTCAGGGCCTGGGTCTGACCCTGCTGGCCGGGCTGACCTCAGCAAGCTCAGGGCCTGGGTCTGACCCTGATGACCGGGCTGACCTCAGCAAGCTCAGGGCCTGGGTCTGACCCTGATGGCCGGGCTGACCTCAGCAAGCTCAGGGCCTGGGTCTGACCATGATGGCCAGGCTGACCTCAGCAAGCTCAGGGCCTGGGTCTGACCCTGCTGGCCGGGCTGACCACCTCAAGCTCAGGGCCTGGGTCTGACCCTGCTGGCCGGGCTGACCTCAGCAAGCTCAGGGCCTGGGTCTGACCCTGATGACCGGGCTGACCTCAGCAAGCTCAGGGCCTGGGTCTGACCCTGATGGCCGGGCTGACCTCAGCAAGCTCAGGGCCTGGGTCTGACCCTGATGGCCAGGCTGACCTCAGCAAGCTCAGGGCCTGGGTCTGACCCTGCTGGCCGGGCTGACCACCTCAAGCTCAGGGCCTGGGTCTGACCCTGCTGGCCGGGCTGACCTCAGCAAGCTCAGGGCCTGGGTCTGACCCTGCTGGCCGGGCTGACCACCTCAAGCTCAGGGCCTGGGTCTGACCCTGCTGGCCGGGCTGACCTCAGCAAGCTCAGGGCCTGGGTCTGACCCTGCTGGCCGGGCTGACCTCAGCAAGCTCAGGGCCTGGTCGCAGAGGGCCCCAGGGACCTAGGGGAGGTGCCGGTTCTGGGGAAGGAGATGACAGGCAGGCAAACCTTCAGGATGAAAGGATGGGTTAAGAGGACGGTGAAAGGGCTGAGCGGACAGGGGGAGCCGTGCAGAGCAGGGATCGCGTCCCGGGACACGGGGACCCGCTGTGGCGTGGCCGGTGTGCTCGGGGAGGAGGTGGGTGTTGCGCACCGGAGACTCCCGGGCTGTATTCTCGGGCCGCGGTCACACTCGGGTGCAGACCGGGAGCGGTTTAGGGCGGTGCGCTGGCTGCAGCGTGTGGACCGGCGGAAGGACGGTGTGCAGTCAGTGAGCCGCCACGGGGACTGGAGCTGAGAGTGAGCGGGGAGAGCCGAGGAGGTGCCTGTGCGTTTGGGGAGATGGCAGATTCAACTCGCGGGCTTCTCCGGCTCCGTGTTTCCGGTCTGAGTGACCAGGTGGTGGCGGTGATGGTCGGTTTACACAGGAGCAGACTTCGCTGGGAAGGCAGGAAAAAGACAGGATAGTGAATTCTGTTTGATACACGGAGTCGTCGATGCCAAGATGGCAACTTCCAGAGGCAAACTGGCACTTCAGCTGCCAGGCTGGGCAACCCTGTATTCAGCCACATGTGTAGCTTGGCTCCCGCCGTGGCGGGCGTACGTGCCCCAAGGAAA
The DNA here is from genome assembly GCF_951640355.1 of Cnephaeus nilssonii. Classification (NCBI taxonomy): domain Eukaryota; kingdom Metazoa; phylum Chordata; class Mammalia; order Chiroptera; family Vespertilionidae; genus Cnephaeus; species Cnephaeus nilssonii. Next base: position 107,414,825 of record NC_137076.1, on the reverse strand, counting down.
TTGGCAAACACTTCGGATCTGGGGGCGGGGGGGGGTGGGGAGATGGGCTGCTACGTGTTGATCAGAAAGCCACCGGGTGTCACAGGGATGCGCTGTCCTTGTTCCTGGGAAGGGGGCGTGGCCACGGCTGTCCTGCGGCGTGTCTGTGGCAGGGGGCACAGTGGCCGCAGCTGTCCTGCGGCGTGTCTGTGGCAGGGGGCACAGTGGCCGTGGCTGTCATGTGGCGTGTCTGTGGCAGAGGGCACAGTGGCCATGGCTGTCATGTGGCGTGTCTGTGGCAGGGGGCACAGTGGCCGCGGCTGTCATGTGGCGTGTCTGTAGCAGAGGGCACAGTGGCCGCGGCTATCATGTGGCGTGTCTGTGGGAGAGGGCACAGTGGCCGCGGCTGTCACGTGGCGTGTCTGTGGCAGGGGGCACAGTGGCCGCGGCTGTCCTGCGGCATGTCTGTGGCAGAGGGCACAGTGGCCATGGCTGTCATGTGGCGTGTCTGTGGCAGGGGGCACAGTGGCCGTGGCTGTCATGTGGCGTGTCTGTGGCAGGGGGCACAGTGGCCGCGGCTGTCCTGCGGCGTGTCTGTGGCAGAGGGCACAGTGGCCATGGCTGTCATGTGGCGTGTCTGTGGCAGGGGGCACAGTGGCCGCGGCTGTCATGTGGCGTGTCTGTAGCAGAGGGCACAGTGGCCGCGGCTATCATGTGGCGTGTCTGTGGGAGAGGGCACAGTGGCCGCGGCTGTCACGTGGCGTGTCTGTGGCAGGGGGCACAGTGGCCGCGGCTGTCCTGCGGCGTGTCTGTGGCAGGGGGCACAGCGGCCGCGGCTGTCCTGCGGCGTGTCTGTGGCAGAGGGCACAGTGGCCGCAGCTGTCCTGCGGCATGTCTGTGGCAGAGGGCACAGTGGCCGCGGCTGTCACGCGGCGTGTCCGTGGCAGAGGGCACAGCAGACCCGGTTCCCTTAACGCTGCAGGCGTGCTGCCTCCTGTGCGGCGTGGGCACCACGGAGAGGCACCTGCGGACTCTTGGCCTCGCTGTGTCCTTGGTGGCGCTGGCCGCACCTTCCCGGACTCGGAAGTTTTCCGGTTTTGTGCGTGGCGCTTGGACAGGCTCCTGGACGCGGCTCTGTGCTCGCGTGGCGTGTGGGAGGCCGTTCTGAGCTTTTGTGTTGTTTTTTCAGAAGATGCAAATTCCCTCTGTTCCTGTCAGGGGAGTTTTCCACGTTGTTAATTTGATTAATGCTTTCCATCCGCTCTGTTTCCATCTCGTGGCATTCTCACCGCGCTCAGGCGGGCACTCGGATCCCCCTCCACGTGGCTTCCTCTCTCCTCACAGCTCATTAGGCCGCCTCCCCGGTCCCAGGGACACGCGCTCAGCCAGGTCCCGGCGCGGCTCTGTCCGCGGCCCGGCCTGCGGGGCTTCGGCTGCATTGGTGTTCTCCTCTGCCGCCGCCTTTCCTGGCCTCCGGCGCTCCCGTTCCTCCTCAGAGGACGCACTGCGCCCTCCGTGGGCTGGTATGGACGCAGATGTCCCCGAGTGCTCTGCCTGAGAACGGGGTCCTCTATCGCCCCCAAACGGGTCCCTCTATGGACCTGGCTGTGGGCGTCATTATTGGGGTCACTGGGCGTCACTCCCCCTCAGTAACGTGCAGACGCCGTGAGGGACTGCGTGCGGCCTCCCTGGGTGAGAGCTGCTTCACCCCGGGCCCCGGGAATTCTCTTCCTCTTTGGCTTCACCCTGAAATGGCGGGGCTCTGCTCTGCTCTGCCCCCACCAGCACCCATTGCGCCCGTGACGTTCTCAAAGTGGGTGCCCGGCAGCAGGGCCGGCATCACCCGGGACCTGGTGGAAGTGCAGATGTGCTGAGTCAGAACCCCCCCACACCCCCCGGGTGGTCTGATGCCCATCAGAGTGAGACCTGCCCGTCGGCCTGCAGCAGGCGGCTCTGTCCCTGGCAGGCTTCAGCCGAGGGCTGTGAGCCCCTGGTGCCACGTCTGTGCCCTGGCCCGAGGCGTCCACAGGCTGCCAGCCCTGCAGCCAGCCCCCCGCCTGCCCTGGCCCCCTGCCTGCTCTGACCTTAGGCCCTGACCTGCCCCCCCACCCTTGCCCTGGCACCCTGCCCTGGCCCCAGCCCTACCCCGGCTCCTGGCCCTACCCCGGCTCCTGGCCTTGCCCTGGCCCCGGCCCTACCCTGGCCCCGGCCCTACCCCGGCTCCCGGCCCTTCCCCGGCTCCCGGCCCTGCCCTGGCACCCAGCCCTGCCCTGGCCCCGGCCCTACCCCGACTCCCGGCCCTTCCCCGGCTCCTGGCCCTGCCCTGGCTCCTGGCCCTGCCCTGGCCCCGGCCCTACCCTGGCCCCGGCCCTACCCCGGCTCCCGGCCCTTCCCCGGCTCCTGGCCCTGCCCTGGCCCCGGCCCTGCCCTGGCCCCGGCCCTACCCCGGCTCCTGGCCCTGCCCTGGCCCCGGCCCTACCCCGGCTCCCGGCCCTACCCTGGCACCCGGCCCTGCCCTGGCCCCGGCCCTACCCTGGCACCCGGCCCTGCCCTGCCCTGGCCCCGGCCCTGCCCTGGCACCCGGCCCTGCCCTGCCCTGGCACCCGGCCCTGCCCTGCCCTGGCCCCGGCCCTGCCCTGCCCTGGCCCCGGCCCTGCCTGGCCTTGGCTGCAGCTGCGCGGTCCCTGGCTTCCCTTTGCCTTTCTTCCGCAAGCGGAGGATTTCAGGCCGGAAGCCTTTGCCACCTGGGCCCATTCGCCATTGCTACGCAGACGTCCTCTTGTTGTGTCCACTTTGGGGATGTCTACGGGGATGTGAGAGTGGCAAGTGGGCAGTTTAAACCACCTGGACACAGACGTTGGATTTCTTTAAAAATGGCAGCGTCTCAGGTGAATGACCACAGAGCCTGGCGCAGGGGGGCCTGGGGTGGGAGGTGAGGGGATGGGAGAAGTGGGGCTCCCAGCGGCTCTGGGGCCAGTGGCTCAGCGTGATGACCCGCGGGGTTGAGGGTGTGGCACGTTAGGATGGCGACGCTCTAGGGAGGCTCCTGCGGGGCGTCTTGGCCGGGGCAGGGTGACGGCTCTGGACAGGGGGCGGGAGGACGCAGGCAGACACCAGGCTGAGCAGGGGCTCACGTGGCGAGGTGCCTGGCACTGCCGCGCAGCATCACGCCGGCCTGGCCACGCGCTCGGACCAGACAGGCTCCTCCTGGGTCTCAGGCTGCAGCTCGAGGCTGGGGCGGCGTGTTCTGGACGCTTCTCCAGGTCCCGAGGCCGGAGGCGCAGCCTGCTGCTGGGCGCACGTCCCACGGTCCGCCCCCTCCGAGAGCACGGGGCGCTCGTTCTCACGCTGGCGGACGGCGCCGAAGGCGATAATGAGTTTCCTCACCCGTCACCCTGCTTCTGCGTGTCCTCATTCTTCCGCCAGCTCACACTGTCTGTTTTCCTGTCCCGAGTGTGTGGGCGACAGGGGCGCAGGGCGGTCTCCACAGCACATCACCCACGTCTGCTCCCACCCCTGAGCCGCATGCCTAACGACACCCTTGTCACCGCCCCGTTGGGGATGGGGGACAGCGGCCGGGGTCTCCGTGCCCCAGGCCCGCTGGAGGGGCCCGGCTGTTCCCTAGGCTGGGCCCACCTCTCCCGCCTGGATGCACACGACCCTCGGGGAAGTGTTTTCCCAGCCCGGGGTGTTCCCATGAGTCGTTTTTACAAGAATAGGTTGTAGAGCTTCCCACCCCCTTTGCATGGCCGGGGAAGGGGTGAGGCGGGGTGGTGGTCTGAGACCAGCGCCTGTGGGGTATTTGAGCCACTTCAGGGGGGTGGGGAGGGGCCGGCTGCACCTGTGCTGAGTCCCAGCTGCCCTCTCCATCCTCCCAGCCCCGACAGCGTCCCAGTCAAGCAGGCCCTGAGGGGCCCGGGGGGTGTTGTCGTGGAACGCGGCGGCTTGGATGCCCAGCCGACCTGTGGATGGCTCTTCTTCCCATGAGGCCCCCCGCGGCCCGTGGGGACGCCGAGCAGGGAGGGTGGGAGCCCTGGAGCAACAGCGTGTTCGGACCCGAGCGTGTGCCTGGCGCGCAGTAGGTGCTCAGTAAAGGCGGGTGTGTTCCTCGTCTCTCCCGTCTTCCTCTGAGCTGGTCACAGGGAAACGTCCTCCACTGTTCTGATTGCAGGTCCGCCCCTGAAAGCGCAGGCATCACAGACCGAGGCTTTTAAGAGGCAGGACGGCGTGGAGGTCAGGTTCACATTGGTCCCAGCCCCGTAGCCACCAGGCGGCCTCGGCCTCCGCGTGTCAGGTCCCTACGTGTGCAAGACAACGGCCTGCTTCTTCGTTGGCTCGAGAGCAGGCGGAGGGGACCTGAGCGTAGACACGTCTGCCCCCGTGGCCGCCCCTTAGGGCTCAGCCTGGGCCCTCGGGACCCAGTCCTGGGCTTCGGGCCGATGGGTTCCTAACCCACCCGCCAGCGGTTCCCATTGGCTCCGTGTTGCGTGGCAGCCAGACGGGCTGACTCTCTCAGATTCCGCCGCTTGGATGAAGGAGGCTCAGAAACTGCGTGGGAGGTCTTACTGAGCCAGGGCAGCCTTCACATCGCACGTAAAAGCTGATAAGGATGTTGGTATTGGAGATCCTTTAAAAATATGCGCTGTTCAAAAGGAATCCCATGGCAGATTGAGACAGGATTTTATTTCATTGAGTAAATATTGGGCTTTTTCATTTCTGTCCTTTTTTTTTCTTAATAGATTTCAGAGAGGAAGGGAGAGGGAGAGAGAGATGGAAACATCAGTGATGAGAGAGAGTCATGGATCGGCTGCCTCCTGCACGCTCCCTACTGGGGATCGGGCCACAACCCAGGCATATGCCCTTGACCAGAATGGAACCTGGGACCCTTCAGTCCACAGGCCGATGCTCTATCCACTGAGCCAAACCAGCTAGGGTGCTTCTATCCTGTTTTTATTGAGGATTTGGGGGCTTTTGGTTTACGGAGCACCTACTGTGTGCCAGCTGCTGTGTGACAAGCCCCTTACGCGCATTAATTTCATTTCGTTTTGGTGACGGCATGACCCCATCCCTGCCCCAGTGAAAGAGGCTGGGGTGAGGAGCTTGCCCGGGTCGGGAAGCTGGCAAGCGGCAGCCAGGACCCTCTCGCAAGGCCCTCGGCTCACGCCTGTGCGCCCCGTGATCCTCACTTAAGGGCGTGCGATGTCCACGTAAAGGCCAGACGCCACGGCCGTCCACTTGTTTGTGCGGCCCCCCCCCCCTCGGGTCCTGCGAGAGAAGCCTGCTCGGCAGTAAACACCACATCCTCTCGCCTCGCAGAGACTGGATTGTGCCGTCTGTTAGTTTGCCGGAATCTAGCTCAGTCCTCGGCTTTGACAGGGAAACTGTGGTCACGCCCGAGGTCTCCTGAGTTAACAAGTGGCCGTCCCTCCCCACGGGCTGCAGCGTGACCCTTAGCCGTGAGCCGGGCCTCGTGTCCCCGACTGCTGGCGGCCGCCCAGGAGGAGAGCGCTGGGGACAGAGCCGCTAGGCCGCGGCGGGAGCGGCACCTTCGGGAACAGGGTAATTGTTGCGGCAACTGGCTCCGTCTTGATTAGGAAGCACTAATAGCAATTAACGATATAAATTCCAAAAGACAGAGGACATTGATAGAATTCTCGGCGAACATAAATGACAGCCATTATCTACCGTATCCAGAACCATCGGGCTGCCACGCAGGTTGGTGGGAAGGCAAGTGGATTTTTTGGTCTGAATTCTCTAGATAATTGAGCAAGTCTTTTATTTCTTCAGCAGAAACCTCCCTGGAGTGAGCTAATAATATTAATTTGTTTAAAATGCCTCAGTTCTACAACTTAATTAAAAACCTTTTACAAGTTAATTTTATATTTGCACATTTTATCTACATGTGCAAATATTATTTGATCCTGATGATGGAGCTTTTTTAATCAAAGGCGCTGCTGCCGTGCGGCCGCGAGCAGGCCGGGTCAGGAGCGTGAGCCGAGCCTGGGTGCGGAGCTCGGCCTCTGCGGCAGCGGATGAGGACGCGTCTTCCTCGCAGACCGGCCACGGCGAGCAGCAGCCACGACGGTGACGGAAGCAACAGGACTCACATCCAGCACCCACTGGGGCTGGGCCACACTGCACGGCCATCTCAGTGGCCTTCACCTTGACCTTGGAGCCAGGAGGTACCGCCCCCTCCACAAGCCAGGACCCTGACTGGAGCCAGGAGCCTGTCCAGGTCCCACAGTGACCCGCAGGCGAGCTGAGGGGGACACGCAGGGTGGCTCCGCTGTGCCTCGCCGTCACTCGGCTGACGGATAAGACTCGCCTCGCTGGACCCAGCCCCCTGCCCCGCCTGACCCTCGCCCAGCGTCGTCAGGAGACACGTAGTTCCTGTCCTTCATGACACCAACACACAGGTGCCGTCCTCGGCACCCGGGCGGCCTC